>NC_052156.1:99131575-99447777 GCF_902713615.1 Scyliorhinus canicula
GGCTGGTGGTGGAGACGCCATGGATGGGGAAGGGGTGGCCTGGGTGAGGCGCTGGGGGAAAAGGGGCAAGGGGGGTCTGTGGTGAAGGGGGGGAAGGCCGCACACCGGCGGGTGCCAAGTCCCGGAGGGAAACTGTGTCCTGCCGACCGTCGGGGTACTCCACGCACGCATACTGCGGGTTAGCGTGGAGTAACTGGACTTGTTCCACCAACGGGTCGGACTTGTGCACCCGCACATGCTTCCGGAGCAAGATTGGTCCGGGGGCGGCCAGCCACGTCGGGAGAGGAGATCCGGAGGACGACTTCCTGGGGAAAACCAGAAGACGTTCATGAGGTGTTTGATTAGTTGTTGTACAGAAGAGTGAGCGGATAGAATGTAAGGCATCAGGGATAACCTCTTGCCATCGGGAAATAGGGAGATCTCTGGACCGGAGGGCCAGTAGGATGGTCTTCCAGATGGTACCATTCTCCCGCTCGACCTGTCCGTTACCCCGGGGGTTATAGCTGGTCGTCCTGCTAGAGGCAATGCCCCTGCTGAGCAGGAATTGACGCAGCTCGTCGCTCATAAAGGAGGATCCTCGATCGCTATGTATGTACGCGGGGTAGCCGAACAGGGAGAAGATGGAGAGGAGGGCCTTAATGACGGTCGATGTGGTCATGTCGGGGCAGGGAATGGCGAAGCGGAAGCGGGAGTATTCATCGATCACCATCAGGAAGTAAATGTTGCGGTTGCTAGAGGGAAGGGGCCCCTTAAAGTCTATGCTGAGACGTTCGAAGGGGCGGGATGCTTTGATCAGATTTGTGCGCGCTCGGGGCGGTAGAAGTGCGGTTTGCACTCTGCGCAGATGTGGCAGTCACGGGTTACTGTCCTGACTTCCTCGATGGAGTAGGGCAGGTTGCGGGTCTCTATGAAATGATAGAAACGGGTCACCCCTGGATGGCAGAGGTCTGTGTGGAGGGAGCGGAGGCGGTCTATCTGCGTGCTGGTGAAGGTACCGCGGGACAGGGCATCAGGAGGCTCATTGAGCTTCCCAGGACGATACAAGATATCGTAGTTGTACGTGGACAACTCTATCCGCCACCGCAAGATCTTGTCGTTCTTAATCTTGCCCCTCTGTGCATTATCGAACATGAAGGCTACTGACCGTTGGTCTGTGAGGAGGGTAAACTTCCTGTCGGCCAAATAGTGCCTCCAATGTCGCACAGCTTCGACTATGGCCGGGGCTTCCTTTTCCACTGAAGAGTGGCGGAGTTCGGAAGCCTGGAGAGTTCTGGAGAAGAAGGCCACGGGTCTGCCCGCTTGGTTCAGGGTGGTCGCCAGAGCTACTTCTGATGCGTCGCTCTCGACCTGGAAGGGGAGGGATTCGTCGATGGCGCGCATCGTGGCCTTTGCGATGTCCGCTTTGATGCGGCTAAAGGTCTGGCAGGCCTCTGTCGACGGCGGGAAGGTCGTGGACTGAATGAGGGGACGGGTCTTGTCAGCGTAGTTGGGAACCCATTGGGCGTAGTAAGCGAAGAAACCCAGGCAGCGTTTAAGGGATTTGAGGGTATTGGGGAGAGGGAGTTCCATCAGGGGGCGCATGCGTTCGGGGTCGGGGCCTTTCACTCCGTTACGCACTACGTAGCCGAGGATGGCTAGACGGTCGGTGCTAAACACGCACTTATCCTTATTGTAAGTTAGGTTAAAGAGTTTTGCGGTTTGGAGGAACTTTCGGAGATTGGTGTCATGGTTCTGCTGGTCGTGGCCGCGGATGGTGACATTATCGAGAGACGGGAAGGTAGCCTGTAATCTGTACTTGCCGACCATTCGGTCCATCTCCCATTGGAAGACCGAGACCCCATTTGTGACACCGTATGGAACCCTGTGGAAGTGGTAGAGGCGCCCATCTGCCTCGAACGCGGTGTACGTGCGGTCACTCGCGCGGATGGGGAGCTGGTGATAAGCGGACTTAAGGTCCACCATGGAGAAGACTTTGTATTTCGCAATCTCGTTTACCATGGCGGACAGGGAGCGCGCAGACAATTTCTCTTAAGACAATTTCTTAAACCGGTAAACCGAGTGTACGCCCGACATCTGCTGAGAGAGACAGAGACAGTGAGCGACGCTGAGAGAGACAGAGACAGTGAGCGACGCTGAGAGAGACAGAGACAGTGAGCGACGCTGAGAGAGACAGAGACAGTGAGCGACGCTGAGAGAGAGGGTCAGTGAGCAAATTTAAGAGAGACAGAGTCAGTGAGCGACACTGAAAGAGAGGGTCAGTGAGCAACACTGAGAGAGACAGTCAGTTATAGACAGTCAGTGAGCGACGCTGTGAGAGACAGTCAGTGAGAGACAGAGACAGAGAGCAACACTGAGAGAGACAGAGTCAGTGAGCGATGCTGAAAGAGAGGGTCAGTGAGCGACGCTGAGTGAGACAGAGTCAGTGAGCGACGCTGAGAGAGACAGAGACAGTGAGCAATGCTGAGAGAGACAGAGTCAGTGAGTGATGCTGAGAGAGACAGAGACAGTGAGCGACGCTGAGAGAGACAGAGACAGTGAGCGATGCTGAGAGAGGCAGAGACAGTGAGCGACGCTGAGAGAGACAGAGTCAGTGAGCGACGCTGAGAGAGACAGAGTCAGTGAGCGACGCTGAGAGAGACCGAGACAGTGAGCGACGCTGAGAGAGACAGAGTCAGTGAGCGACAGTCAGTGAGCGACGCTGTGAGAGACAGTCAGTGAGAGACAGAGACAGTGAGCGACGCTGAGAGAGACAGAGACAGTGAGCGACGCTGAGAGAGACAGAGACAGTGAGCGACAGTCAGTGAGCGACGCTGTGAGAGACAGTCAGTGAGAGACAGAGACAGTGAGCGACGCTGAGAGAGACAGTCAGTGAGCGACAGTCAGTGAGCGACGCTGTGAGAGACAGTCAGTGAGAGACAGAGACAGTGAGCGACGCTGAGAGAGACAGAGTCAGTGAGCGATGCTGAGAGAGGCAGAGACAGTGAGCGATGCTGAGAGAGACAGAGTCAGTGAGCGACGCTGAGAGAGACAGAGTCAGTGAGCGATGCTGAGAGAGACAGAGACAGTGAGCGACGCTGAGAGAGACAGAGACAGTGAGCGACGCTGAGAGAGACAGAGACAGTGAGCGACGCTGAGAGAGACAGAGTCAGTGAGCGACGCTGAGAGAGACAGAGACAGTGAGCGACGCTGAGAGAGGGTCAGTGAGCAAATTTAAGAGAGACAGAGTCAGTGAGCGACGCTGAAAGAGAGGGTCAGTGAGCAACACTGAGAGAGACAGTCAGTGAGAGACAGAGTCAGTGAGCGACGCTGTGAGAGACAGAGTCAGTGAGCGACGCTGAGAGAGACAGAGTCAGTGAGCGATGCTGAGAGAGACAGAGACAGTGAGCGACGCTGTGAGAGACAGAGTCAGTGAGCGATGCTGAGAGACAGTCAGTGAGAGACAGAGTCAGTGAGCGACGCTGAGAGATACAGAGACAGTGAGCGATGCTGAGAGAGACAGAGTCAGTGAGCGACGCTGAGAGAGACAGAGTCAGTGAGCGATGCTGAGAGAGACAGAGACAGTGAGCGACGCTGAGAGAGACAGAGACAGTGAGCGACGCTGAGAGAGACAGAGACAGTGAGCGACGCTGAGAGAGACAGAGTCAGTGAGCGACGCTGAGAGAGACAGAGACAGTGAGCGACGCTGAGAGAGGGTCAGTGAGCAAATTTAAGAGAGACAGAGTCAGTGAGCGACGCTGAAAGAGAGGGTCAGTGAGCAACACTGAGAGAGACAGTCAGTGAGAGACAGAGTCAGTGAGCGACGCTGTGAGAGACAGAGTCAGTGAGCGACGCTGAGAGAGACAGAGTCAGTGAGCGATGCTGAGAGAGACAGAGACAGTGAGCGACGCTGTGAGAGACAGAGTCAGTGAGCGATGCTGAGAGACAGTCAGTGAGAGACAGAGTCAGTGAGCGACGCTGAGAGAGACAGAGACAGTGAGCGACGCTGTGAGAGACAGAGTCAGTGAACGATGCTGAGAGAGACAGAGTCAGTGAGCGACGCTGAGAGAGACAGAGACAGTGAGCGACGCTGAGAGAGACAGAGTCAGTGAGAGTCAGTGAGCGATGCTGAGAGACAGTCAGTGAGAGACAGTCAGTGAGCGACGCTGTGAGAGACAGAGTCAGTGAGCGATGCTGAGAGAGACAGAGTCAGTGAGAGTCAGTGAGCGACGCTGTGAGAGACAGTTAGTGAGCGGTGTTGCATTGGTTGGATCTTAATGCATTCCACTCTATAAATGGGCGGATACAGATGGGTGGACGTAAAATCCGGTTGGTTGGGGGAGGGGCAGGGTGGTGGGGGGAGAGAGATATGGTGCATCCATGCCACATGTTGTGGTTACCGGGTAAACACTGGCAGGTTTTGAAACTACCGTTTGCCGAACATAGAGTCCCTTGCAGAAAGGACTCTCCCTGCCTTTTGATCACTGCCCCACTTCCCTCGCTGTGACTTGCCTGACTGACAGCGTTATCACTGCCCCTAGTTTTAATTCCAGCCCGATTCCTTGCTGGGGACTGATTATAGTTCCTCTGATTGGCCAGTAACTCTTGTGGGGAGGATGCCATGATTGACATCTATTAAATCCAATCCTTTCCAGGTTGATTTGGGGCAGGCTTTTCACTGACTTTTCTGCTTCCCCTGTGAGGCCAGAACTTCTGTATCACAGAGTGGCAATGGCTAGTGTGAGTCCATGAGCTTCCTCCTCACAACTGAAGTGAATTGTTGAGAACTTCTGCCAGCCACCTTTGACCTTGACCCTGTCTTCTGGGTGCATTCTGGGCACTGGGTGGCATCTCTCCCCCGGGGCGGATGGGGAGATAAAGTCCATGTGAGAGAAATGGTTTCAAACATTCATATCCTTTTTCCCTCTGTCGACTCTTCGAGGGTAAGTTGAAACTGTCACATTCTGAGACAAACATTTAAGCTGTCACTTCTTTTCAAGTAAAGACATTAAATTGTGAATATATTAGTTTACAAAACAAATGCCTCATTCCTGCATTCTCGTTATTCGCAGTCTAGCTAAGAAAACAAGGTGTCATTGTACTACATACCGCTGACTGATTCAAATGCTTTAATGGTTAAACTCTCACATTCTTTTTGTATTGTGATGATGTTTATTCAAAAACACTTTATTCAATTCAGTTTATTCAAAAACACTTGACCTGAAGTATATCTTCAACCAACACAAGCCAACAGGGTGCTGGACTCACCCTGACAATTGACTTGGCAAGTTTATTAATCCTGTTTTGATGTTTCAAGTATTGACAACATATCATAATGTATTTCCTCAAGAATTATTCACTCCTTGATTCTGGAAGAGTAACACAAACTCATAATGAATTGACTCATCGAAAAATGTATCAACTCAAATTTCCATTGATAAACTTGACGAATATTAATGTTGATTACTGCACCATTGTTGACAACCTAGTCCTTTGAATACTTCAGAAAGGAACATTTGGAGCGGAATGAGGCCATTCAGTTTCTCTGGCTGATCTGATCCGACTTCAGCTCCATTTACCCACCTTCACTCCGTATCACCCGATCCATTCACAGTCCTGAAATCTCCAATTCACAAAACCAGTGTGAACATTCTAATTCTAGTAGCTAGTTTGTGATGCAGAGCGAGGCCAACAGCACAGGTTCAATCCTCGTACCGGCTGGGGTTATTCATGTAGGCCCCGCCTCCTCAACCTAGATGTGGTGACCCTCAGGTTAAATCATCACCAGTCAGCTCTCCCCCACAAAGGGGAAAGCAGCCTGTGATCATCTGGGACTGTGGTGACTTTACTTTTAGTAGATAAGAGAAAAATTCAGCTGTTAAATCTCAGTGAAGTACCCCTCCAAATCCTTTTGTGAAGATTAATAAAAATATTGGCAGAAAACGTTGTTGATATTTGGAGTGAGTTACCTGAAACCAGTCAATGGTGCAGCAGTTAATCAGGGCTGGGAACTGGCGCAGTCGGTTACGGAATGCCTCTCCTATCGGGCTAAACACCAATATCAAATGCAGGTTCTGCTGAACTCTTTCAGTAAAGTTGCCATAGGTGTTGGAGGGTGTAATGTCTAGCTTTGCTTTTCCCGCTGGTGCAAGATGATTCATCTGTCAGTGAAAGAAAGTTATTGTTGGATAATATTGCCATGTGATAATACAAAGGCTACTGACGCTCCCAATGTTTACCTGAGGAAGGAGCTGTACTCCGAAAGCTAGTGACTCCAAACAAACTTTTTGGACTTAACCTGGTGTTGGAAGACTGTGCCATCCCAGTCCAACGCCGGGCAACTCCACATCTCGGCTCTCAATGTTGGCAGTGAGATCCAAAGTCGTAGTTCAAACACAAGCTCATTTGAAATACGATCAGAATGATAACATTTCTAAAGCACCGTAAAAACTTTCCAAACAGTTAAGTATATTTTGAAGTATGCTCCTTGTTGTTAATGTGGGAAATGCAAGATTCTGCAAACAGGAATGTGGTTACTGACCAGACAATCTGCTTGTGTGATACGTGCTGGCCAGGGCCACCGGGAATAACACATTTATCCTTCTTTGAATATTGTCATGGGATTTCCACGGAGGGGCTGGACAGGACCTCAGTTTAATCATTCATCTGAGGACCGTGCAGCGCTCCTTAGCACTCTCTCAGTACCAAGAATTAGGCCTCAGATCCTGCAGATTATCCTCAGCTTTGTTATTTTATCCATCTGTAATGTATAATGTGATGACCCAAGTACTGGAAAAAGCCTATATTTTCTTTGATTCAGTATCCCTTTATGGACAAAATGGGCTGGGGAATATTTTGAAAGAGGGTTAATTATTTTCCTGATTCTGATAACATTATGTTCCAAGATACTCTGGAAAATTCCTATCAAACACCTTCAGCCAATGAAGATCAGACAAACTAAGAGTTCTCTGTATTCCATGTTGTGTTAGCCTCTGTCAGAGAGACTAACTCTGTTTTAACACCCTGAGCTAGTGCGCGGTCAATTCCAGCCCCACAGATCCCCAAATCCAAGTGAGTTAATCAATAATTCGTATCAAATTCCGAAAATCTTTGGCCCTTGACTGCCCAATAATTTATAGTCAGTCGGCTTTTACGTTGAAACATAATTAATGTTTATTTATAATAGAATTAAAGATGAAATATGCAGTGATTATAATGGAATAACCTACTACTAAACCCCACCTTTTAACTGTCCCACCCTCAACCCACACACAAGACAGGCACACACACAGGGGTGGAAAGGGATGAAAATAATGTGAGTTAAGGGCAATAGATTAAAGTCCTTGCTTCAGTTGAGGATTTCTTCAGTGCACTTTCTTCCCAGTATGAATGAGGATTAAATCTCTAATGTTGCAGCCTGCACTGGTGTTCCTGCAGTTTTAAAAACACTGAACTCACACCTTCCCTGAGACGGGCTTTGATTTGATTTGATTTATTATTGTCACATGTATTAGTATACAGTGAAAAGTATTGTTTCTTGCATGCTGTACAAACAATACATACCGTACATAGGGAAGGAAGGAGAGACTGCAGAATATAATGTTACAGTTATAGCAAGGTGTGGAGAAAGTATCAACTTAATACGAGGCAGGTCCATTCAAAAGTCTGATGGCAGTAGGGAAGAAGCTGTTGCTGAGTCGGTTGGTATGTGATCTCAAACTTTGGTATCTTTTTCCGATGGAAGGAGGTGGAAGAGAGTATGTCCGGGGTGCGTGGGGTCCTTAATTATGCTGGCTGCCTTTCTGAGGCAGCGGGAATTATAGATAGAGTCAATGGATGGGAGGCTGGTTTGCGTGATGGACTGGGCTACATTCACAACCTTTTGTAGTTTCCTGCGGTATTGGGCAGAGCAGGCTCCATACCAAGCTGTGATACAACCAGAAAGAATGCTTTCTATGGTGCATCTGTATAAGTTGGTGAGGGTCGGAGCTGACATGCTAAATTTCCTTCGTCTTCTGAGACAGTAGAGTCGTTGGTGGGCTTTCTTAACAATAGTGTCGGCATGGGGGGACCAAGATAGGCTGTTGGTGATCTGTACACCTAAAAACTTGAAGCTCTCGACCCTTTCTACTTCGTTCCCATTGATGTAGACTGGGGCATGTTCTCCACTACGCTTCCTGAAGTCCATGATAATCTCCTTCGTTTTGTTGACAATGAGGGAGAGATTATTGTCGTCACACCAGTTTACCAGATTCTCTATCTCATTCCTATACTCTGTCTTGTCGTTGTTTGAAATCCGACCCACTATGGTGGTGTCATCAGCAAATTTGAAAATCGAGTTGGAGGGGAATTTGGCCACACAGTCATAGGTGCATAAGGAGCTCTCAGCTCATGGGTTCTCCTCCTGGCCCTGTTTTCGGGAATCAAACACTCACAGGTTTATTGGAGAGAAAGAGTTGGCTGGATCTTTTCATGCAGAGGCTTAGTAGTCAGTCTTTCTGGGGAGAGTTCAGCTGGGTCTTTCACCTCTGTTAACAGAATTCAAACTGAAAATAAAATTGCACCTCATGGCTGCGAAGAACATTCCAAAGAAGCAAACCAATCACCACCGGGTAATGGCAAAGCCCAACCTTTTTGAGTTGAGATCAGTTAACGGCGTGCTTCCAGGCGTTTCCCTACAACTCTGCCTGTACTCTTTCAGTACCTTTGAGATACCTGCTTCTTTCAGTCTCTAGTGTAATGCAGTCAGTCTCAGTCTTTCCTGAGGGTCTAATGAATATTTAACTAAATTTTAAGAATCTCCTACAACTAAACTACAAGTAAGTTTGTCGACGCTGAGAGAAGTGTTTGGTTCATTTTAAACCAATAGACTCTTCAACCGCACCAGCTTTACATTCCCTCTTGAACTGCACATGGCCACCTTCACCTCCCCGTGTGTGCGTGGGTTTCCTCCGGTGCTCCGGTTTCCTCCCACAGTCCAAAGATGGGCAGGTTAGGTAGATTGGCCATGCTAAATTGCCCTTAGCGTTCAAAATTGCCCTTCGTATTGGGTGGGGTTACTGGGTTATGGGGATAGGGTGGAGGTGTGGGCTTGGGTAGGATGCTCTTTCCAAGAGCCAGTGCAGACTCAATGGGCCGAATGGCCTACTTCTGCACTGTAAATTCTATGATTCAGCAACACGTGCAGCTGAGGGTTCACCTCTCGGAGTTGGTTGACTTTATAAGCACCATTCCTTGTGTGACAACTTTTACTTCCTCAGCTGAGTTTTCATAATAACAGCCTTTATCTCCGATTAGCTGATTTGTGCCTTTCCGATTTCAATTGTTTCTCTTTACTTTCCGAATCGGAAGAGGGTACATCTGTCAACATTTCTTTCTTTGAGCCATTCAATGCCCAATGCGTTTTCCTAGCTCCCACATGGCACATCCCGCATTGGCATCTCATGTGCTATCTGCAGTACTTCCTCGGAACTCTCTGTAATCGTGGGGGAAGCTACAACCTTCACTCTTGCTAAATGTTTCCCCAAAATAAGCCTACTCCTTTCACTGGGAATTCTTTAACCACTCCCACAACTACTGGACTTGACACAAAATCACACTCTAATTGCCCTTTATACAATGTAACTGGGATACAACTTCCACCTATCCCATTCACTAATACCTCAGCTTTCACTGGGCTCTCTGGAGGAAAACACAAATCCTTCTCTGGAAGTGTGCACTTAAGTGGGGTGGTCTTTCCAAGGGTTGGTGCAGACTCGATGGGCCCAATGGTCTCCTTCTGCACTGTAAATTCTATGTACTCCAATATGATAGTTTGAGTAGCATCTGTGTCCCTTAAAATTGTTATGGGTTTGGCTACATCAGTTGAGGAAAATCCTCTGACGACACAAAACTGGCATATCTGGGGCTGGTTTAGCTCACTGAGCTAAATCGCTGGCTTTTAAAGCAGGCCAGCAGCACAGTTCGATTCTCATACCAGCCTCCCCGGACAGGCGCCGGAATGTGGCGACTAGGGGCTTTTCACAGTAACTTCATTGAAGCCTACTCGTGACAATAAGCGATTTTCATTTCATTTCATCTACCTCATTCCTCACACCTCCCACAGCAGCGTTTACCTCGAGTCTCCTGAGTCCAGTTAACACCACAGTCTGTGCTGTAGTGTTCTCCAATTCTGTTCCCTTTTTAGAATCCTCCTTACAAACTCCCCCAAGTCCCATGGGCTTTCCTTGCATCTTCTAACATGCTGAACGCATATGTCCCAAATACCTAGGCTTCCAAGTCCCACCTCCAGCCTCAGTACCTTCCTTCCTGGTCTGAGGTGGAGATCTCATTGCTGTTCAGCTGTCCATTCCTTACCTTGGCTACCTGCCTTCTTCTCACTCTCCCACTTCCTGTCCTTTTGAAAAGTATGCGGGTGATGGAACAAAGGTTTTAAATTTATGGATTAGCTCATAACCTTTATGGATTAGCTCATAATAGTCTGTCAGAATCGCTGTTGCCGAGCAGTTTTCACCCTCTGGTCTTCAACATCACAGCAGGTAGTGAATTCTTAAATTCCACGAAGAGAATAATCTCTCTGAATCTCATTAGGTAGTTTCAACTCCCAGTGCTTGTACCCACCTATTAAAATAACCTTTTCAAATTCTGCATAAGTCTGTTCTGGCAGACTCCTTAAATTCAAAAGTTTTTGCCTATATGTTTCAGGAACCAATTCATTTGCATCCAGAATAGCATGTTTTACTATCTCATTATCCCTAGACTCCTACTCTGACAGGGAAGCTTAAACTTCCTGTGCTTGCCTCGTCAATTTACTCTGCAGGGGTAATGTCCACTCTGCAGGGGTAACGTCCACTCTGCAGGGGTAACGTCCACTCTGCAGGGGTAACGTCCACTCTGCAGGGGTAACGTCCACTCTGCAGGGGTAACGTCCACTCTGCAGGGGTAACGTCCACTCTGCAGGGGTAACGTCCACTCTGCAGGGGTAACGTCCACTCTGCAGGGGTAACGTCCACTCTGCAGGGGTAACGTCCACTCTGCAGGGGTAATGTCCACTCTGCAGGGGTAATGTCCACTCTGCAGGGGTAACGTCCACTCTGCAGGGGTAACGTCCACTCTGCAGGGGTAACGTCCACTCTGCCGGGGTAACGTCCACTCTGCAGGGGTAACGTCCACTCTGCAGGGGTAACGTCCACTCTGCAGGGGTAACGTCCACTCTGCAGGGGTAACGTCCACTCTGCAGGGGTAACGTCCACTCTGCAGGGGTAACGTCCACTCTGCAGGGGTAATGTCCACTTTGCTCTTGGCACTCCATTTGGGCTCCTATTTTCTCAAAAGCCCTAAAAAACATTTCAACTTCCTTCTGGTAAAATTTTGAGAGCATGTGCAAATGTAAACATATTTCCATTCTAGGATTAAGCTCCCTTCTACATTTTGTCAGCTCCCCACCCGCTTGTCATGCCTTAAGCTGGAAGTCTCTTTTTTTTTCCTGTTCCTCTCTCTTTTTCTCTTTCCACTTCCTCTCTCTTTTTCTCTTTCCACTCGCTCTTTTTCTTTCCTCCCTCCTCATATCCATCTCCATTGCCTTTTGCTTCATTTCTATTTCTTTCTGTATTTGCTACATTTCCAATTGCTTCAATTGTAACTGGATTTTAGCTAATTATAATGACTTGCACTGATCCAGGCTGTAATTTTTGCATTTCCCTCGAGATTAAATGTTGAGCAATTGCTTCAATTACCTCCACCTTCCGAGTTCCAGTTGAACTTCTAGTCTTAATTTACCTGTCAATTCGACTAGCTTTTCTTTGTGGAGCACCTTTTAAAAAAAAAGAATTAAATCTTCCAACTGAAGAAAATGCCTACCCGTTTCCAGAGCCATCGTGCCATATTACTACAAATCTGGTGTCCCTCTTTAATTAATGTTGTAACCCAAATTCACCATCTAATTTTCCAAAGATCCTTGATGATCCCTCAATTTATGTTACGACAGCTTGTGCTAGTGAGTGATCAATTCCAGCTCCATAGACCCCGAAGTCCCAACACAAGTGAATTAACCAATAATTTGTATAAAATTCCCAAAATCTTTGGCTGCCCAATAATAGTCAGCAGGTTGGTGAGTTGAAACACAATTAATGTTTATTTATGACAGAAGTGAAGATGAAATATGCAGCGATTATAACGGAATAACGGCAAGCTTACCTACTATTTCCCCCCCCATTAACTGACCCACCCTTTACCCACACACACACACAAGACAGACACATGTGGTGGGATGGAAGGGGGTGAAAATAATACGGATTGAGGGCAATAGATAAAAGCCATTGCTTCAGTTGAGCATTTCTTCAGCGCACCTTCTTTCCAGTATGAATGAGGTGTAAATCACTAATTTTGCATTGGTTTTCCTGCAGTTTTAAAAACATTGAACTCACACCTTTCCTGGAGAGACAGAGATTTTGTTTCATCAGACCTTGCTCTCAGCTCGTGGGTTCTCCTCCAGACCCTGTTTTCAGGAATCAAACACTCACAGGCTTATTGGAGAGAAAGAGTTGGCTGGAACTTTGCAGGCAGAGCTGAGGAGTCAATCCTTCTGCAGAGAGTTCAGATAGGTCTTTCACCTCCGCTGCCAGAGGTCAAACTGAAAATAAAATGGCACCTACTTCATGGCCCTGAAGAACATTCTAGAGAAGTCAGAACCAATCACCACCGGCATCGGCAAAGCTCAACCTTTTTGATACAGCTCATTGGCCGCCAGCCAAGTCCATCAGTCTAAGTCACCACTGACGCCAGTCAAATCGTTCTGTGTAAGGAACCTCTTTTAAATCATTGTATGACCTTGATTTCTTCTTTAATTCCTGTCTTGTTGGCTGCTTCAAAAATCATAATTTTGGTTTTAAACTGCAGTCTTTGGTTTTAAACTGAAACACCTCTGATTTAATATGCTATTTGAAGTGGCCCAGGCACACCCCTAGGTGCAGTGTGCTATGTGGCAGGGACCCGTGAGGTCATTTTGATGGACTTGGTTAGCAGCCAATCAGCTCTTCTGGAATTTTGGGATTCATCCAATTCTTGAGTTTGACTGGGAGAGCCCTTCTGAAGGTTCTGGAAGGTGGCGAGCAGTCTCCATTTCAATTAACTTCTGTTAAACGTTGGAGAGAACAGATTCTGTTTATACATGGAGAGTAGCAGGAGCTGAATTAAAAACTATCAGTTCTCTGCCTGGCGATTTAAATGCTTCCAGCCAGCCTGTGAATCAGACCTGTCTCATCTGATGACGTATGACTCGAAACCTTCTTTGCTCTGCACAGCCTGTGAGCTGTTGGCAAGTAGACATTTCCATTCAGATTAGGCAACTGTGAAACCAGAGCTTTGAATTCTCCCTTACCTGATGGATTCTTCCTGAAGTTTCAGGATAAAGGCTTTTCTCGGCAGACAGTTTAAGCTGCAGGAGGATCCAGTCCAGCTCCATCTGCAGACAGAGCGACTGCTTGGAAATCCATAAAAAATTTTCATGTTGAGAACTTTAGATTAAATTCAGGGAGGCTGGCAGTCCATCTGGTAGACGCAAGTTAGAAATGCACAGATCTGCAGGACTCTTCAGTGCGAAGGCCCAGGTCGGTAGAAGTGAAGGTGACTCCCCAGAGGAAGTTTTATAGCCTGAGATTTTTAATCGAAGGCAGACACTAAAAGATCCAGACCAACCAATGGTGTTCAACACCTCGTCTTCTGAGAAGACCGTCGCCTACAACGATCACAACCTCAGCAGCGAAGATACACATCTCTCATTCCTAGTTTAATCCCTGTTATGTGTGTCTGGTGGAGGGTGGGACGGGGTTAGAGGAATAATTAGATTAGCAGACCATTGTTCTATTATTTCCATTATATGTTTATCTTTTCTCTGGTTATAAATTAACAGTTTTTTTAACATTTTACTTACAAATCCGGTGCCTGTATGTCATTGTCATGGGTCAAAGATCTCAAGCAAAAATATGAATTATTGGTTAATTCACTTGGTTTTGTGTTGAGCTTTCATATTTTAAATCCAACAAATTATACATAACAACAACTGATCATGACCGCCCTTTAACCGGCATACATATTTTACATTCTCCAGTATGGCTGAGGCATACATTTACAGGCAATTATATACAATTTGGTTTGGGCATTAGCTTGCCATCGGTCTGTCCCTTGTGGCTTTGCCCCTCCTGCTTGTAACTCGCATTCCCTTTTGTTTGCTTTCACTCCCTCCTCCCCTTTCCTTTTTCCTCTTTGGCATGTGGCTCGTCCCCCCCTTGTTCTCCTGGTTGCTGGCTACGAACAGGCCTTGAAACAAGTTGGTGAACAGCTTCCTATGGAAACCTTCTTTCGATCCGTGGATGGCAAATGTTATTTTCTCTGGCCTGAGAAATTCTGCCAGGATGGACAGCCAGTCTGCAACCTTGGGTGGTTCTGCCGATCGCCATCTGAGCAGGATTATCCGGAGGGCAATCAAGGAGGTAAAGGTTAGGGCATTGGCTCCCATAAAGAACTCTGGCTGATCTGATACCCCGAAGACCACCACTTTTGGGCATGGCTCCTCCCTCATTCCCACAACCCTGGACATGGCCTCGAAGAAGGACGACCAATACCCGACAAGCCTGGGGAAAGGCCAGAACATGTGGGCCTGGTTGGCTTGCCAGGGCACCCTTCGTATTTATCCTCCACCTCCCGGAAGAACCTGCTCATTCAAGTTCTGGTTAGGTGCACTTTGTTTACCACCTTTAGCTGCATTAGGCTCAGCCGTGTGCACATGGAGGTGAAATTTGCCCTGTGCAGTGCTTCGATCCAGAGACCTCCCCCTATCTCTATGCCTAGCTTCTCCTCCCATTTTTCCCTTGTCTTGTCCAGGGAGGAGCGTACATTCTCCAACAGTCGGCCATACGGTTTCCCTCCCCTCGGTCGCTGGCGTCCAGCAGTCTTTCTACTGGTGAGTGTCCTGGTATCTGGGGGTATGTCATTGTTTCTTTGCAGAGGAAGCTTTTGACCTGAATATATCTCTGGTTGTTCCCTCTTGATAGCTGGAACCTCTCGTGAGTTTCCCCAGGGTTGCTACTCATAGAATTTACAGTGCAGAAGGAGGCCATTCAGCCCATTGAGTCTGCACCGGCTCTTGGAAAGAGCACCCTACCCAAGGTCAACAACTCCACCCTATCCCCATAACCCAGTAACCCCACCCAACTCTAAGGACAATTTTGGACACTAAGGGCAATTTATCATGGCCAATCCACCTAACCTGCACATCTTTGGACTGTGGGAGGAAACCGGAGCACCCGGAGGAAACCCACGCACACATGGGGAGGATGTGCAGACTCCGCACAGACAGTGACCCAAGCCGGAATCGAACCTGGGACCCTGGAGCTGTGAAGCGATTGTGCTATCCACAATGCTACCGTGCTGCCCTCTACTGTCTGTGTACTCTACTGTCTGTGTACATGTCCCAAACTGTCAGAATTCTCGTCCTGTCTCCAGCTTTTCAAGGTGGCGTCCATTATTACGGGAGTGTACCTATGGTTGTTACAGATGGGGCCATGGTGGACATTTCGGTTGGGCCAAGGTGTTGCCTCATTTGGTTCCACGTTTGGAGTGTGGCTACTACCACTGGGCTCCTCGAGTATTTGGCCGGAGGGATGAGAGTGCGTTTGTGACTGGAGCTCAGATGGATGTCCCTGTGGAGGACATATCCTCCATCCTCATCCACTCTGCTCCCAGTTCCTTGACATTCCCGTACCAGCCTCCCTGAACAAGCGCTGGAATGTGGTGACTCGGGGCTTTTCACAGTAACGTCATTTGAAGCCTACTTGTGACAATAAGCGATTTTCATTTCATTTTTTCACATGCCCATACTCTTTCTGCGGTGATCGCCCAGCCGTCGAACTGTAGATTCTGAAGGGCCAGGCCTCCCATGTTTCTCCTGCTTTGCAGGACCTTCATCTTCGGGTACTCTTTCCCCCCCCCCCCCCCCCCCCCCCCCCCCCCCCACACACACACATAAACTCCATGATTAGCTTGTCGACTGTGTTGAAAAAGGTCTTGAGGATGTAGATCCGGAGGGATCTGAACAGGAGGAGGAACCTGGACAGCATGTTCATTTCTGAATGTCTGTATTCTCCCTGAGAGGGAGTGTGGGCCCCGCCTCTGCAGGTTCTTTTCTAAAAAAAAAAAATTTTGAGTGCCCAATTAATTTTTTCCAATTAAGGGGCAATTTAGCATGGCCAATCCACCAATCCTGCACATCTTTTGGATTGTGGGGGCGAAACCCACGCAAGTCCAAAAATGTGCAGGTTAGGTACATTGGCCATGGTAGATTGCCCTTAGTGTCCAAAATTGCTGTTAGTGTTGGGTGGGGTTGCTGGGTTATGAGGATAGGGTGGAGGTGATGACCTTGGGTGGGGTGCTCTTTCCAAGAGCCGGTGCAGACTCGATGGGCCAAATGGCCTCCTTCTGCACTGTAAATTCTATGTAATCTATGTAAACACGGGAGAAAGTGAAAACTCCATATAGACAGTGACCCAGAGCCGGGATCAAACCTGGGACCTCGGCGGCGTGAGGCAGCAGTGCTAGCCACTGCGCCACCGTGCTGCCCTGCGGGTCCTTTTTAACATCCTCCACCATACTTGTCAGGTTCCATTTATGGATCCGTGTCCCGTCGTGGGCTATTTGGATCCCCACGTAGCGGAATTCGGTCTTGGTCAGTTTAAACGGTAGTCCCTCCAGCTCTGTCCCTCCCCCTGTGGGTTCATAGGAAAAATCTCCCTCGTACTCAGGTTAAGCTGAGTCTGAGAAGGCTCCAAACTCCTTTAGGAGTTTCATTATCCTTTCCATGCTAGCCCAGGGATTTGAGATGTAGAGGATACCCTCCATCCTCTCTGTCTCTCCTTTGGATACCTCTCCATCCCTTCACCGCTCTGACGGCAATCGGCAGTGGTTCAATTTACATAGATTTACATAGAATTTACAGTGCAGAAGGAGGCCATTCGGCCCATCGAGTCTGCACCGGCTCTTGGAAAGAGCATCCTACCCAAGGTCAACACCTCCACCCTATCCCCATAACCCAGTAACCCCTCCCAACACTAAGGGCAATTTTGGGCACTAAGGGCAATTTAGCATGGCCAATCCACCTAACCTGCACATCTTTGGACTGTGGGAGGAAACCGGAGCACCCGGAGGAAACCCTCCGGGTTTGTCAGATTCCCGGATTGTCAGAGTAAACAATAGCATCACTGCCTCGTGTCCCTGTGCATCTGGAAGTATGTGGAGCTGGTGTGGTTTGGACATAGAATCATAGAATTTACAGTGCAGAAGGAGGCCATTCGGCCCATCGAGTCTGTACAAGCCCTGAAAAGAGCACCTCATTTAAGCTCACACCTCCAACTTATCCCCGTAACCCCACCTAACCGTTTTTTTTTGGACACTAAGGGCAATTTAGCATGTCAATCCACCTAACCTACACATCTTTGGACTGTGGGAGGAAACCGGAGCACCTGGAGGAAACCCACATAGACACGGGGAGAACGTGCATACTCTGCAATGACCGTGACTCAAGCCGAGACTCGAACCTTGGACCTGGAGCTGTGAAGCCACTGTGCTAACAACTGTGCTACCGTGCTGCCCTACACTTGGCATGGGAGTGCTGTACATTGGTTTCACCCAGGAGGTGAATCCTGGCCCAAACCCAAACCATTCCAGTACATCAATGAGGAAAATCCATTCGACCATGTTGAAGGCCTTTTCTGCTTCCAGGGAGATGATCACTTTTGATGTTCTCAACCCGGATGGAGTCATTCACACGTTCATCCAGTGTCTGATGTTCGATATTAGCTGCCTGCCTTTGACAAAGCCTGTCTGGTCTCCGTAATTACCTCTGGTACACCGCTCTCCAGCCGCCAGGATCTTTATGGCTGCGTTAATGAGTGAGGTGGGCCTGGAGGACCCGCACTCCGTTGGGTCTTTGTCTTTTTAGGGAATCAGCGATATTGTTGGTGGTAGGGAGTCCCTTACCAGCGAGTCTGCAAACATCTCCCACAGGTGCAGAGCCAATACTGACGCAAATTCTTTGTAAAAATCCGTCAGGAATCTATCTGGTCCTGGTGCCTTCCCCACCTGCATGGAGTTGATACTCTGCATGAGTTCCCCCAGTTCGAGTAGTGCTTCCAGGCCCAGTCTCCTATCTTCCCCCACGACTGGCATGTCCAGTCCATTGAGGAACTGCTCATCTCTGAGTCCCCTCCAGGGTTCGAACGTTTATAGCCCTCGGTAGGTTGCAAAAGCTTTGTTGATCTTTTCTGGCACAGCGATAGCCTGCTGCTTCTGTCTTTAACCTAAGCTATTTCCCTTGTGGCTGCCTGCTTTCTCAGCTGGTGAGCCAGCAGGTTGCCGGCTTTGTCTCCCATGTTCATAAAAGGCCCACTGTGTCCCGCGGAGCTGGTTGACTGCTTTCCCAGTGGCGAGCAGGTCAAAATCCATTTGCAACATTTTTCTCGCTGTCAGTATGTCCACGGTCGGGGCCATGGAGTACAGTCGGTCGACCTCCAGTATGGAGTTGACCAGCTGTTCCCTGGCCGTCCTCTCCTCCCTATATCTGCGCAACTTGAATGTGATAATTCTCCCCCTGATCACTGCCTTCAGCACCTCCCAGAATGTGGAAGGTGAGACCTCCCCATTCTGTCTATGGTCTGTGATACCTGATCACAAAAAGCCTTATTGGTGAGCAGGGCCATGTCCAGCCTCCAAGGGGAGGTGTTGAACCCGGCCAATCTCCAGCCTCACATCCACGTAGTGTGGAGCGTGGTCAGAGATTATATTTGAAGAGCATTCCGCTCCTACTACCCCTGGGAGCACTGATTTTCCCACCACAAAGAAGTTGATCCTCGAGTAGGTCCTGTAGACCTGGGAGAAAAAGGAAATTTCCTTCCCCCTGGGTGCGTGAACCTCCATGGGTCCACTGCCTCATCTGCTCCTTAAAGGTGTTCAGCTCCTTTGACTTATTCATTAGACTGCTGAATTTGTCACTCTGTGGGTCCTGTACACAGTCAAAGTCTCTTCCCCCCCGCCCAATGATTAGTCGGCGCGTTTCTATGTCGGGGATTTCTGTCATGGTTTTCTTTATGAATTCTACGTCGCCACAATTGGGAATGTATATGCTTACAAGGACCACTGATGCTCCTTCCAGAGGACCAATAACCATGACATACTGTCACTTCAAGTCCGTAACCATCTTTGTCGCTGTTGAATGCCGTCCTCTTGTTCAGTAGTATGGTCACGCCTCTAGCCCTCGCCCTGTAACATGATTGGTGCGTCTGACCCAACCAGCTTTTCCTTACCCACAGTTGGTCCTTCTCCCTCCTGTGTCTGCTGGAGGAAGGTTACATGAGCCTTAGACTTTTCAGATGCGCGAAGACTCTGGATTTTTTCACCCGGCTGTTAAGTCCCCTGACTTTCCAGGTGACTATTCTGATAGGGGGTTTCAGTCCACTCCTCCTCCCCTGTCCTGCGGGATCAACTATACTTACCTTGTGGATGTGCCCCTGCACTCCAGGGTTTCTCTTTGTTTGGGGGGCATCCAAGATGGCCGCAATCACCATACTTTCCATATGGCATTGCCCCTGTGTTCAAGGGTTTCCCTTTATTCAAGAGCCATCTTAGATGGCTGTGGTTTCCCTTATTATCAAGATTTTTCATCAAGAAGGAGAGTGACGTAGTTGATTCGGAGACTAGAACATAGAACGATACACCGCAGTACAGGCCCTTCGGCCCTCGATGTTGCACCGACATGGAAAAAAAAAACTAAAGGCCATCTAACCTACACTATGCCCTTATCATCCATATGCTTATCCAATAAACATTTAAATGCCCTCAATGTTGGCGAGTTCACTACTGTTGCAGGTAGGGCATTCCACGGCCTCACCACTCTTTGCGTAAAAAACCCACCTCTGACCTCTGTCCTATATCTATTACCCCTCAATTTAAGGCTATGTCCCCTCGTGCTAGCCACCCCCATCCACGGGAGAAGGCTCTCGCTGTCCACCCTATCTAACCCTCTGATCATTTTGTATGCCTCTATTAAGTCACCTCTTAACCTTCTTCTCTCTAACGAAAACAACCTCAATTCCATCAGTCTTTCCTCATAAGATTTTCCCTCCATACCAGGCAACATCCTGGTAAATCTCCTCTGCACCCGTTCCAAAGCTTCCATGTTCTTCCTATAATGAGGCGACCAGAACTGTACGCAATACTCCAAATGCGGCCGTACTAGAGTTTTGTACAACTGCAACATGACCTCATGGCTCCGGAACTCAATCCCTCTACCAATAAAGGCCAACACACCATAGGCCTTCTTCACAACCCTATCAACCTGGGTGGCAACTTTCAGGGATCTATGTACATGGACACCGAGATCCCTCTGCTCATCCACACTACCAAGAATTTTACCATTAGCCAAATATTCCGCATTCCTGTTATTCTTTCCAAAGTGAATCACCTCACACTTCTCCACATTAAACTCCATTTGCCACCTCTCAGCCCAGCTCTGCAGCTTATCTATGTCCCTCTGTAACCTGCAACATCCTTCCGCACTGTCTACAACTCCACCGACTTTAGTGTCGTCTGCAAATTTACTCACCCATCCTTCTGCACCCTCCTCTAGGTCATTTATAAAAATGACAAACAGCAACGGCCCCAGAACAGATCCTTGTGGTACGCCACTCGTAACTGAACTCCATTCTGAACATTTCCCATCAACTACTACTCTCTGTCTTCTTTCAACTAGCCAATTTCTGATCCACATCTCTAAATCACCCTCAATCCCCAGCCTCCGTATTTTCTGCAATTCTAGAATCGTAATAAAGGCAACTATGAGGATATGAGGCGTGAGTTGGCCTTGATAGATTCGGGAGAGTTATTTATAGGGATGACAATGGCAAACATTCAAGGAACGCATGGATGAACTACAGCAACTGTTCATTCCTGTCTGGCACAAATGCAAAGTGGGTAAGTGGGCCAATCAATGGCTCACAAAATAAATTAGAAATAGTATCCGATCCAAGGAAGAACATAGGAGCAGGGGTAGGCCATCTGGCCCCTCGAGCCTGCTCCGCCATTCATTGAGATCATGGCTGATCTTTAGTGGACTCGGCTCCACTTTCCGGCCCGAACAGCATAACCCTTAATCCCTTTATTCTTCAAAAAACTATCTATCTCTATCTTAAAAACATTGAAGGAAGGAGCCTCAACTGCTTAACTGGGCAAGGAATTCCATAGATTCACAATCCTTTGGGTGAAGAAGTTCCTCCTAAACTCAGTCCTAAATCTACTTCCCCTTATTTTGAGGCTATGTCCCCTAGTTCTGCTGTCACCCGCAAGTGGAAACAACCTGCCCGCATCTATCCTATCTATTCCCTTCATAATTTTATATGTTTCTAAGATCCCCCTCATCCTTCTAAATTCCAACGTGTACAGTCTCAGTCTACTCAATCTCTCCTCATACTCCAACCCCTTCAGCTCTGGGATTAACCTAGTGAATCTCCTCTGCATACCCTCCAGTGCCAGTATGTCCTTTCTCAAGTAAGGAGCCCAAAACTGAACACAATACTCCAGGTGTGGCCTCACTAACACCTTATACAATTGCAGCGTAACCTCCCTAGTCTTAAACTCCATCCCTCTAGCAATGAAGGACAAAATTGCATTTGCCTTCTTAATCACCTGTAAATCAACTTTCTGCGACTCATGCACTAGCACACCCAAGTCTCTCTGCCCAGCAGCATGTTTTAATATTTTATCAGTTAAATAATAATCCCTTTTGCTGTTATTCCTACCAAAATGGATAACCTCACATTTGTCAACATTGAATTCCATCTGCCAGACCCTAGCCCCTTCACTTAACCTATCCAAACCTTTCTGCAGACTTCCGGTATCCTCTGCACTTTTTGCTTTACCACTCATCTTAGTGTTGTCTGCAAACTCGGACACATTGCACTTGGTGCCCAACTCTAAATCATCTCTGTAAATTGTGAACAATTGTGGGCCCAACACTGATCCCTGAGGGACACCACTAGCTATTGATTGCCAACCAGAGAAACACCCATTAATCCCACTCTTTGCTTTCTATTAATTAACCAATCCTCTATCCATGCTACTACTTTACCCTTAATGCCATGCATCTTTATCTCATGAAGCAACCTTTTGTGTGGCACCTTGTCAAAGGCTTTCTGGAAATCCTGATATACCACATCCGTTGGCTCCCCATTATCTACCGCACTGGTAATGTCCTCAAAACATTCCACTAAATTAGTTAGGCACGACCTGCCCTTTATGAACCAATGCTGCGTCTGCCCAATGGGACAATTTCCATCCAGATGCCTCGCTATTTCTTCCTTGATGATAGATTCCAGCATCTTCCCTGCTACCGAAGTTAAGGTCACTGGCCTATAATTACCCGCTTTCTGCCTACTTCCTTTTCAAAACAGTGGTGTCACGTTTGCCAATTTCCAATCGGCCGGGACCACCCCAGAGTCTCGTGAATTTTGGTAAATAATCACTAGTGCATTTGCAATTTCCCTAGCCACCTATTTTAGCACTCTGGGCTGCATTCCATTAGGGCCAGGAGACTTGTCTACCTTTAGCCCCATTAGCTTGCCCATCACTACCTCCTTAGTGATAGCAATCATCTCAAGGTCCTCACCTGTCATAGCCTCATTTCTGTCAGTCACTGGCATGTTATTTGTGTCTTCCACTGTGAAGACCGACCCAAAAAACCTGTTCAGTTCCTCAGCCATTTTCTCATCTCCCATTATTAAATCTCCCTTCTCACCCTCTAAAGGACCAATATTTACCTGAGCCATTCTTTTCTGTTTTATGTATTTGCAGAAACTTTTACGATCTGTTTTTATATTCTGAGCAAGTTTACTCTCATAATCTATCTTACTCTTTATATCTTTTTTAGTAGCTTTCTGTTGCCCCCTAAAGATTTCCCAGTCCTCTAGTCTCCCACTAATCTTTGCCACTTTGTATGCTTTTTCCTTCAATTTGATACTCTCCCTTATTTCTTCAGATATCCACGGTCAATTTTCCCTCTTTCTACCGTCCTTCCTTTTTGTTGGTATAAACCTCTGCTGAGCACTGTTAAAAATCGCTTGGAAGGTTCTCCACTGTTCCTCAACTGTTCCACCATAAAGTCTTTGCTCCCAGTCTACCTTAGCTATTCTTCTCTCATCCCATTGTAATCTCCTTTGTTTAAGCACTAGTGTTTGATTTTACTTTCTCACTCTCCATCTGTATTTTAAATTCCACCATATTGTGATCGCTCCTTCCGAGAAGATCATTAACTATGAGATCATGAATCAATCCTGTCTCATTACACAGGACAAGATCTAGGACCGCTTGTTCCCTCGTAGGTTCCATTACATACTGTTCTAGGAAACTATCGCGGATACATTCTATAAACTCCTCCTCACGGTTGCCTTGACCGACCTGGTTAAACCAATCGACATGTAGATTAAAATCCCCCATGATAACTGCTGTACCATTTCTACATGCATCAGTTATTTCTTTGTTTATTGCCTGCCCCACCATAATGTTACTATTTGGTGGCCTATAGACTACTTCTGTCAGTGACTTTTACGCCTTACTATTCCTGATTTCCACCCAAATGGATTCAAACTTATCCTCCATAGCACCAATGTCATCCCTTACTATTGCCCGGATGTCATCCTTAAATAACAGAGCTACACCCTTACCATCCACTCTGTCCTTCCGAATAGTTTGATACCCTCAGATATTTAACTCCCAGTCTTGACCATCCTTTAACAATGTTTCAATAATGGCCATTAAATCATAGTCATTCACGATTATTTGCGCCATCAACTCATTTACCTTATTCCGAATGCTACGAGCATTCAGGTAAAGTACACTCATGTTGGTTTTTTTACCTCTGTTTTGAATCTTAACACCTCGATCAGTAACCTCTCCTAAGTTATATTTCCTCTTAACTTTTCTCCTAATTTTCCTTGTCGTTGAACCCATATCTTCATGTAACAACCTGCCGCGTCGCTTACCATTTACGTTTTTACTTCCCGTTTTATTCCTTTTAGTATTACTGGGCCTATTCACTGAGCTCCCCTCAGTCACTGTACCTTGTACTGTCGCCCTTTTTGATTTTTGACTATGGCTTCTCTGCCTTACACTTTGCCCCTTACTGCCTTTTGTTTCTGTCCCTGATTTACTACCTTCCAACATCCTGCATTGGTTCCCATCCCCCTGCCACATTAGTTTAGTTTAGTTAGAAGCACACAGAATGGCCAGGAAAAATAATAGATCTGAGGATTGGGAGCAGTTTAGAATTCAGCAAAGAAGGACGAAGGGATTGATTAAGAAGGAGAAAGTACAGTACGAAAGGAAGCTTGCAGGGAACATGAAGACTGACACTAAGAGTTTCTACAGATATGTGAAGAGAAAGAGATTGGTAAAGGGAAATGTAGGCCCCCTACAGACAGAAACAGGGGGATGCATAATAAGGGACAAAGAAATGGCTGACCAATTAAATACATACTTTGGTTTTGTCTTCACAAATGAGGACACAAATCAGATCCCAGAAATGTTGGAGAATGAAAGGTTTAGTGAGAGGGAAGAACTGAGGGAGATCAACATTGGTAGAGAAATGGTGCTGGGAAAACCGATGGGTTGAAGGTGGATAAATCCCCAGGGCCTGAGAATCTGCATCCCAGAGTGCTTTAGGAGGTGGCTCTGGAAATATTGGATGCATTGGTGGTCATCTTCCTGGATTCTATAGACGCTGGAACTGTCCCTGCAGATTGGAGGGTAGCTCACGCCACTCGATATTCAAAAACGGAGGTAGAGATAAAGCACAGAATTAGAGGCTAGTAAGCCTAACATCGGTAGAGGGGAAAATGCTTGAATCCATTATCCAGGACTTTATAACGGAACATTTAGAAAGCAGTGGCAGGATCAGTCAGAGTCAGCATGGATTTATGAAGGGAAAATCATGCTTGACAAATCTGTTGGAATTCTTTGAAGAGGTAACCAGTACAGTCGACAAGGGGGAGCCAGTCGATGTGGTATATTTGGACTTTTAGGAGGCGTTTGACAAAGTCCCGCATTAGAGATTATTGTGCAAAATTAAAGCGCATGGGATTGGGGGAAATGTATTGAGGTGCTTAGACAACTGGTTGGCAGAGAGAAAACAAAGAGTAGGGATTAATGGGTCCTTTTCAAATTGGCAGGCAGTAACCAGTGGGGTACCACAGGGATCGGTGCTGGGACCCCAGCCATTCACAATATATATTAATGATTTGGATGAGCGAACAAAATGTAACATCTCAAAGTTTGAAGGTGATAACACATTATGTGTGAGGGTGAATTGTGACGAGGACGCAGGGATCCTACAGCAAGATCTGGACAGGTTGGGCGAGTGGGCAAACCAATGGCAGATGCAGTATAATTTGGATAAGTGTGAGGTTATTTATTTTGGAAGCAAAAACAGGAAGGCAGGTTACTACCTGAATGGTTGTAAATTGGGAGAAGGGAGTGTGCCGCGGGACCTGGGTGTCCTTGTGCACCATTTGTTGAAGGTAAGCATGCAGTGCAGCAGGCAGTAAAGAAGGCTAATGGTATGTTGGCCTTCATTGCAAGAGGTTTTGAGTACAGAAGCAGGGATGTGTTGATGCAATTGTACAGGGCCTTGGTGAGGCCAAACCTGGAGTATTGTGTGCAGTTTTGGTCTCCTTCTCTGAGGAAGGATGTTCTTGCTCTCGAGGGAGTGCAGCGAAGGTTTACCAGACTGATTCCAGGGATGGCGGGACTGTCATATGAGAAGAGATTGACTCGGTTAGGATTGTTCTTACTGGAGTTCAGAAGAATGAGGGGTGATCTCGTGGAGATTTATAAAATTCTAACAGGACTAGACAGGGTAGATGCAGGGAAGGTGTTACCAATGATGGGTGAGTCCAGAACCAGGGGTCACAGCCTGAGGATTCAGGGTAAACCATTTTGGACAGAGATAAGGAGACACTTCTTCACACAAAGAGTGGCGAGCCTGTGGAATTCATTGCCACAGGAAGTAGTTGATACTAAAACTTTGAATATATTCAAGAGGCGGCTGAATATAGCACTTGGGGAGAATGGGATCAAAGGCAATGGGGAGAAAGCAGGATTAGGCTATTGAGTCGGATGATCAGCCATAGAACATAGAACAGTACAGCACAGAACAGGCCTTTCGGCCCTCGATGTTGTGCTGAGCATTGTCCGAAACCAAGATCAAGCTATCCCACTCCCTGTCATTCTGGTGTGCTCCATGTGCCCATCCAATAACCGCTTGAAAGTTCCTAAAGTGTCCGACTCCACTATCACAGCAGGCAGTCTATTCCACACTCTAACCACTCTCTGAGTAAAGAACCTACCTCGGATATCCCTCCTATATCTTCCACCCTGAATCTTATAGTTATGCCCCCTTGTAACAGCTACATCCACCCGAGGAAATAGTCTCTGAACGTCCACTCTATCTATCCCCCTCATCATCTTATAAACCTCTATTAAGTTGCCTCTCATCCTCCTCTGCTCAAAAGAGAAAAGCCCTAACTCCGTTAACCTTTCCTCATAAGACATATCCTGCAAACCAGACAGCATCCTGGTAAATCCCCTTTGCACCCTTTCCAATGCTTCCACATCCTTCCTATAATGAGATGACCAGAACTGCACACTATATTCCAAATGTGGTCTCACCAGGGTCATGTACAGCTGCAGCATAACCCCGTGGCTCTCAAACTCAAGCCCCCTGTTAATAACCGCTAACACACTATAGGCCTTCTTCACGGCTCTATCCACTTGAGTGGCAACCTTCAGAGATCTGTGGACATGAACCCCAAGATCTCTCTATTCCTCCACATTCCTCAGAACCCTGCCGTTGACCCTGTAATCTGCATTCAAATTTTTCCTACCAAAATGAATCACCTCGCACTTATCAGGGTGAAACTCCATCTGCCATTTTTCGGCCCAGCTCTGCATCCTATCAATGTGTCTTTGCAGCCTACAACAGCCCTCCACCTCATCCACTACTCCACCAATCTTGGTGTCATCAGCACATTTACTGACCCACCCTTCAGCCCCCTCCTTCAAGTCATTGATAAAAATCACAAATAGCAGAGGACCCAGCATTGATCCCTGTGGTACACCGCGAGTAACTGGTCTCCATTCCAGGGGCTGGTTTAGCACACTGGGCTAAATAGCTGGCTTTTAAAGCAGACCAAGGCAGGCCAGCAGCACGGTTCAATTCCCGTACCAGCCTCCCTGAACAGGGACTGGAATGTGGCGACTAGGGGCTTTTTACAGTAACTTCATTGAAGCCTACTTGCGACAAGCGATTTTCATTTCATTTTCATTTCAGTCTGAAAATTTTCCATCCACCACCACCCTCTGTCTTCTATGTGATAGCCAGTTACTTATCCAATTGGCCAAATTCCCTCTATCCCACATCTCCTTACTTTCTTCATGGGGAACCTTATCAAACGCCTTACTAAAATCCATGTAGATGACATCAACTGCTCTACCTTCATCTACACACTTAGTTACCTCCTCAAAGAATTCAATAAAATTTGTGAGGCAAGACTTACCCTTCATGAATCCATGTTCATTCCTATTCCCTTTCTTGAACAGAGGAACAACATTCGCCACTCTCCAGTCCTTTGGCACTATCCCCGTGGACAGTGAAGACCCAAAGATCAAAAACAAAGGGGCGCGATTCTCTGCAACGGCGGAGAATCGGGAAGGCTGCGTGGAAGAGGCTGTCACCCACGGCAGCCTCCGCGGCCCCTCCCGGGACCCGATTCTAGCCCCCCATCGGGGCTAGGAGCGGGACCCGGGGGTCTTGGCGGCGCGGCCTTGACAACCGTTGTCAAGGCCGCGCATCATTCTTGGCGCCTGTGTGACATCAGCCGCGCATGCGCAGGTTGGACGGTTCCAACCCGCGCATGCGTGGATGACATAATCGTGCATGCGTGGATGACATAATCGCGCATGCGTGGATGACATAATAACGCAGACGGCTCCGACCCGCACATGCGCGGAGCCGTCTTTTCCCTCAACCACCCCGCAAGATGTGGCGGCTTGATCTTGCGGTGCGGCGGAGGGAAAATAGTGCGTCCGTTACGGACGCAGGCCCGATGATCGGTGGGCACCGATCGTGGGCCTTTGCCTTCCTAAGCACGGCCGTGGTACTGCCGTGCCAGTCGGGCGCCTAGAAGTCCCAAATGGGCTTCTGGCGCCCGTTTCACGACAGTGGCGACCAGGTGTGGTTGCCGCCATCGTGAAAAGGTCGTAAACGGATGGCCACTCGGCCCATCGGCCTCGGAGAATCGCCGTTTGCTGTGAAAAACAGCGAGCGGCGATTCGGGGATCGTCGGGTTTGGGGGGGGTGAGAATAGCGGGGGGTTGTAAAAAATGTCGGGAGGCCCTCCCGCTATTCTCCCAGGCGTCGTGGGGAGCGGAGAATTGCGCCCAAAGGCTCTGCAATCTCATCCCTTGCCTCCCAAAGAATCCTTGGATATATTCCATCTGGCCCAGGGGACGTGTCGACACTCAAGTTTTTCAAAATTGCTAATACATCCTTCCTCAAAACAGCTACCTCTTCCAGCCTACCTGCCTGTATCACATTCTCATCCTCAAAAACATGGCCCCTCTCCTTGGTGAACACTGAAGAAAAGTATTCATTCATTGCCTCTCCTATTTCTTCTGACTCCATGCACAAGTTCCCACTACTGTCCTTGAGCGGCCCTACCCTCACCCTGGTCATTCTTTTATTTCTCACATAAGAGTAAAAAGCCTTGGGGTTTTCCTTGATCTGACCTGCCAAGGACATCTCATGCCCCCTCCTAGCTCTCCGATGCCCTTTTTTTTTTAGCTCATTCCTTGCTACCTTGTAACCCTCAAGTGACCCAACTGAACCTTGTTTTCTCATCCTTACATACTCTTCCTTTTTCCTCTTGACAAGACATTGAACTTCTTTTGTGAACCATGGTTCCCTCACACGGCCATTTCCTCCCTGCCTGACAGGGACATACCTTTCAAGGACACGCAGTATTTGTTCCTTGAACAAGCTCCACTTTTCATTTGTGCCTTTCCCTGACAGTTTCTGTTCCCATCTTATGCTCCCTAATTCTTGTCTAATCGCATCATAATTACCCCTCCCCCAATTATAAACCTTGCCCTGCCGTATTGCCCTATCCCTCTCCATTGCAATAGTGAAAGACACTGAATTGTGGTCACTATCTCCAAAGTGCTCTCCCACAAACAAATCTAACACTTGGCCTGGTTCATTACCCAGTACCAAATCCAATGTGGCCCCACCTCTTGTCGGCCTATCCACATATTGTGTCAGGAAACCCTCCTGCACACACTGTATAAAAACTGCCCCATCCGAACTGTTCGACCTATAGAGGTTCCAATCAATATTTGGAAAGTTAAAGTCACCCATGACAACGACCCTGCGACTCCACACCTATCCATAATCTGTTTTGCAATTTCTTCCTCCACATCTCTATTACTATTTGGGGGCCTATAGAAAACTCCTAACAATGTGACCATTCTTTTCCTATTTCTAACTTCGGCCCATATTACCTCAGTAGGCAGATCCCCTTCGAACTGCCTTTCTGCAGCCGTTAAACTATCCTTGATTAACAATGCCACTCCTCCACCTCTTTTACCACCTTCCCTACTCTTACTGAAACATCTATACCCCGGAACTTCCAACAACGATTCCTGTCCCTGTTCTAACCATGTCTCCGTAATGGCCACAGCATCGTAGTCCCAAGTACCAATCCACGCTCCATGATCGTGATGAATGGTGCAGAAGGCTCGAAGGGCCAGTAGGCCTTCTCCTGCTCCTATCTTCTATGTATCTTAGGGTCCATCAAGATCGGCACTCCCTCTCTGTGCCTCCCTGATCTTTGGCCCCTCCTCCTGTCTTTCCACTTTCCCCTTGCTGTCCCCCCTTCCCCCTTTGCCAGGCTCTCCAACCCTGTTGGGAGTTGTGCTGTGGCCTCCGCTTCGCCTGTACTTTCCTGCACTGGCTTTCTCACCAGTGTGGTGGCCCCTCACTGGCAGCAATTCCTGTTTTCCCAGCCTGTTATGTTCTCCAACCCCTCTCCCTCCACCTGTTTCTGCACCTTACCGCTCTCATCCCCTCCTTCCTGGTTCTTCAAGCTAGGACGAAAGCGAGGCAGTTATGTTCTGCACAAATGTCTTTCTTTTTAAACTGAGTTTGTCGTCACTGTTGGTGCTGTTGCTGCTGCCTTCCCAGCTTTCGTCTGTGCAGAAACCTGTCCACCTCGGCCGGCGTGGTAAAGTAGGATTCATTCCTCTGGCAGGTTACCCACAGTTTGGCCAGGTACAGCATTCTAATCACACCCCACTCTTGTACAGCACGGTGCTTGGCCAGGTCTGCCCCAATGTCCTGGTACACTCAGATTGAATGGCCTTCCCATGGGTAGGACTGAGTGCACCTTTCCCAGTTCAGGATCTTCTCCCAATCCTGGTATTGGTGCAGCTTTGGTATTGCGGCTCTTGGCTGCCCCTCTGCTTTAGGTTTCGTCCAGAGACCTATGGTCTCTATCTCCAGAGGTTTGGGCTGCTCTCCCTTGTAATCAGATTACCAGCTTCTGGGCTACCAGCATATTCTGTGGGGTTTCTGTCCTTGATGCAGTCCGGCAGCCCCATGATACGGAGAGTCTGGCAGTGTGGGGGTACTGTCGAGGATCAGTTCTCCTGGACTTCAACAGTGCCTCTTGCGCATCACCAACCTTGTCGTTTCTGTTTCCATGGAGGGGATTCGGTCACTCTGGTCAGTTGCTGCTTTTTCTCAGTCCCTGCTTGTTACCTCCTGTGCTTCCAGTCATCGCTCTGCTTTCTCCTTGAAGGGGGTCAGGGTGTCTGTGACCACTGCTTTCCCTGACGTCATCTCCCCCCCCCCCCCCCCCCCCCCCCCCCCCACATCCTCATAACCAAACCTGCATATCACTGGACACGAAGGGGAAATTTATCATGGCCAACCCATCTAACGCACCACGTCTTTGGACTGGGGAGAAAACCAGAACACCCGCAGGAAACCCACAAAGACATGGGGAGAACATATAAACTCCACACAGACAGTGACCCAAGGCCAGAATTGAACCCAGGACATTGGAGCTGTGAGGCAGCAGTGCTAACCACTGTGCCACCATGCTGTCCATGTCACAGGTCAATCTTCAGTTTAAACCAGCCCAGGCTGCTGCTGGAAGTAAAGGCACAGCCCATTAATCGCCCATGGAAAAAAATTGTAATAACAAAAGTAAAGAAAAGAAAGGAGCAAACGGGCAGGAGAATCCTTTCAACTCTTACCTTTTCAATGATTGCCCGTTTTTCCTCATTATCAAACAGGTTGGGGATATCCCCGGTAGTGAGAATCATACTAATATCCTCCAGAAAGTCTTCATCCTTATAGAAAATAGTGGTGAAGAGAATTAATCAATTTGATATACAATATGAAGTCATTCACGGAATGTGAGTGTCACTCACTGCCCTTTCCTAGTTACCCTGGGAAGATGTTGGTGACCCACCTCCTTAAAGCACTGAACTGTTTTGAAATAATTCAGACAACTGTTGAGAATTTGTGTGTTACAAGAACAACTTATTTCTGTACCACCTTTAACATAATAAAACATTTCAAAGTGCTTCACAAAGCATGATAAAACAAAAAGTAACACAGCTCCATAAGGAGATATTGAACGTGATTTTCTCACCGTGTAGTGCCCGCCACCAATCAGGGCATTGTGGGAGAGACCCAAATCGGGCTTTGTGCCGGACACACAACCTCGCGTGCATGATCCAGATAATCATTATTCGGCTCATTTAAATATGCGTGAGGCCGCGTTCTCCCGATGCCTGGGAATAACTGGCCTCACTGGCGAGGCTTCACCTGTCCGTCGATTAGTACTGGTCTCCAGAAGTGGAGACCATAAGACACAGGAGCAGAATTAGGCCACTTGGCCCATCGAGTCTGCTCCGTCATTCAATCTTAGCTGATATTTTCACATCCCCATTCTCCTGCCTTCTCCCCATAGCCCATGATCCCCTTATTAATCAAGAACCTAATAAGAACCAAGAGACTGGGCATGGTCACTCTGGACATCGTCATTGGAGCCCCCTGGTGCTCAGGTACAGAGCAGTGGCCTGGTACTCTCCCTGGTACCCAGACACCCTGGTAGTGCCGACTGGGTATAGTTTGGGTGCCTGATTGGCACTGCTTGGGGGCGGGGGTTGTCAATGATAATGAAAGGGGAATATGAAGGTCAGTGGTAACATGGGGGTATGAAGAATTTCACAAAAGTTGGTGGGGTGAAGGGAGGGGTCCTGTTGCTCGTTTTACTGGAGTGTGATTAACACACCTCCGTTTAAAGGCCGTGTGCTTAACACTACTATGGCTCTGTATGTGTAATTATGCTCGGAGTCGCCAGGTGCCGTATTGAGACACCGTCACAAGTATATCAAGGTCAGGTTCAAAGTAATAAATCCGTACACCGATTAGTAAGTCCAAACGATTGGTGTTTATTATAACAAATATAATAAATACACATGCATACGCTAAAGAGACTAACTTACTTCTAATACTAAACAACTAAATACTTATCTAGACAGGAACAGGCAAGGTCAGGGAGCAAGGCCTTCGTCCCGTTCTTGGTCTGTAACTTTCTGATTGGCAAAGTTGTCAAAATCTAGCAAGGTCTGGATCACGTAGCGATCGTTGTGTTGGCACTTACAGTTCGATGGCTGATGCTCAACGGCCGGTGATGAAACTGGAGTCAGGATGCGATGTAACAAGTCTGGGCCGGAGTCTGGAAGCAACAGTTGGAGCAAACAGATCTGGGAGCAACAGCAGATCTGGGCCGGAGCAAAACAGACCGAACCATGTGCGGGATCTATTCTTAAAGGTCCTAGAAGTCCGTGCCCCTTGGGGCGGGTTCTTTCACCTGCCAGGTATCGATTGGGTCTCTCCCAATCGATATCTTTCAAACTCCCCAATCTGAGGGTCGTTCCTCGATGGGTGGGGCGGTCCCTACGGCTCTTTGTGTTGGTTGCTTTGGCGCCATTCTGTCTGGGTGTCTATGGAAAAGTATCCATTGATACTTAAATGTTTCTATTGTCCGGGGTCTGGATCTGGATCACCTCATTACTATGCAGATCTGTTTCCCATTTGCACCTTTGGCTGAAACTCTGCACCTGGCCAGAAACTGGTTTCTGTACGTGCAGAATGCAAAACAGTTTTCTGCAAGCTGCTTGTCCTCACTAAGACTGTTTTTCCCTGCAGCCTTAGCAGTTCTCCATTTTGTAGCCCAGTGTCCATCTTAGATGGCTACAGTCTTGAAAGGGGAAGTCCCGAAAGGGGGAGTGGGAGTCCTCTAATGAGGGGCTCCCAGTGATCCCATAGTGGGGTGTCTGCACCTGGGAGGGTGGTAATGCCCATGTCTGTGGGTGGCATTGCCCATGAGTGAGGGACCCTCAAGCTCACTTTGAGATCGGGCACCTTTAAAATCAGCTTACCATTGCTGAAAACATTTCTTATTGTGGGCTGGACCCAGAAGAAACTCCCCAAGGCCCAAACAGATAATCAAGTGTGGGTGAACACCGGTCTGGATCTCACCCCAATAGCCGTAGGAAAAACCCCAGCAAATTCACCCAAAATGACACACACGGTGCGAACTTCCGACCTCACTACACTCAAGTGAAATGAGGCCGGTGAATAGCGGGAGAGGCCAAAAATGGGAATCGTGCCAGGCGCCAAAAAGTTTGCAATGCAATGCAACAAAATGCGATCCTGAAATTGGGATCTCGATGTAGCGTGGTGAGAAACTAATTATCACCACTTAAGCTCCATTTCCATACAATTAACAGGAGCGACTCCATATCCAACGGTCTCCCGTCATTCAGCGACATCCCCAGCAAGTGGTCATGCTGGCGCCGATTAGTACTCCTTTTGAAAAACAGGAATCTGACGGAAGCGCTTCTGTGGGGCGCTGAGGAGCTAAGTAGCCATCTTTGCTCACAGGCAAAGAGCTCGTGGGTGCTGGGCTTCCTGCCCCTGTGCTCAATGGGCGTTGGGGGACCTTCGGCTGGGGGGTGGGGGGACCCTCTGCAGGGGTAGACCGCCACGGGAGGGTGGGCTGGGAAACCGGTGCGCACCCACTCTCTGCACCACCATGGACATCCCTGGAACGTGTGTACCCATCCCGGGGGCAACCCTTGTCCCTGCCCGTCAGCCCCAGGACCACCCATAGCCCCCACCGACTTCCGAGGCCTCTGGCGGCTGAAGGTTATAGCCTCTAGGAAATTGGCAATCCTGGTTAAGTGAGTACTTCACACAATCCAAGTGGATCCCTGTGGGTTGGTGGGCCATGCACATAGGCACCAACGATATAGGTAAAAAACGGGATGAGGTCCTACAAGCAGAATTCAGGGAGTTAGGAGTTAAACTAAAAAGTAGGACCTCAAAGGTAGTAATCTCAGGATTGCTACCAATGCCACGAGCTAGTCAGAGTAGGAATGTCAGGATAGATAGGATGAATGCCTGATAGATGGTGCAAGAGGGAGGGATTCAAATTCCTGGGGCATTGGGACCGGTTTTGGGGGAGGTGGGACCAGTACAAACTGGATGGTCTGCACCTGGGCAGGACTGGAACCGATGTCCTAGGGGCGGTGTTTGCTAGAGCTGTTGGGGAGGGTTTAAACTAACGTGGCAGGGGGATGGGAACCGATGCAGGATGTTGGAAGGGAGAGTATCAAATTGAAGGAAAAAGTCACTGACAGAAGCAAAAGGAAGTAAGGGGAAAAGTGCAAGGCAGAGAAGCCATAATCAAAAATCAAAAAGGGCGACAGTACAAGGTACAGTGACTGAGGGGAGCTCAGTGAATAGGACCAGTAATATTAAAAGGAATAAAACTGGAGATGTTAAGATTCAAAACAGAGATAAAAAAAAACCAACATAAGTGTACTTTACCTGAATGCCCATAGTATTCGGAATAAAGTAAATGAGTTGATGGCACAAATCATCGTGAATGACTATGATTTAGTGGCCATTACTGAAACATGGTTAAAGGATGGCTTTATGGGATGCCCCATTTTGGGGCAGCAGGGTAGCATGGTGGTTAGCATAAATGCTTCACAGCTCCAGGGTCCCAGGTTCGATTCCCGGCTGGGTCACTGTCTGTGTGGAGTCTGCACGTCCTCCCCCTGTGTGCGTGGGTTTCCTCCGGGTGCTCCGGTTTCCTCCCACAGTCCAAAGATGTGCGGGTTAGGTGGATTGGCCATGCTAAATTGCCCGTAGTGTCCTAATAACAAAAGTAAGGTTAAGGGGGGGTTGTTGGGTTACGGGTATAGGGTGGATACGTGGGTTTGAGTAGGGTGATCATGGCTTGGCACAACATTGAGGGCCGAAGGGCCTGTTCTGTGCTGTACTGTTCTATGTTCTATGGTCACGACTGGGAGTTAAATATCCGAGGGTATCAAACTATTCGGAAGGACAGAGTGGATGGTAAGGGAGGTGGTGTTGCTCTGTTATTTAAGGATGACATCCGGGCAATAGTAAGGGATGACATCGGAGGATAAGGTTGAATCCATTTGGGTGGAAATCAGGAATAGTAAGGCGAAAAAGTCACTGATCGGAGTAGTCTATCGGCCACCAAATAGTAACGTTATGGTGGGGCAGGCAATAAACAAAGAAATAACTAATGCATGTAGAAATGATACAGCATTTATCATGGGGGATTTTAATCGGCATGTCGATTGGTTTAACCAGGTCGGTCAAGGCAACCTTGAGGAGAAGTTTATAGAATGTATCCGCGATAGTTTCCTAGAACAGTATGTAATAGAACATAGAACATAGAACAGTACAGCACAGAACAGGCCCTTCGGCCCTCGATGTTGTGCCGAGCAATGATCACCCCACTTAAACCCACGTAACCCGTATACCCGTAACCCAACAATCCCCCCATTAACCTTACACTATGGGCAATTTAGCATGGCCAATCCACCTAACCCGCACATCTTTGGACTGTGGGAGGAAACCGGAGCACCCGGAGGAAACCCACGCACACACGGGGAGGATGTGCAGACTCCACACAGACAGTGACCCAGCCGGGAATCGAACCTGGGACGCTGGAGCTGTGAAGCATTGATGCTAACCACCATGCTACCGTGAGGTCCTTGGAACCTACGAGGGAACAAGCCGTCCTAGATCTTGTCCTGTGTAATGAGACAGGATTGATTCATGATCTCATAGTTAGGGATCCTCTCGGAAGGAGCGTTCACAATATGGTGGAATTTAAAATACAGATGGAGGGTGAGAAAGTAAAATCAAATACTAGTGTTTTGTGTTTAAACAAAGGAGATTACAATGGGATGAGAGAAGAACTAGCTAAGGTAGACTGGGAGCAAAGACTTTATGGTGGAACAGTTGGGGAATAGTGGAGAACCTTCCAAGCAATTTTTTTCATAGTGCTCAGCAAAGGTTTATACCAACAAAAAGGACGGACGGTAGAAAGAGGGAAAATCGACCGTGGATATCTGAGGAAATAAGGGAGAGTATCAAATTGAAGGAAAAAGCATATAAAGTGGCAAAGATTGGTGGGAGACGAGAGGACTGGGAAATCTTTAGGAGGCAACAGAAAGCTACTAAAAAAGCTATAAAGAAGAGTAAGATAGAATATGAGAGTAAACTTGCTCAGCAAACAGACAGTAAAAGTTTTTACAAATATATAAAACAAAATAGAGTGGCTAAGGTAAATATTGGTCCTTTAGAGGATGAGAAGGGAGTTTTAATAATGGGAGATGAGGAAACGGCTGAGGAACTGAACAGGTTTTTTGGGTCGGTCTTCACAGTGGAAGACACAAATAACATGCCAGCGACTGATAGAAATGAGGCTATGACAGGTGAGGACCTTGAGAGGATTGTTATCACTAAGGAGGTAGTGATGGGTAAGCTAATGGGGCTAAAGGTAGACAAGTCTCCTGGCCCTGATGGAATGCATCCCAGAGTGCTAAAAGAGAAGGCTAGGGAAATTGCAGATGATTTACCAAAATTCACTAGACTCTGGGGTGGTCCCGATGGATTGGAAATTAGCAAACGTGACACCACTGTTTAAAAAAGGAGGCAGGCAGAGAGCAGGAAATTATAGGCCAGTGAGCTTAACTTTGGTAGTAGGGAATATGCTGGAATCTATCATCAAGGAAGATAGCGAGGCATCTGTATAAAAATTGCCCCATTGGGCAGACACAGCATGGGTTCATAAAGGGCAGGTTGTGCCTAAGTAATTTAGTGGAATTTTTTGAGGACATTACCAGTGCAGTAGATAATGGGGAGCCAATGGATGTGGTATATCTGGATTTCCAGAAAGCCTTTGACAAGGTGCCACACAAAAGGTTGCTGCATCAGATAAAGATGCATGGCATTAAGGGTAAAGTAGTAGCATGGATAGAGGATTGGTTAATTAATAGAAAGCAAAGAGTGGGGATTAATGGGTGTTTCTCTGGTTGGCAATCAGTAGCTAGTGGTGTCCCTCAGGGATCCGTGTTGGGCCCACAATTGTTCACAATTCACATAGATGATTTGGAGTTGGGGACCAAGGGCAATGTGTCCAAGTTTGCAGATGACACTAAGATGAGTGGTAAAGCGAAAAGTGCAGAGGATACTGGAAGTCTGCAGAGGGATTTGGATAGATTAAGTGAATGGGCTAGGGTCTGGCAGATGGAATTTAATGTTGACAAATATGAGGTTATCCATTTTGGTAGGAATAACAGCAAAAGGGATTATTATTTAAATGATAAAATATTAAAACATTCTGCTGTGCAGAGAGACTTAGGTGTGCTAGTGCATGAGTCACAGAAAGTTGGTTTACAGGTGATTAAGGCAAATGGAATTTTGTCTTTCATTGCTAGAGGGATGGAGTTTAAGACTAGGGAGGTTACGCTGCAATTGTATAAGGTGTTAGTGAGGCCACACCTGGGGTATTGTGCTCAGTTTTGGTCTCCTTACTTGAGAAAGGACGTACTGAAGCCGAAGGGTGTGGAGAGGAGATTCACTAGGTTAATCCCAGACCTGAAGGGGTTGGATTATGAGGAGAGGTTGAGTAGACTGAGACTGTACTCGTTGGAATTAAGAAGATGAGGGGGATCTTAGAAACATATAAAATTATGAAGGGAATAGATAGGATAGATGCGGGCAGGTTTTTTCCACTGGCGGGTGACAGCAGAACTAGGGGACACAGCCTCAAAATAAGGGGAAGTAGATTTAGGACTGAGTTTAGGAGGAACTTCTTCACCCAAAGGGTTGTGAATCTATGGAATTCCTTGCCCAGTGAAGCAGTTGAGGCTCCTTCATTAAATGTTTTTAATGTAAAGATAGATAGTGTTTTGAAGAATAAAGGGATTAAGGGTTATGGTGTTCGGGCCGGAAAGTGGAGTTGAGTCCACAAAAGATCAGCCATGATCTCATTGAATGGCGGAGCAGGTTCGAGGGGCCAGATGGCCTACTCCTGCTCCTAGTTCTTATGTTCTTGTGTAACATTTGGGAGTCATCCCAATCATACCACAATGCCTGGACAGTGTGCCAGAACACTGTGGGAGGCAACACCATACACACAGCAGCCAACATCCGAACACCCAGCGGATGGTACACAGCTCCAGGGACATTACCATGTCGGAGGGTGGGTGAGTGCCACGGGGAGGGGGCCAGCGGCCGGTCCGGTTGATGTTGTGAGTGGGTGTCCAGGATACAGGGTCTGGGCCCGGTGAGGGGGGCTGCTGCGGCCTGGAGTACATGGGCAGCTTGTTCCGGGTAGGGTCGTGTGGGGGGGGGGGGGGGGGGGGGGTGGATTAGCAGGGGAATGGAAGGTCCCGGGCTGGGAGCCACCGCTGTTTGTCGGTCCAACACCCTGTCCCAATGCCTCACAGTTATTGAACGTTATGGCAGGGATGTTGGACGCAGAGGTTGCCCAAGTGATGCTGGTGCTACGCGATGTGGCCAGACGTCTGAGAAGGCGGCAGCAGCAGCTCGAGGCAGCGGCCCACGTGTTGGACCCCGCCCCACACCCTGAGGAGCCAGCTGCCCATCAGAATAGGGGGAGGGAGTCCCACGACGGCCCAGGGTGTATAGGCGTCGCTGGTCGTTTGAACAGATGGCGCAGGAGGCTCTGTCTCAACAAGGAGATGGTACGACACCTGTTCCATATCCTCGCAGACTTGGCTCCTCATGGAGGAGGAGGACGCCCGCTCCCAGTGGCCGTCAAGGTTACTGCAGCGCTGAACTGTTCTGCCACAGGATCATTCCAGGGCTTGAGTGGGGACCAGTGTGGTATCTCACAGGCCACAGACCACAGGTGCATCCGGCAGGTCACGAATGCCCTGTATGCCCGGTCGGAAGACGACATTTTTTTGTCATGGGCCAGGCCCAACAGGATGCCTGGGCAGCAGGTTTTTCCACCATCGGCAGGATGCCCCAGGTCCAGTCACAGATGCCACGCATGTTGCCCTGTGCTCACCGGGCCATCTGGGAGTGCCCTATGTTAACTGAAAGAGGTTCCACTCCCTCAACATACAGCTTGTCTGCAACCACCAGATGAAGATCATGCACGAGGCCCATGCAGCCACCCGGGCAAGTCATTGAGCAGTGTGTTAGACTCCTCAAGGCGCGGTTCCGATGCCTCGTCCGCTCTGGATGTGCCCTCCAGTACAACGCCTGGGGGGTCGCCACTTTGTGGTGGTCTGCTCTGTCCTCCCCAGCCTTGCACAGCAGTGAGGCGACAAGCTGGAGGTTGGAACATGTGGCCACCTCGGAGGAGAATGGGGAAGAGGATGATGAGGAGGTGCTGGACCAGCAAGGACTTGGAGGATGGTCACTGTCGAGGCAGGGGGTTAATGATAACCCACTGGAAGTTGGTGCTCCTCAACCTATGCCATAGTCTGACCCCTGCCTGTCTGCTGAGTGCTCGCTCACACATCATAACCTGCACGTGGTGATACATGCGGGAGAAAGGGACAGAGGCTTCCTACTGGTTGTGCACAAGGGTGTTTATTATCGAATAGAAGTCCCCACTGTCCCAGAGGTGCAATCCCTACCAAACCCCTCACCCCCTATCTACCCCATTTCCCCCTTCACTTAGTGCCCTCGGTGATCCTCAATGTGCTTTGCCCTACTAGCTCTACCATTACGTCTAGGTGGGTCCCAGGATACACAACTGAGGTGGAGCAGCCAGCTGCTTACCTCGTCCATGGCCTTCGATGCCCCTGTTGGGAGGCTCTGGGGCCTGAGAGCCCCGGCTCACTTGGTGGCACATACTCAGCCGTGTCGCCCTGTCCTGTGTGCTGACCCCGAGGTGTGACGTCATCAGAGGGATAGAACCCGGGAGAGCTGGTGGCCACCGCCGCCGCCCCCTGGACGGGTCCAGCTTGGCACTCAGCGTCCTCTCCTCCCGGTCAGTGCCCATAGGGCCCTGGAGTTCACCTTGGGATGGAAGGGCAGCTGGATCAAGCCCTGGCTGCCCCTGCATCATCTGGCTCTGCCAGCACTGGCAGCTCCCCATGGTCCACACTATCGCGCTGACGCCCTCGGTGATGCTCCACAGTGACTGGCCCACGCTCTGCAGCTTCTCGGCAATACCCACCTGTGACTGGGACAAGCTCCGCAGCGCCTCGGCCATGCCCATCTGAGAGAGGGTAGCAGTAGAAGGGTGTTTTCTGAATGGAAGATTGTGACTAGTGGTGTTGCACAGGGATCTGTGCTGGGGCCTCTGTTGTTTGAGTATACATAAACGATTTGGAGGAAAATGTAGCTGGTCTGATTAGTAAGTTTGTGGATGACACAAAGGTTGGTGGGGTGGCAGATAGTGTTGAGGATTGTCAGAGGATACAGCAGGACAGGATTAGAGAAAGTCAGAGAGATCTGGGCATGCAGGTCCACAGATCTTTGAAAGTAGCAACACAAGTGGACAAGGTAGGCACAAAAGAAAACAGGATGCTTTCCTTCATTGGAAGGGGCATTGAGTATAAAAACTGATAAGTTGCATAGAACCTTGCTGAGGCCACACTTGGAATATTGAGCACAATTCTGGTCACCACACTACCAGAAGGATGTGGAGCCTTTGGAGAGGGTGCAGAGGAGGTTTACCAGGGTGGTGTCTGGTCTGGAAGGTGTTAGCTATGTGGAGAGGCTGAATAGACTCCGATTGTTTTCATTAGAACGATGGAGGTTGAGGGGTGACCTGATAAAGGTCTACAAGATTATGAGGGGCATGGATAGAGTGGATGGGCAGGCACTCTTTCCCAGGGTGGAGCGGTCAGTCACGAGGGGCACAGGCTAAAGGTATGTGGGGCAAAGTTTAGAGGAGATGTGTGAGGCAGGTTTTCTACACAGAGAGTAGTGGGTGCCTGGAAATATTTTAATATATTAACATTTAACACGTTGTCAGGGGAGGTTTTGGAAGCTACATTAACGGTGTTCAAAAGGAATCTCGACAAATACATGGATAGGATGGGTATAGAGAGATATTGCACAAGGAAGTGCTGAGGGTTTTGGCCAAGTGTGGTATCATGACCGATACAGGCTTGGAGGGCCAAAGGGCCTGTTCCTGTGCTGTATTGTTCTTTGTTCTATGTCCCGCAGAACCTCATCAAAGTCGGCCTGCTACTGGGTGACGTCTGGGCAGCACAAGTGGATAGCACTGTGGCTTGACAGCGCCAGGGTCCCAGATTCGATTCCCGGCATGGGTGACTGTCTGTGCGGAGTCTGCACGTTCTCCCCGTGCCTGCGTGGATTTCCCCGGGTGGTCCGGTTTCCTCCCACAGTCCAAAGACGTGATCGTTAGGTGGATTGGCCATGATAAATTGCTCCTAGTGACCAAAATGGTTAGGAGGGGTTATTGGGTTACGGGGATAGGGTGGAAGTGGGGGGCTTAAGTGGGTCGGTGCAGACTCGATGGGCTGAATGGCCTTCTTCTGCACTGTGTGGTCTATGTGCCTATCCCCAGCGAGGCAGACATACTGCTGAAACCCTCAGCCATGGCCGTCACTGATATGCGACACCTTGGACACCTTCACTGATGGTGCTGACATCATGCACCAGGCTCTCCATTTCCTGTGCCCGTAGCCTCTGGGACCATTTCAATAGGCTATGGATGTGCTGGAATGATGCTGACATCTCCCTCTGAATGTCCTGGCCGCTCCCTATTGTCTCCATCACCTCCAGTTCCAGAGGCTCAGCAATAAACTGGGATCCAGCTGGGTCCAGGGATAGAGCAGCCCTCCGACTGCTGTCTCGCCTCCACCAGATGTACGTCAGCAGCAGTGTGGTGCTCACCAGATTGTTCTCCAGACGCTTGTCCACTAACATTTCCAATTGAGGTATGTATATCTGCGCTGGTGGAGGGTGGGGACGACTATAACAGTTGCATCCTCGGAGGTCTCCTCCTCGGTGTCAAGACAAAATCAGGATGGGCCGCTGCTGGACCTGGAAGAATGGACATGTGGCCAGCGGGATGGATGGGTCAGTCAATAAGGCAATCGCTACTCACGTTTGACAGGTCTTAGAATAGAATAGAACGATACAGCGCAGTACAGGCCCTTCGGCCCTCGATGTTGCACCGACATGGAAAAAAAACTAAAGGCCATCTAACCTACACTATGCCCTTATCATCCATATGCTTATCCAATAAACTTTTAAATGCCCTCAATGTTGGCGAATTCACTACTGTTGCAGGTAGGGCATTCCACGGCCTCACCACTCTTTGCGTAAAAAACCCACCTCTGACCTCTGTCCTATATCTATTACCCCTCAATTTAAGGCTATGTCCCCTCGTGCTAGCCACCCCCATCCGCGGGAGACGGCTCTCGCTGTCCACCCTATCTAACCCTCTGATCATTTTGTATGCCTCTATTAAGTCACCTCTTAACCTTCTTCTCTCTAACGAAAACAACCTCAAGTCCATCAGCCTTTCCTCATAAGATTTTCCCTCCATACCAGGCAACATCCTGGTAAATCTCCTCTGCACCCGTTCCAAAGCTTCCACGTCCTTCCTATAATGAGGCGACCAGAACTGTACGCAATACTCCAAATGCGGCCGTACTAGAGTTTTGTACAACTGCAACATGACCTCATGGCTCCGGAACTCAATCCCTGATACCAATAAAGGCCAACACACCATAGGCCTTCTTCACAACCCTATCAACCTGGGTGGCAACTTTCAGGGATCTATGTACATGGACACCGAGATCCCTCTGCTCATCCACACTACCAAGAATTTTACCATTAGCCAAATATTCCTTATTCCTGTTATTCTTTCCAAAGTGAATCACCTCACACTTCTCCACATTAAACTCCATTTGCCACCTCACAGCCCAGCTCTGCAGCTTATCTATGTCCCTCTGTAACCTGCAACATCCTTCCGCACTGTCTACAACTCCACCGACTTTAGTGTCGTCTGCAAATTTACTCACCCATCCTTCTGCGCCCTCCTCTAGGTCATTTATAAAAATGACAAACAGCAACGGCCCCAGAACAGATCCTTGTGGTACGCCACTCGTAACTGAACTCCATTCTGAACATTTCCCATCAACTACCACTCTCTGTCTTCTTTCAACTAGCCAATTTCTGATCCACATCTCTAAATCACCCTCAATCCCCAGCCTCCGTATTTTCTGCAATAGCTGACCGTGGGGAACCTTATCAAACGCTTTACTGAAATCCATATACACCACATCAACTGCTCTACCCTCGTCTACCTGTTCAGTCACCTTCTCAAAGAACTCGATAAGGTTTGTGAGGCATGACCTACCCTTCACAAAACCATGCTGACTATCCCTAATCATATTATTCCTATCTAGATGATTATAAATCGTATCTTTTATAATCCTCTCCAAGACCTTACCCACCACAGACGTTAGGCTCACCGGCCTATAGTTACCGGGGTTATCTCTACTCCCCTTCTTGAACAAAGGGACCACATTTGCTATCCTCCAGTCCTCTGGCACTATTCCTGTAGCCAATGATGACCTAAAAATCAAAGCCAAAGGCTCAGCAATCTCTTCCCTGGCTTCCCAGAGAATCCTAGGATAAATCCCATCCGGCCCCGGGGACTTATCTATTTTCACCTTGTCCAGAATTGCCAACACTTCTTCCCTACGCACCTCAATGCCATCTATTCTAATAGCCTGGGTCTCAGCATTCTCCTCCACAATATTATCTTTTTCTTGAGTGAATACTGACGAAAAGTATTCATTTAGTATCTCGCTTATCTCCTCAGCCTCCACACACAACTTCCCACCACTGTCCTTGACTGGCCCTACTCTTACCCTAGTCATTCTTTTATTCCTGACATACCTATAGAAAGCTTTTGGGTTTTCCTTGATCCTACCTGCCAAAGACTTCTCATGTCCCCTCCTTGCTCGTCTCAGCTCTCTCTTTAGATCCTTCCTCGCTTCCTTGTAACTATCAAGCGCCCCAACTGAAACTTCATGCCTCATCTTCACATAGGCCTCCTTCTTCCTCTTAACAAGAGATTCCACTTCTTTGGTAAACCACGGTTCCCTCGCTCGACCCCTTCCTCCCTGCCTGACTGGTACGTACTTATCAAGAACACGCAATAGCTGTTCCTTGAACAAGCTCCACATATCCAGTGTGCCCAACCCTTGCAGCCTACTTCTCCAAGCAACACATCCTAAGTCATGTCTAATGGCATCATAATTGCCCTTCCCCCAGCTATAACTCTTGCCCTGCGGGGTATACTTATCCCTTTCCATCACTAACGTACAGGTCACCGAATTGTGGTCACTGTTTCCAAAGTGCTCACCTACCTCCAGATCTAACACCTAGCCTGGTTCATTACCCAAAACCAAATCCAATGTGGCCTTGCCTCTTGTTGGCCTGTCAACATATTATGTCAGGAAACCCTCCTGCACACATTGTACAAAGAACGACCCATCTAATGTACTCGAACTATATCTTTTCCAGTCAATATTTGGAAAGTTAAAGTCTCCCATAACAACTACCCTGTTACTTTCGCTCTTTTCCAGAATCATCTTCGCCATCCTTTCCTCTACATCCCTAGAACTATTAGGTGGCCTATAGAAAACTCCCAACAGGATGACCTCTCCTTTCCTGTTTCTAACCTCAGCCCATACTACCTCAGAAGAAGAGTCCCCATCTAGCATCCTTTCCGCCACCGTAATACTGTCCTTGACTAGCAGCGCCACACCTCCCCCTCTTTTGCCCCCTTCTCTGAGCTTACTAAAACACCTAAACCCCGGAACCTGCAACAACCATTCCTGTCCCTGCTCTATCCATGTCTCTGAAATGGCCACAACGTCGAAGTCCCAGGTACCCACCCATGCTGCCAGTTCCCCTACCTTATTTCGTATACTCCTGGCATTGAAGTAGACACACTTCAAACCACCTACCTGAACACTGGCACCCTCCTGCGAAGTCAAATCTGTGCTCCTGACCTCTATACTCTCAATCTCCCGTACCCCAAAACTACAATCCAGGTTCCCATGCCCCTGCTGAATTAGTTTAAACCCCCCCAAAGAGCACTAACAAATCTCCCCCCCAGGATATTGGTGCCCCTCAGGTTCAGATGTAGACCATCTTCAGGGTGGAGCCCGGTGGCTCCTGACCTCTGCGGCATCCGGCAGCCTCCGCGTTGGTGACTGCTCTGTTCTCGGCCACACCAGTCACCTCCAGGTCCCGCTCCTTAAAGGAGCTGAGGATTCTCAAGTCCGGCCCTCTTCCGCCATTCTGGGCCCTATCCCGCCAAATATAGGGGAGCTTTTCCTGAGGAGACACAGAATGGGCTCGTCAGCCACACGCGAGGTTCACAGTTGTGGGGTGGACGGCGGGGAGTGGGGTGAAGGGAGGGCTCGGGTGGAGGGAGGATGACGGGGAGGGGAGGTGGAGTGAGGATTGAAGGGAGGGGTGGAGGGAGGATTGAAGGAGAGGGTGGAGGGAGGATTGAAAGGAGGGGGTGGAGGATGGATTGAAGGGAGACGGTGGGGGGAAGATTGAAGGGAGGGGGCTGGGGGGAGGATTGAAGGGAGAGAGGTGGAGGGAGGATTGAAGGGTAGGGGGTGGAGGGAGGATTGAAGGGGAGGGGGTGGAGGGAGGATTGAAGGGGAGGGGGGTTAGAGGGAGGATTGAAGGGGGGTTGGAGGGAGGATTTAAGAGGAGGGGGGTTGGAGGGAGTGGGTGGAGGGAGGATTGAAGGGGAGGGGGTGGAGGGAAGGTTGAAGGGGTGAGTGGAGGGTGTGCTAAAAGGGGAGGGAGATATCATAGAATTTACAGTGCAGAAGGAGGCCATTCGGTCCATCGAGTCTTGGAAAGAGCACCCTACCCAAGGTCAACACCTCCACCTTATCCCCATAACCCAGTAACCCCACCCAACACTAAGGGCAATTTTGGACACTAAGGGCAATTTATCATGGCCAATCCACCTAACCTGCACATCTTTGGACAGTGGGAGGAAACCGGAGCACCCGGAGGAAACCCACGCACACACGGGGAGGATGTGCAGACTCGACACAGACAGCGACCCAAGCCGGAATTGAATCTGGGACCTTGGAGGTTGAGGGTCGCCTGGGGTGGATGCTCCCTTGGGGGCTTGGGGGTTGAGACGTTGATGTCTACTCACTCTGGCTGCCCGATTTAGGTCGTTGACCTTCTTCCGACACTTGAGGTTAGTCCTCCTGGTCACACTGCCCGAGCTGACAGCTGTCGCCACCTCGTCCCAGGCAGCACTGGATGCTTGTGGCTCACCCTCCGGGAGTCTCGGGGCAACAAGAAATCCTGGCCTCCACTGCATTCAGGAGCCTCCCCAGGTCAGCATCCCCGAATCTTGGGGCGGATGGTCAAAGGGTGCAGGTGTCAGCCCACATTGCAGAAGGAAGTGACAGAGGCATCATAATGGTTTTACAAACAGGTGTTTAATGTGTTGTACAAACCCCACTCCCGATGATGCCGACCCCCAACCTCCCCTCCCCGGTGCCCTCAATGATCCTCTACTTGCTTTGCCCTCCTTGCTCTACCACTATGTCTTGGTCTCTCCCCAGGATGCATATCTGAGGTGGAGGCAGCCAGCTACCAACCTCGTCCTGTGGCCTTCTATGCCCATGGCAGGCATCCTCTGGGCCAGACAACGCGGCTCACTTGTTGATGGCACAGCTGTGCCGCCACTGTCGCCATTCCATGGGACGGGTCCGGCTTAGCAACCGGCACCCACTCCTGATTGGTCCCCATAGGGCCCCGACTGCCCCTGCATCATCTTGCTCTGCCAGCCCTGGCGGTTTCCCGTGGTCGGCACCATTGTGTAGACGCCCTCACCGATGCTCCTCAGTGACTGGGCTATGCTCTGCAGTGCCTCAGCCATACCCACCTGTGACTGGGACAAGCTCCGCAGCGCCTCAGCCTTTCCCATCGGAGAGCGGGACATGTCCCGCAGAACCTCATCAAGTTTGGCCTGGTACTGGGTGACATCCCCAGCGAGTCAAACATTCCACCGAGCCTCTCTGCCATGGCCGTCACCGACTGCGTGACGCCTTGGACACCTTCACTCATGGTGCCGACGTTGTGCACTAGACTCTCCTCTGCGGTTGGCACCCTAGCGATGTTGGTCTTGGTGTCACACATTGCCATCTCCTGCTTCCCTAGCCTTTGGGACTCCCCCAAGGGGCTATGGATCTGCTGAAGTGATGATGACATCTCCCTCTGAACATCCAGGTTAGCCCCTATCATCTCCATCAGTTCCAGGTACCTCTGTACCACAGGCTCAGCATCAGGTTGACCAACACTGCTCGGGTGCCAACCGCAGTGGAGAGCTAGGTCGTGGGATCCAGCAGCCCCCTGACTGCTGTCTTTCCAGGGGGTTCCTAGCTCCACTGGATGTACATCATCAGCAGTGCGGGGCTCACCAGATTATGCCCCAGAAGCCTGTCCACTAACATGCCCCATTGTGCTGTGTGTATCGGCGCTCGTGGGAGGTGGGGATGACAGCAATGCTGCGGTTGCATCCTCACAGCTCTCCTCTGAGGTGTTCTCCTTGGAGTCAGGAGAAGGGGATGTCCAGGATAGGCCGGCGCCGTTTGCTGTTGGACCTGTGGGAGAACGGACATGTGGTCAGTAGAAGCGATGGGACAGTCAGTACGGCAATAACAACTCACATTTGACAGGTCCTCCGGGTGGAGCCTGGTGGTTCCTCACCTCTGCAGCATCCGCCAGTCTTCGCGTGGCTGACCGATCTATCCTCGGCCACACCGGTCACTAGGGCACGGTCCTAGAAGGTGATGAGAATTCTTCTGTATGCCGCCCCTCTGCCAGTCTGGGCCCTTTCCTGACATTTATGGGAGAGCTTTTCCTGAGGAGACACAGAGGAGGCATCGTTAGTCACATGCATGGTTCACAGTTGTGGGAGAGGGTGTGTGAAGGAGGGGTTGGGTGGGTTTAGGGTGGGGGGGGTGGAGGGAGGGCTGTGGGTCACGTGGGGAGTGGATGCTCCCGTCTGGGGGAGGTGGGGAGCGTTGGTGTCTACTCACCCATGCTGCCTGGTGTAGGTCGTTGTCCGACCTACACTGAAGGCCAGTCCTCCTGATCAGACTCCCTGAGCTGACAGCTGCCGCCACCTCATTCCCTGCACTCGCTGCCTTGTGGCTCACTCTTCAGGATCCTCGAGAGTACAGGACATCCGGACATCCCTCCTGGCCTCCACTGCATCTCGGAGCCTCTCCAGGTCTGTATCTCTGAATCTTGGGACCGGCCTCTGAGCATCATTATTGCGAGCTGGCTGAGCAAGTGCAGCTTAAGTGCTGTTTGACCTTGTTAGCGGGGCTGGTGAGCACGGTCCCAGTGAGTGAGCTGGTGAGCCTTCATTTGTGACGAGAAGCGTGAGGTTTTATTAAGTGGACCAATTAACATTAAGTAGCGTTGCCGGCCTCGCTGGGCCGAGCGCCAGGAAGCTTGCGACAATTCACGCTCGCTACCACACTTCAAAATGTTTCCGGACAATTGCGCCCCTTGTCATTTTTTGGGTGAATTGCGACCATTGAATCAAATGACGAAAAGCTTTTGTCAAAATTGTTTTTTGAAGAATATTTTCAAGGAGGAAAGCAAGGTGGAGGGGGGTGAGGATAGGGAAAGAGGGGTGGGAGAAGTGAAAGAGTGGAGGAGTGGGATGGTGGAGGAAGGGAATGCCAGAGCTTTGGTCAAAGCAGCTAAAGATTTGGCCACCAATAATGGAGTGATTTATAATTGGGGATGCACAAGAGGCTAAAATGAGATGAAAGCGAACTAGATTTCACAGGTTTGAGGAAATGGAGGATATTACAGAGATAGGGCGGGCCAAGGACATGGAATGATTTGGAAACAGCATGGGAATTTTAAAATGAAGGCATTACTTAACCTGGTGTCGGTAAACAGAGGGGTGAAAGGGGCCTTGGTAAAGGTATGGGCAGCAGAGTTTTAGATAACTTCTGTGATGTGTCAGAGAATATAGCCCTGCTGGTGGACTATCGCGTGATCTACAGTGATGTCAGCAGAGTGTTATCTCGGGCTTCAGTTCACCATCTTAGTTTGCATGAGCAACATCTCTTAATAAACCACTCATCATGTTTGTAAGAAATTGAAGTGTGTGGAGCCTCTGTATCTTTTCTTGTTGCAGCACACATCGAGAATGTCACAAAAAAGAAAACTGGTAATGAGGGTCGAGGCATATAAACAAAATTGCTGAGGCAAAAATCGTCGACAAGCAAAGTGAAGATGGTGTGGAGAGTGGAGGAAAGATCCTCGGGACAGAATTCACATAAAGAGTCCACACAGGGATAGAGACAGATTAGGTGAGTGGGCAAAAACTTGTCAGATGGAATATAATGCAGGGAAATGTCATGTTATGCACTTCGGTCGGAAAAAATAAAGGAGCTGAATATTATTTAAATGCAGAAAACTGTGGCAATTATGGATTTGGAGGTCCTCGTGCATAAATCACTAATAGCTAGTGAGTTATCACTAATCACTAATACCAAGTTCATAAATAGCAAATCACTAATAGCAAGTTCAGCAGGTAACTGGGAAAACAAGTGGAATGTTGACCTTTATTTAAGAGGGAATGGTGTATAAAAATAGGGAAGTCTTGCTAAAACTATACAAGGCACTAGTTTGTCCACACCTGAAATACTGTGAACGGCTTTGGCCCTTTATCTAAGGAAAGATTATCATAGAATTTACAGTGCAGAAGGAGGCCATTCGGCCCATCGAGTATGCACCGGCTCTTGGAAAGAGCACCCTACCCAAGATCAACACCTCCACCCAAACCCCATAACCCAGTAACCCCACCCAACACTAAGGGCAATTTTGGTCACTAAGGGCAATTTATCATGGCCAGTTTTTATGCATGGGTTTCTTCTGGGTGCTCCGGTTTCCTCTCACAGTCCAAAGATGTGCAGGTTAGGTGGATTTGCCATGCTAAATTGCCCCTTAGTATCCAAAGGTTGGTTGGGGTTAGATGGATGGGGCGGGGAGTGGGCCTAGGTAGGGTACTCTTTTAGGGGGTCTGTGCAGACTCGATGGGCCGTATGGCCTCCTTCTGCACTGTCGGGATTCTATGGTTCTATATCAGATCAACCATGGTCTCATCAAATAGCGAAGCAGAAAGGGCCACTTCTGCTGCTATGTCTTATGGCGTGGCCAACCATACCCAGTGTCACATTTGGTAAGACGAGCAGATTTCCTCCCCGAAAGGAATTTGTCAGCCAGTGGGGTTTTCACAGAAATCCCTGGCTTTGTGGTCACTTTTACAAATACCAGCTATTTACAGATTTGAAACCTCAATCCCAGCATGTGAACTCTCATTCTCTCACTAGATCAGTAAATAACCACGATACTGTGGCATGATTGATGTGTGCTTCATATAGGAGGGTCCCCTCTGGTAATCATTTTCAATTTTGGAAGTAAAGGACAGGATTTAAGATTTGAGAGGTAACTGCACCCACAGCACATACGGATCAAATTACAGACTGAAACTGGCCAAGCCACTGGAGATTATTGAGATTGGGTCGTGCTTGCTAATAGATATCACAGTACTAACCTTGATCTGATGGTCAGCAAACAGGAAGACCGTTGGAGTGCCATTCTGACCAGCTCCTCGTAACACCTTCTTCAGATCATCCTTCCACTCGGTCAGTGTGTATGTTTTCTGAATACTGACCTGGAAGATCTCGGTGCCAGCCATGAATGCTGTGAGTCTTGTCACTGACTGCCTCCCGCTCCCTCCAATCCCTGCAATATAATACAAACAACTATCATCTCTGTGAAGAATACATCCTGTTTCTGTTAATTCAGGAAAGAGAAAGAATAGGCCATTCGTCCCCTTGAGCTGTTCTGCAATTTAACTCTGTGGCCGATCATGTATCTGAACACCATCTTCCCACACTTTTCCCATATCTCTTAATGTCATTGATATCTAGAAACCTATTGATCTCTGCTTTTAATATGCTTAATGACTGAACTTCCATATCCCTCTGGGTCCCTAGGGGCTGTTTAGCACACTAGGCTAAATCGCTGGCTTTGAAAGCAGACCAGCAGGCCGGCAGCACGGTTCGATTCCCGTGTCAGCCTTCCCGAACAGGTGCCGGAATGTGGCGACTAGGGGCTTTTCACAGTAACTTCATTGAAGCCTACTCGTGACAATAAGCGATTTTCATTTCATTTCGGTTGGCAATTCCAAAGATTCACAAGCCTCTGAGTTCCTCCTCAAGTCAGTCCTAAATAGTCTTTGCTTTTTCTGGGACTGTGTCCCCTCGTTTTAGACACCCCTGTGGTAGTCACCACTTTTGTATATATCACATACATAAGATGTAATACGGTAGGGCTCCTGTACTACAGGTACGGGGGTAGATCCCTGCCTGATTGTTCTGCCCAGTAGGTGGAGTATAAATGTGTGTGCTCACTGAGCTGCAGCCATTTCAGCAGCAGCTGCATGAGGCTACACATCTCTGCTTAATAAAGCCTTGATTACTCTCTATTCTCGTCTCGTCGTAATTGATAGTGCATCAATTTATTAAGCAGAGATTTTACAACGATGGACCTCCACATCAAGCCAGATCACCTGCAGCTGCACCCTCAAGCAGACAACGCCAAGTCGGCCTTCACCCATTGGCTAGCTTGCTTTGAAGCCTACGTCGGATCTGCGACAGAACCACCCACAGAGGCACAGAAACTCCTGATCCTGTATACACGGCTGAGCTCCGATATCTTTCCCCTCATCCGGGATGCGCCCACCTACGCTGAGGCCATGGCACTTCTGAAAGAAAACTACACCCAGCAGACCAACAAACTCTACGCCAGGCACCTCCTGTCCACGCGGCATCAACGCCTTGGTGAGTCCTTGGAAGATTTCTAGCGTGTCCTGCACGCCCTGGCGAGGGACTGCGATTGCCAGGCCATTTCGGCCATTGAACATTACGAACTCCTAATCAGGGACGCTTTCGTTACGGGCGTACATCTTCCAGCTCCTATTAGAAGGGGCTACCCTCGACCTCGCTGCGACAAAGATACTCGCAACCTCACTAACAGTCACCTCCTGTAATGTACAAGCGTACGCCACCGACCGTATGGCGCCCTCTCCTGGACATCCGTAGGCCCCACCAGCGACTGCCCCATCGTGGACCTCACCAGCGACCGCTCCCAGCCAATCCCAAGACTGCGCTGTGCGGCAGCCCGCCAACCCCAGGGGACCCAAGTGCTACTTCTGTGGACAGACAAAGTACTCCCAGCAGCGTTGCCCGGCGCGGAGTGCACTCCGCAAGGCCTGCGGGAAAAAGGGACATTTCGCTGCGGTGTGCCAGGCCTGCTCGATCGCCGCTGTAACCAGGCCCATTGTTCCTGCACCCACCCACGTGCGACCCGTGGGTGCCGTCATTTGCGTCCCCGCAACCCACATGCGGCCCGTGGGCGCCGCCATCTTCCTCGCCCCAGAACACGTGCGGCCCGTGGGCACCACCATCTTCCTTGCCTCAGGACACGTGCGGCCCGTGGGCGCCGCCATCTTCCCCCCCCCCCCAATCAGGCCTTGTGCGGCCTGTGGGCGCCGCCATCTTTAACGCCGCCCGCCACGTGCGCCCCGTGGACTCCGCCATCTTCCCCGCCTCAGGACCCCTGCTCGTCGGGCACCTCATCGGGCCGCTCATCGCCCGCAACCGACTCGGACCAGCCAGAGGCCTTCCAACACCAGCTACAGCTCGCCTCCATCCCAATCGACCAGTCCAGGCCGCACAACCTCGCAAACGCGTCGGCGACGGTAAAGGTTGATGGACACAAGACATCCCTTCTGGACTCCAGGAGCACTGAGAGCTTCATCCACCCAAATACGGTAAGGCGCTGCTCCCTTGAGGTACACCCCATTACACAACGAATCTCCCTGGCCTCCAGATCCCACTCCGTGGCGATCCGGGGGTACTGCACCGCCACCCTCACCATCCAGGGTGTAGAATTCAGCGACTTCCGGCTCTACGTCCTCCCCAACCTCTGCGCTGCCTTGCTACTCAGCATGGACTTCCAGTGCAACCTCCAAAGTCTAACCCTTAAATTTGGCGGGCCCCTACCACCCCTTGGGAGGAGCTGAAAGGGAGCGGTAAGATTCCCTACTTTTAAAAAAACTTAACTTGCAGTTTTGCAGTGAGTGGGAGGAGCCGAATTGCGCTCTGGGAAGGTGAGTGAATTGATATATTTGGGCAGCGGCTAAACCCGAGACACTACACGTGTAGTGTCTCCCACCCGCCCTCCTCCTCTAACCAAAAAAAAAGACTGTATTGAAAAGGAGCAGTGGACATCAGGTTCTCGGCAGGAGCGAGGGGTCTTTGCGAAGGTAGGTTTACCTCTTTAAAACTTTAAAAACTTACCTGGAAGAGCGACATCACAGCAAAGCAGAGATCTGATTGGCTGGTAAGGAAAGTGCTCCAATTAGCAACAGCTGGGAGAAATTTAACTCTTCGTGTGTTGGTAAGTATTGTGATTGGTAAGTAAAATCTTTGTTCCTTTCACTTATTAATGATTTGATAGTATAGTTTGTAGTCAGTAAAGGGTAAAAATGGCAGGAGATCCCAGACCCGTGTTATGCTCCTCGTGCCCAATGTGGGAGCTCAGGGACGCGGACGATGCCCCTGACTCCTTCATGTGCGGGAGGTGTGTCCAGCTGCAGCGCCTGTTAGACCGCATGACGGCTCTGGAGCTGCGGGTGGACTCACTTTGGAGCATCCGCGATGCTGAGGAGGTCGTGGATAGCACGTTCAGTGAGTTGGTCACACCGCAGATTAGGATTGATGAGGGAGACAGGGAATGGGTGACCAAAGGGCAGAGAAAGAGCTGGAAGGCAGTGCAGGTGTCCCCTGTGGTCATCTCCCTCCAAAACAGGTATACCGTTTTGGATACTGTTGGTGGAGATGACTCACCAGGGGAAGGCAGTAGTAGCCAGGCTCATGGCACCGTGGCTGGCTCTGCTGCACAGAAGGGCGGGAAAAAGACTGGCAGGGCTATAGTCATAGGGGATTCAATTGTAAGGGGAGTAGACAGGTGTTTCTGTGGTCGAAAACGAGACTCCCGAATGGTATGTTGCCTCCCAGGTGCTCGGGTCAGGGATGTCTCCGATCGGCTGCAGGACATACTAAAGGGTGAGGGTGAACAGCCAGTTGTCGTGGTGCATATAGGCACCAACAATATAGGTTAAAAAAAGGATGAGGTCCTACAATCAGAATTTAGGGAGTTAGGAGATAAGTTTAAAAAGTAGCACCTCAAAGGTAGTAATCTCAGGATTGCTACCAGTGCCACGGGACAATCAGAGTAGAAATTCAAGAATAGTCAGAATGAATACGTGGCTTGGAGGGAGGGGTTCAGACTTTTGGGACATTGGAACCGATTCTGGGGGCGGTGGGACCATTACAAACCGGATGGTCTACACCTGGGCAGGACTGAAACCAATGTCCTAGGGGGTGCTTTTGCTAACACTGTTGGGGAGGTTTTAAACTAATGTGGCAGGGGGATGGGAACCAGATTAGGAAGTTACAGGTCAATAAAGAAGCAGCAACTAAAGCCGGTAAGGTACGAGATAATAAACTCCATGTGACTAAGGGGCAGAGTTGACAGGGAAGAGATGATGAACGCAAAGGGAAAGGTGGTCTGTTGTGCATTTGTTTTAATGTAAGAAGTGTAGCAGGTAAGGCAGATGAACTTAGGGCTTGGATCAGTACCTGGGAATATGATGTTATTGGTATTGCCGAGACTTGGTTGAGGGAAGGGCAGGACTGGCAACTGAATATCCCAGGGTATAGATGCTTCAGGAGGGATAGAGAGGGAGGTAGAAGGGGTGGAGGAGTTGCATTACTCGTCAGAGATGATATCACAGCTGTGATTAAGGAGGGCACGATAGAGGATTCGAGCACTGAGGCAATATGGGTGGAGCTAAGAAATAGGAAGGGTGCAGTAACATTGTTGGGACTTTACTACAGGCCTCCCAAAAGCGAGCATGAAGTAGAGATACAAATATGCAGACAGATTATAGAAAAATGTAGGAGCAATAGGGTGGTTGTGATGGGAGATTTTAACTTCCCCAACATTGAATGGGATTCGTGTAGTGTTGGAGGCGTAGATGGAGCAGAGTTTGTAAGGAGCATCTAGGAGAGTTTTTTAGAGGAATATGTAAATATTCCAACTTGGGAAGGGGCCATACTGGACCTGGTATTGGGGAATGATCCCGGCCAGGTGGTTGATGTTTCAGTCGGTGATCACTTTGGGAATAGCGATCACAATTCCGTAAGTTTTAGAATACTCATGGACAAAGACAAGAGTGGTCCGAAAGGAAGAGTGCTAAATTGGGGAAAGGCAGAGTATAAAAAAATTCGGCAGGAGCTAGGGAATGTGGATTGGGAGCAGCTGCTTAAGGGTAAATCCACATTTGAAATGTGGGAGTCTTTTAAGGAAAGGTTGATTAGCGTGCAGGACAGACATGTTCCTGTGAAAATGAAAGATAGAAATGGCAAGATTAGGGAACCATGGATGACGGGTGAAATTGTGAACTAGCTAAGATGAAAAAGGAAGCATATGTAAGATCGAGGCGACTCAAAACTGATGAAGCTTTGGAGGAATATCGGGAAAGTAGGACGAATCTTAAACGCGCAATAAAAAGGGCTAAAAGGGGTCATGAAATATCTTTGGCTAACAGGGTTAAGGAAAATCCCAAAGCCTTTTATTCGTATGTAAGGAGCAAGTGGGTAACTAGAGAAAGGATTGGCCCACTCGAAGACAAGAGAGGGAATTTATGCGTGGACTCAGAGGAAATGGGTGAGATTCTTAATGAGTACTTTGCAAAGGAGAGGGACAAGACGGATGTTGAGGCTAGGGATGGATGTTTAAATAATCTAGGTCAAGTTGTCATACGGAAAGGGGACGTTTTGGGTATTCTAAAAGACATTAAGGTGGACAAGTCCCCAGGACCGGATGGGATCTATTCCAGGTTACTGAGGGAAGCGAGGGTCGAAATAGCTGGGGCCTTAACAGATATCCTTGAGCACGGGTGAGGTCCCGGAGGATTGGAGAATTGCTAATGTTGTCCCTTTGTTTAAGAAGGGTAGCAGGGAAAATCCAGGGAATTAAAGACCTGTGAGCTTAACGTCAGTGGTAGGCAAACTTGGAGAAGATACTGAGGGATAGGATCTATTTGGAAGAAAATAGACTTATCAGTGATAGGCAGCATGGTTTTGTGCAAGGAAGGTCATGTCTTATAAACCTAATAGAATTCTTTGAGGAAGTGACAAAGCTAATTGATGAGGGAAGGGCTGCAGATGTCATATACATGGACTTTAGTAAGGCGTTTGATAAGGTTTCCCATGGCAGGTTGATGGCAAAAGTGAAGTCGTATGGGGTTCAGGGTGTACTAGCTAGATGGATAAAGAACTGGCTGGGCAACAGGAGACAGAGAGTAGTGGTGGAAGGGAGTGTCTCAAAATGGAGAAGGGTGACTAGTGGTGTTCCACAGGGATCCGTGCTCGGACCACTGTTGTTTGTGATCTACATAAATGACCTGGAGGAAGGTATAGGTGGTCTGATTAGCAAGTTTGCAGATGATACTAAGATTGGTGGAGTTGCAGATAGCGAGGAGGACTGTCAGAGAATACAACAAAATATAGATAGATTGGAGAGTTGGGCAAAGAAATGGCAGATGGAGTTCAATCCAGGCAAATGTGAGGTGATGCATTTTGGAAGATCAAATTCAAGAGCGGACTATATGGTCAATGGAAGGGTCCTGAGGAAAATTGATGTACAGAGAGATCTGGGAGTTCAGGTCCATTGTACCCTGAAGGTGGCAACGCAGGTTGATAGAGTGGTCAAGAAGGCATACAGCATGCTTGCCTTCATCGGACGGGGTATTGAGTACAAGAGTAGGCAGGTCATGTTACAGTTGTATAGGACTTTGGTTAGGCCACATTTGGAATACTGCGTGCAGTTCTGGTCGCCATATGACCAGAAGGATGTGGATGCTTTGGAGAGGGTGCAGAGGAGGTTCATCAGGATGTTGCCTGGTATGGAGGGTGCTAGCTATGAAGAAAGGTTGAGTAGATTAGGATTGTTTTCGTTGGAAAGACAAAGGTTGAGAGGGGACCTGATTGAGGTCTACAAAATTATGAGAGGTATGGACAGGGTGGATAGCAACAAGCTTTTTCCAAGAGTGGGGGTGTCAGTTACAAGGGGTCACGATTTCAAGGTGAGAGGGGGAAAGTTTTTTATGCAGAGGGTGGTGGGTGCCTGGAACGCTTTACCAGCGGAGGTGGTAGAGGCGGGCATGATAGCATCATATAAGAGGCATCTAGACAGGTATATGAACGGGCGGCAGCAGAGGGAAGTAGAGCTTGGAAAATAGGAGACAGGTTTAGATAAAGGATCTGGATCGGCGCAGGCTGGGAGGGCCGAAGGGCCTGTTCCTGTGCTGTAATTTTCTTTGTTCTTTGTTCTTACTGTGTGTGGTCTCACGACCCTTAAGGTCGACCCTGCCTTCTCTGTTTGCAAACGTCACCCCGGATTGCAAACCCGTCGCCACGAGGAGCAGACGGTACAGTGCCCAGGACAGGACCTTCATCAGGTCTGAGGTCCAGCGGTTGCTATGGGAAGGCATCATCGAGGCCAGCAGCAGCCCCTGGAGAGCCCAAGTGGTGGTTGTGAAAACTGGGGAGAAACGCAGGATGGTCGTTGACTACAGTTAGACCATCAATCGGTACACGCAGCTCGACGTATACCCCCTCCCACGCATATCTGATATGGTCAATCAGATTACACAGTACCGGGTCTTCTCTACAGTGGACCGGAAATCTGCCTACCACCAGCTCCCCATCCACAAGGCGGACAGCCCATACACTGCGTTTGAAGCAGACGGCCGCCTTTACCACTTCCTTAGGGTTCCCTTCGGCGTCACTAATGGGGTCTCGGTCTTCCAACGGGAGATGGACCGAATGTTTGACCAGTACGGACTGCGGTCCACCTTTCCGTATCTGGATAACGTCACCATCTGCTGCCACGACCAGCTAACCTTTCCAAATTCCTCCACACCGCCAAACTCCTGAACCTTACGTACACCAAGGAGAAGTGCGTGTTCAGCACCAACCGCCTAGCCATCCTTGGCTATGTGGTGCAAAATGGAGTTCTAGTGCCCTGACCCCGATCGCATGCGCCCCCTCATGGATCTCCCCCTCCCCCACTGCCCCAAGGCCCTCAGACGCTGCCTGGGGTTCTCCTCATACTACGCCCAGTAGGTTCCCTAACTATGCGGACAAGGCCCGCCCACTCATTCACTCCTCCGCTTTCCCCCTGATGGCCGAGGCTCACCAGGACTTCAACCGTATCAAGGCCAACATTGCCAAGGCCGCGATGCACGCGGTAGACGCGACGCTCCCCTTCCAAGTCGAGAGTGATGCATCAGACGTGCTCTGGCCGCCACCCTCAACCAGGCAGGCAGGCCTGTGACGTTCTTTTCATGCACCGTCCATGCCTCCGAAATTCGGGTCTCCTCCGTTGAGAAGGAGGCCCAAGTCATCGTAGAAGCTGTGCGTCATTGGAGGCATTACCTGGCCGGCAGGAGATTCACTCTCCTTACTGACCAACGGTTGGTTGCCTTCATGTTCAATAACACACAGCGGGGCAAGATCAAAAGTGATAAAATCTTGAGATGGAGGATCGAGCTCTCCACCTACAATTACAAGATTTTGTATCGCCCCGGTAAGCTCAACGAGCTCCCCGATGCCCTATCCCGAGGTACATGTGCCAGCGCACAAGTGGAGCGACTCCGGACTCTGCACGACGCTCTCTGTCACCCAGGGATCACCCAGTTCTTTCACTTCATAAAGGCCCGCAATCTGCCCTACTCCATGGTGGAGGTCAGGGCTATCACCAGAGACTGCCAGATCTGCGTGGAGTGCAAACCGCGCTTCTACCGGCTAGACCGAGCGCACCTAGTGAAGGCTTCCCGCCCCTTTGAACGCCTCAGCATGGATTTCAAAGGGCCCCTCCCCTCCACCGACCGAAACGCGTGCTTCCTTAACGTGGTCGACGAATACTCCAGATTCACCTTCGCACCAACAAAACTACACTAAATTTACACTTGTCCCACTTTCCAACAATTGGCCCATAGCCTTGAAAGTTATGGCACTCCAAGTGCTCATCCTCGTACTTTTTAAAGATTGTGAGGTTTCCCCCCTCTACTAGCCTTCCAGAAAATAATTTTCCTGAAATCCCCTCTAAACCTCCTGGCTCCATTTGGGAGACTATGTGCTGACGCCGGCGTGGGAACAGTGGCGTTTCATGCCTGAAAGAACAGCGCAAAAGCTGCAACGATCCTCCTTCTGGTGGGGGGCTAGCAGGCACGCAGCGTAGAATCCCTGGCTTTAGCTGCGGATACAGCCTGGAATTGCCGGATCCGTGGCCATGCATGCGCACTGTGGCGCCTGCAGGGGCCGTGTCGTGCAACCGACGCCGGCCGCACGTGGACCCGGCCTGTCAAATAATGTCCCCCTTTGACCACGTTCGCCACCCCTGGACCACCCCCCATCAGTGCCCCCAGCCCCCCCTGAATGGCTCCCACCCAATTGTGGTGGCGCTGGACAAGTCCGCAGCCGCCATGCCAGGTTCTCAAAAAAAGAGGACACGTGTCCCACGCTGTCGGGAGCTCAGCCCATCGGAGGCGGAGCATCGGGGGAGGGCCTGAGGTGACTTCCTGAGGGCGTCCTGACGGTGTGCGGTGTATTTTGTGAGTATGCCGTTTTGGAGGGGGCAGAGCATCGCATAAGCGGCGCCGTCCCTAATTTTGGCGCCAACGGGGACTCTCCAGCTGATTGACGAACAGGATTTTGGCATCGGGGACCAGAGAATCCCGCCCCCTGTCTTTCACCTTAAAATAATGCCCCCTCGTTATTGACCCTTCAGCTAAGGGGAGCAGCTGCTTCATAGCCACCCTGTCCATACCTTTCATAATCTTATACACCACAATTAGAACATAGAACACTACAGCGCAGTACAGGCCCTTCGGCCCTCGATGTTGCGCCGTCCTGTGAAACCCCTCTAAAGTCCCTCTACACTATTCCCTTATCGTCCATATGCCTATCCAATGACCATTTGAATGCGTTTGGTGTTGGCGAGTCCACTACTGTTGCAGGCAGGGCATTCCACGTCTTTACTACTCTCTGAGTAAAGGTTCTCTCTCAGCCTTCTCTGCTCCAAAGCAAACAACCCAAGCTTACCCAGTCTCTCTTCATAGCTCAAATGATCCATCTCAAGCAACATCCTGGTGAATTTCCTCTGCACTCTCTTCAGTGCAATCACATAGTGTGGTGACCAGAACTGCACACAGCACTCCAGCTGTGGCCTAATCAAAGTTTTGTACAGCTCCAACATAACCTCCCTGCTCTTACATTCTATGTCACAACTGATGAAGGCAAGTGTCCCGTGTGGCTTCTTATCTATCCTATTAACCTGTCTACCCACCTTTAGGGATCTGTGGACAAGCACCCCAAGTACCCTCTGTTCCTCTTAGCTTCCCAGTGTGCTGCCGTTCATTGAGTACTCCCTGGTCTTGTTACCCCTTCCAAAGTGCATCACCTCACACTTTTCACAGTTAAATTCTATCTGCCACTAATCTGCCCATCGGACCAACCCATCGATATCTTCCTGCAACCTCAGCCTTTCGACCTCGCAATTAACTACCCTGCCAATCTTTGTGTCATCTGCAAACTTACTTATCACCCCCCCCCCCCCCCCCCCCCCCCCCCACATTCCCAACTATATCAGTTATATATATTGCATACAATAAGAGATCCAGCACTGATCCCTGTGGTACGCCGCTGGACACCGGCCTCCAGTCACACAAATAGCTTTCTGTCTCCTATCACAAAGCCAGTTTTGGATCCAACATGCCAAGTTACCCTGGATCCTTGCGCTTTTACCTTCTTTCTCAGTCTCCCAGCTGGAGACCAAAACTTCACACAATACTCTAGGTGTGGCGTCACCAAGGCCCTGGACAACTGCAGTAAGATATTCTTGCTCCTGGGAGTAATGCTTACTTTTACATGTTTCTATGTGAGTAAGAAAATTCAGGGAGGAAAATTACTCTTCTATTTCACAGTGAGAATTGACACAGATCTCTCTATCTCTGAACACTGAAGCACAGAATAATATTTTCACTGGTGAAACCAAACTGCTTTACATCTTGAAAGGTCTCTGGAACCCCAGTTTTTGGAACTGGTGGTTCCAGACCCCGGTCTCGAGAACCCAGTCTCTGGAACCCCGGTCTCGAGAACCCCGGTCTCTGGAACCCCGGTCTCTGGAACCCCGGTCTCTGGAACCCCAGTCTCTGGAACCCGGAAGAGGAAGAAGGATACTTATGGTAAGGCTGAGGAAATAAGGTTCAGACAGGGCTCTGGAGGGATACAAGATAGCCAGGAGGGAACTGAAGAAAGGGATTAGGAGAGCTAAGAGAGGGCATGAAAAATCTTTGGTGGGTAGGATCAAGGAAAATCCCAAGGTCTTTTACACATATGTGAGAAATATGAGAATGACTAGAGCGAGGGTAGGTCCGATCAAGGGCAGTAGTGGGAGATTGTGTATTGAGTCTGAAGAGATAGGAGAGGTCTTGAACGAGTACTTTTCCAGTATTTACAAATGAGAGGGGCCATATTGTTGGAGAGGACAGTGTGAAACAAACTGGTAAGCTCGAGGAGATACTTGGTGGGAAGGAAGATGTGTTGGGCATTTTGAAAAACTTGAGGATAGACAGGTCCCCCGGGCCTGATGGGATGTATCCAAGGATTCTATGGGAAGCAAGAGATGAAATTGCAGAGCAGTTGGCAATGATCTTTTCGTCCTCACTGTCAACAGGAGTGGTACCAGGGGATTGGAAAGTGGCGAATGTCGTGCCCCTGTTCAAAAAAGGGAATAGGGATAACCCTGGGAATTACAGGCCAGTTAGTCTTACTTCGGTGGTAAGCAAAGTAATGGAAAGGGTACTGAGGGATAGGATTTCTGAGCATCTGGAAAGACACTGCTTGATTAGGGATAGTCAGCACGGATTTGTGAGGGGTAGGTCTTGCCTCACAAGTGTTATTGATTTTGAGGAGGTGACCAAGCACGTGGATGAAGGTAAAGCAGTGGATGTAGTGAACATACATGAATTTTAGTAAGGCATTTGATAAGGTTCCCCATGGTAGGCTTATGCAGAAAGTAAGGAGGCATGGGATAGTGGGAAATTTGGCCAGTTGGATAACAAACTGGCTAACCGATAGAAGTCAGAGAGTGGTGGTGGATGGCAAATATTCAGCCTGGAGCCCAGTTACCAGTGGCGTACCACAGGGATCATTTCTGGGTCCTCTGCTGTTTGTGATTTTCATTAATGACTTGGATGAGGGAGTTGAAGGGTGGGTTAGTAAATTTGCAGACGATACAAAGATTGGTGGAGTTGTGGATAGCGAGGAGGGCTGTTGTCGGCTGCAAAGACACATAGATAGGATGCAGAGCTGGGCTGAGAAGTGGCAGATGGAGTTTAACCCTGAAAAGTGTGAGGTTGTCTATTTTGAAAGGACAAATTTGAATGCGGATTACAGGGTTAACCGTAGAATTCTTGGCAATGTGGAGGAGCAGAGAGATCTTGGGGTCTATGTTCATAGATCTTTGAAAGTTGCCACTCAAGTGGATAGAGCTGTGCAGAAGGTCTATGGTGTGCTAGCGTTCGTTAGCAGAGGGATTGAATTTAAGAGCCGTGAGGTGATGATGCAGCTGTACAAAACCTTGGTACGGCCACATTTGGAGTACTGTGTGCAGTTCTGGTCACCTCATTTTAGGAAGGATGTGGAAACTTTGGAAAAGGCGCAAAGGAGATTTACCAGGACGTTGCCTGAAATGGAGAGTCGGTCTTAGGAGGAAAGGTTGAGGGTGCTAGGCCTTTTCTCACTAGAACGGAGAAGGATGAGTGGCGACTTGATAGAGGTTTATAAGATGATCAGGGGAATAGATAGAGTAGACAGTCGGAGACTTTTTCCCCAGGTGGAACAAACCATTACAAGGAGACATAGATTGAAGGTGAATGGTGAAGATATAGGGGGGGATGTCAGAGGTAGGTTTTTTACCCAGAGGATAGTGGGGGCATGGATTGCACTGCCTGTGGAAATAGTTGAGTCGGAAATATTAGGGACCTTCAAGCAGCTATTGGATAGGTACATGGATTACAGTAGAATGATGGGGTGTAGATTAATTTGTTCTTAATCTAGGACAAAAGTTCTGCACAACATCGTGGGCTGAAGGGTCTGTTCTGTGCTGTATTTTTCTATGTTCTCACCCGATCTCTGGAACCCCGATCTCTGGAACCCCAATCTCTGGAACCCCGATCTCTGGAACCCGGTCTCTAGAACCCGGTCTCTAGAACCCGGTCTCTGGAACCCCATGTCTGGAACCCGGTGTCTGGAACCTGGTCTCTGGACCTCGGTCTCTGGAACCCCAGTCTCTAGAACTCGGTCTCTGGAACCCCGGTCTCTGGAACGCTGGTCTCTAGCGCCCTGTCTCTAGAACCCGGGGTGGGATTCTCCGACCCCCCCCCGCCGGGTCGGAGAATCACCGGGGTGCGTGAATCCTGCCTCCGCCAGCCGCTAAATTCACCGGCACTGGAGATTCGGCGTGGGCGGGAATCGCGCCGCGCTGGCCATTCGGCCATTGTGCTGCCGCTGCCTCATTAACGCACTATCCAATTCTCTGCACTTGTGACAGAGCCACGAGAATTTCTTCCTGGCTGCGTATTTATTCAATTATATCGTAAAAGTTCCTTTGCTGTTGTAAGAGAGGCAGCAGTAACCGTCTTATCTCGATGTGTGCATGAAAGAATGTAAAATCTAATTTAACTTTATTTGTTGTCACAGTAAGACTCACCAATCAGCAGAGCATGCCCACTTGGCAATTTGAGAATCCTGCTGACACGTGAGATATGCTCAATGGCAAAACTGAACATCACCAGGTCCATGGGAGTCTTACTGCTTCGATTGAATTCATGCAGATAGTGTTCAATAGTCTGCATCAGGAAGACAAATGAATATCAGTTATACAAATCGCTCCAATTCACTGGGTATGATGTTACAGAGCACATTTATCACTGTCATTGTGGCGTTGGGCATGTTTATTACTGTCATTGAGACACTGGCTATAACGTTACAGAGTGTGTTTATTACTGTCATTGGGACACTGGGTATGAGTTATATAGGTGTATATTGTTGCCCTGAGACGTACGTTCTTCAGCACGTTCATATCCGTTATTTTGTGATACGCCTTCTTTATACATATTATACACATAGTGTCATTGAGACACTGGCTATGAGGTTATAGAGTGTAATTATTGATTTATTTTTAATAACTTTTGAGGACCCAATTATTTTTTTTCCAATTAAGTGGCAAACTGGTGTGGTCAATCCACCTAATCTGCACATGTTTGGTTTGTGGGAGTGAAACCCACGCAGACACGGGGAAGATGTGGAAACTCCACACAAACAGTGATCCGGGACCACAATTGAACCCGGGTCCTCAGCGCCATAGGAAGCAGTGTTAACCGCTGTGCCACCTTGCCACCCCCATGGAGCGTGGTTTAATACTGTTATTGAGACATTGGTGGTGATGTTACACAGCGTGTTTATTCCTGTCACTGGAGCACTGGGTATGACGTTATAGAGCCTGTTGATTATTGTCATTGAGACACCGGGTATGATGTTATAGAGCATGTTTATCACTGTTATGGGCCAGGGTTTAGAGAACCCCAAAGTGTATCATGGAGTTCACCTGACCCACAACTTTTAATAGATCGTGGTATGGGGAGCACACGGCCCACTCTACAGGTGTGGGGTACAGCAGAAATGGAAAAGTATTTTTTAAAGCAAAACAATGTTTATTCTATGAACTCAAGTTAACCTTTTCAAAACATACAGTGAACATCTTAGCAACCATTAATTCAAATACAACCCCCAAAGAAAACAATACTAAGTAATCCTTTAAGCTTTTCTTTTAACATCCATAAGACTTAAAACACGTTTTACCAGAGGCACATCAGGTTAAAGTCACTACTGTTATTAGTTTTAAATCACCAGGATCAATTTACAGTCTGTAGATTATAGAGAGATACTCTAATACACCTGCTGGCTGTGACTGCAACTATCTAGCTCTGAAAACGAAACTATAACACACCCTGCAGCAAACAGCCTAAACGAAAGTGAAAAGCTGACAGACAGCCCAGCGCCACCCACTCTCTGACATCGCTACAGTAATAAACACCCATTTCTTAAAGATACTCTCACTACAGATATTTATATATACACCCATTTATAAACACCCATTTCTTAAAGATACTTTCACATGACATCACTGTCATCGAGACACTGGGTATGATGTTATGGAGCGTGTTTATTACTGTCTCTAGGATACTGGGTATTATATAGACCGTGTTTATTACTGTCATTGAGACACTGGCAATGATGTTACAAAGCATGTTTATTACTGACATTGAGACACTGGCAATGATGTTACAAAGCATGTTTATTACTGACATTGAGACACTGGCAATGATGTTACAAAGCATGTTTATCACTGTCATTGAGACACTGGGTATGATTATATAGGTGTATATTGCTGTCAATGAGACACTGGGTATGATGTTATATAGGTGTATATTACTGTCATTGAGACACTGGGTATGATGTTATATAGGTGTTTATTACTGTCATTGAGACATTAGGTATGTTATAGAGCGTGTTTATTACTGTCATTGAGACACTGGCAATGCTGTTACAAAGCATGTTTATTACTGTAATTGAGACATTGGGTATGATGTTATATAGGTGTATATTAATGTCATTGAGGCACTGGGTATGATATAGAGCATGTTTATTACTGTCATTACGACACTGAGTATAATGTTATGGAGCGTGTTTATTACTGTCATCGAGACACTGGGTATGATATTACAAAGCATGTTTATTACTGACATAGAGACATTGGCAATGATGTTACAAAGCATGTTTATTACTGTGATTAAGACACGAGTATGATGTTGTAGAATGTGTTTATTACTGTCATTGAGACACTGGGTATGATATAGACCGTGTTTATTACTGTCATTACGACACTGAGTATGATGTTGTGGAGTGTGTTTATTACTGTCATTGAGACACTGGGTATTATATAGACCGTGTTTATTACTGTCATTGAGACACTGGCAATGATATTACAACGCATGTTTATTACTGACATTGAGACACTGGCAATGATATTACAACGCATGTTTATTACTGACATTGAGACACTGGCAATGATGTTACAAAGCATGTTTATTACTGTCATTGAGACACTGGGTATGATGTTACAGAGCGTGTTTATTACCGTCATTGATGCACTGGGTATGATTTTATGGACTGTGTTTATTACTGTCAGACACTGGGTATGATGTTATATAGGTGTATATTACTGTCATTGAGACACTGGGTATGATGTTATATAGGTGTATATTACTGTCATTGAGACACTGGGTATGATGTTTTATAGGTGTATATTACTGTCATTGAGACACTGGGTATGATGTTATATAGGTGTATATTACTGTCATTGAGACACTGGGTATGATGTTATATAGGTGTATATTACTGTCATTGAGACACTGGGTATGATGTTATATAGGTGTATATTACTGTCATTGAGACACTGGGTATGATGTTATATAGGTGTATATTACTGTCATTGAGACACTGGGTATGATGTTTTATAGGTGTATATTACTGTCATTGAGACACTGGGTATGATTATATAGGTGTATATTGCTGTCAATGTGACACTGGGTATGATGTTATATAGGTGTATATTACTGTCATTGAGACACTGGGTATGATATAGAGCATGTTTATTACTGTCATTGAGACACCAGTAATGTTGTTATAGAGCGTGTTTATTACTGTCATTGAGACACTGGATATGAGTTCTATAGGTATATATTGCTGCCCTGAAACGTACGTTCTTCAACTCGTTCATATCCGTTATTTCATTATACACCTTCTTCCCCTTTTGATTGGTTTTTGGTGACATGTAATCACCAAAGAAGAGAGTGCGGATGTCGTCATCACTGAGATCTCTCCCGATGACTGTGTGGTTGAAAAGATTGTTGATTTTTTCCTTGAACTGTGTCTGCACGACATTCTGAAAAAAGAGACAAACTTCAACAATCCCTTCCAGACAAATCTGTCAGTAGACCTTTCAGCTACGGATATCAGCTACGAACAGTTTGCTGAGAGAATAGTCAGCGTTTTCACTGAGGGACTCTGTGCCTGTGATGTCTCACACTTCATTGAGATGCTCTGTGCCTGTGATGTTCCACCTCTCACTGAGGGGCTCTGTGCCTGTGATCTCCCACCTCTCACTGAGGGGCTCTGTGCCTGTGATGTCCCACCTCTCACTGAGGGGCTCTGTGCCTGTGATGTCCCACACTTCACTGAGGGGCTCTGTGCCTGTGATGTCCCACACTTCACTGAGGGGCTCTGTGCCTGTGATGTCCCACACTTCACTGAGGGGCTCTGTGCCTGTGATGTCCACACTTCACTGAGGGGCTCTGTGCCTGTGATTCCCACCTTCACTGAGGGGCTCTGTGCCTGTGATGTCCCACACTCTCACTGAGGGGCTCTGTGCCTGTGATGTCCCACACTTCACTGAGGGGCTCTGTGCCTGTGATGTCCCACACTTCACTGAGGGGCTCTGTGCCTGTGATGTCCCACACTTCACTGAGAGGCTCTGTGCCTGTGATGTCCCACCTCTCACTGAGGGGCTCTGTGCCTGTGATGTCCCACCTCTCACTGAGGGGCTCTGTGCCTCTAATGTCCCACACTTCACTGAGGGGCTCTGTGCCTGTGATGTCCCACACTTCACTGAGGGGCTCTGTGCCTGTGATGTCCCACACTTCACTGAGGGGCTCTGTGCCTGTGATGTCCCACACTTCACTGAGGGGCTCTGTGCCTCTAATGTCCCACACTTCACTGAGGGGCTCTGTGCCTGTGATGTCCCACACTTCACTGAGGGGCCCTGTGCCTGTGATGTCCCACACTTCACTGAGGGCTCTGTGCCTGTGATGTCCCACGCTTCACTGAGGGGCTCTGTGCCTGTGATGTCCCACCTCTCACTGAGGGGCTCTGTGCCTGTGATGTCCCACACTTCACTGAGGGGCTCTGTGCCTGTGATGTCCCACCTCTCACTGAGGGGCTCTGTGCCTTTGATGTCCCACCTCTCACTGAGGGGCTCTGTGCCTGTGATGTCCCACACTTCACTGAGGGGCTCTGTGCCTGTGATGTCCCACACTTCACTGAGGGGCTCTGTGCCTGTGATGTCCCACCTCTCACTGAGGGGCTCTGTGCCTGTGATGTCCCACACTTCACTGAGGGGCTCTGTGCCTGTGATGTCCCACACTTCACTGAGGGGCTCTGTGCCTGTGATGTCCCACCTCTCACTGAGGGGCTCTGTGCCTGTGATGTCCCACCTCTCACTGAGGGGCTCTGTGCCTGTGATGTCCCACCTCTCACTGAGGGGCTCTGTGCCTGTGATGTCCCACCTCTCACTGAGGGGCTCTGTGCCTGTGATGTCCCACCTCTCACTGAGGGGCTCTGTGCCTGTGATGTCCCACCTCTCACTGAGGGGCTCTGTGCCTGTGATGTCCCACACTTCACTGAGGGGCTCTGTGCCTGTGATGTCCCACACTTCACTGAGGGGCTCTGTGCCTGTGATGTCCCACACTTCACTGAGGGGCTCTGTGCCTGTGATGTCCCACACTTCACTGAGGGGCTCTGTGCCTGTGATGTCCCACACTTCACTGAGGGGCTCTGTGCCTGTGATGTCCCACCTCTCACTGAGGGGCTCTGTGCCTGTGATGTCCCACACTTCACTGAGGGGCTCTGTGCCTGTGATGTCCCCTCACTGCTATGTCACCTCACTGAGGGGCTCTGTGCCTGTGATGTCCCACACTTCACTGAGGGGCTCTGTGCCTGTGATGTCCCACACTTCACTGAGGGGCTCTGTGCCTGTGATGTCCCACACTTCACTGAGGGGCTCTGTGCCTGTGATGTCCCACCTCTCACTGAGGGGCTCTGTGCCTGTGATGTCCCACACTTCACTGAGGGGCTCTGTGCCTGTGATGTCCCACCTCTCACTGAGGGGCTCTGTGCCTGTGATGTCCCACACTTCACTGAGGGGCTCTGTGCCTGTGATGTCCCACACTTCACTGAGGGGCTCTGTGCCTGTGATGTCCCACACTTCACTGAGGGGCTCTGTGCCTGTGATGTCCCACCTCTCACTGAGGGGCTCTGTGCCTGTGATGTCCCACACTTCACTGAGGGGCTCTGTGCCTGTGATGTCCCACACTTCACTGAGGGGCTCTGTGCCTGTGATGTCCCACCTCTCACTGAGGGGCTCTGTGCCTGTGATGTCCCACACTTCACTGAGGGGCTCTGTGCCTGTGATGTCCCACCTCTCACTGAGGGGCTCTGTGCCTGTGATGTCCCACACTTCACTGAGGGGCTCTGTGCCTGTGATGTCCCACCTCTCACTGAGGGGCTCTGTGCCTGTGATGTCCCACACTTCACTGAGGGGCTCTGTGCCTGTGATGTCCCCACCTCTCACTGAGGGGCTCTGTGCCTGTGATGTCCCACACTTCACTGAGGGGCTCTGTGCCTGTGATGTCCCACACTCTCACTGAGGGGCTCTGTGCCTGTGATGTCCCACACTTCACTGAGGGGCTCTGTGCCTGTGATGTCCCACACTCTCACTGAGGGGCTCTGTGCCTGTGATGTCCCACCTCTCACTGAGGGGCTCTGTGCCTTTGATGTCCCACAATACACTGAGGGGCTCTGTGCCTGTGATGTCCCACAATTCACTGAGGGGCTCTGTGCTTGTGATGCCCCACACTTCACTGAGGGGCTCTGTGCCTGTGATGTCCCACACTTCACTGAGGGGCTCTGTGCCTGTGATCTCCCACACGTCAGGAAGATGCCTTTGCAATATAGTCAGACACTGGCACTGGAGAGTTTTGTGTGGGTGGGGGTCAGTGAGAGAGGATTAATAATATTTTTCAAGTTGGGCAAGTTGTGGATAAAAGCCAAAATATATTAATCAACTGATGGCTAAAGGTGAAAAGACAGCAGGTGAAGCCTGGTCCCAGGCTGTGACAGTACTCATCACCACAGCAATCATTCTCATTCGAATTTTGCAAACCTTTACAACATGAAAGAATAACGTTCTGTCCTGAGTGTCAACTAATCGATCACAGAAGACACGATACACCTCATGAATCCAGAGTCTCATTAGTTTATAATCTCCTTCAATTCCGTGAGGAATGCAGTCCGATTTTAATAGTAATAAACCCTGGAAAAAAGCGACAGGCAAATTAAAGAAAATAGATTGCAACTGTGACTGATGGATAATTGACAATATGGTGCAATTAGGATTATTTCGGTCCTAATTGTTCTGAGATTGCATTACCTGAATTACCCTCGAGAAATCTCGCAGATTAAATATGTAATGTGATTTGGACGGGGTAGGGAGAAAATGTTCCAGTGCTTGGACGTACACTTCTGTAGTAGCCCAGACCAAAATCTGTACCGGAGCAAATAATTACCATTAAAACCTTATATCTGAAACCAAGATAGCAACAATGTCAACAATTGCGAATCACAATTCAGCACCATCAGCTACAGGAGAAGCTGTTATTGTCCAAAGATAAAGCTGCATTGATACAGCACCTTTCACAATCTCAGGGTGTCCGAAAACACCTTACAGTCAATGAAATATTTCTAATGTTGCAATGTCAAAACACAGCTAATTTGCATATGGCTAATTCTGATAAGCAGAAACATGATAATAATCAGATCATTTCAGTAATTTGAGGATGCCAGCAGTAGTAGAACAAGGATACTCTTCCCACGCCAGTAACTCTCTCCCAATCCAGTCCTTGTTGGGACAACCAACAACTCCGGGCCCTGCTTAGGCTGGCTCTTATTGTCATCTTTAACAACTCCACCTCCAACCTGGGAAGCTCGTACTCCACGAGTCCCACGGCAAGATCAACAATAGTTCCCCATGGTCCTTGTGGCAGTCATGACAGTCATGTTGACTGATGGATAAATGTTGGGCAGGAAACTCCCCTCTCCTCTTCGGAATGGTGAGTCCCCCTCTAAATATCCTCTGAAACTCAAGGGACAAGGTTTAGTTACACAGTTACAAAAGTCTGGAGCCCGAGAATTCACAATATGTCTGTGCGGATCTCCATTTTGAAGAATTCAAATTGCGAATATTGCCTGGTGGCGGAAATGAAATTCTGTTTTACAAGGTAATGTTGCAGCTTAATTACCAGCCTTCAGCTTTTTGCAGGTTTCTGAGTGGGTTTCTATTCAAACTTGATCTTACCCTGGAATATCTTTTCAGGGAGTTATCAAATCCCCTATTGAAGTGCCAGTCCACCATAGGTTGGAAGATAGTCTTCATGGTTTCTTCACTGAAAGCATCTATGGCGATAATATTGAAGTGACGAAGGCAACGCGGAGTGACAGCTTGTCGCCCACCATCAGGTGGAGCCATTGCTGCCACTATGGACATGCCATGGAGGGGCAGAATGCTGGTGTCCTTCCTGTAATCACACAACGTATTGTTTAACTCACCACACTCTCAGAAACCCCCAAAACAACCATTAGTCCCATGTACATGTACCTTAGAAACAAGCTGTAGCTCAGCTGGTTAAACAGCTGATGTGTAGAGGTCTACAAGATTATGAGAGGCATGGATAGAGTGGATGGGCAGGCACTCTTTCCCAGGGTGGAGTGGTCAGTCACTAGGGGCATAGGTTTCAGGTGAATGAGGCAAAATTTAGAGGAGATGTGCGAGGCAGGTCTTTTACACAGAGAGTAGTGAGTGCCTGAAACATGTTGTCAGGAGAGGTTTTGGAAGCAGGTATATTAACGGCGTTCAAAAGGCATCTTGACAAATACATGGATCAGATGGGTATGGAGAGATATTGCACAAGGAGGTGCTGAGGGTTTTGGCCAAGTGTGGCATCATGACCAGTACAGGCTTGGAGGGCCGAAGGGCCTGTTCCTGTGCTGTATTGTTCTTTCTTCTTTGTATGGGATTGGATCCCTATTAAAATAATAGAAGCAAATTACTGCGGATGCTGGAATCTGAAACAAAAGAGAAAATGCTGGAAAATCTCAGCAGGTCTGGCTGTATCTGTAGGGAGAGAAAAGAGCTAACGTTTCGAGTCCGATGACTCAGTCAAAGCTGTATCCCTATTGCTGCGCTCCAGGCCCAGGGCCTCCTTCTTACCCGCAATGAAAAATCACAGCACCTTGCTGTGCTTAGCGAATGATCATCGAGGATTGGCCTTTGCCTACAAAACTAAAGAAGATGATGGGTGAAAGATGGATAAAGAGACTCAAGATACAGATCAGATATCTTTGAATAGACTCCAGGGACCAAATGGCCTCCCCACATTCCTGTGAATATTTGTGGACTAATCATCCAGAGGCTTAGAATATGGTGACAAACTCAATTCATTCAATTAATTAAATACAAAATAAAGAAAACTTATCTGAGTAATGATCATAAAATCATTATCAATTATCATTAAAAAATGTATCTGGTTCACTAATGACCTTTTGGGAAGGTACCTTTTGAGCAGCACGGTAGCATTGTGGATAGCACAAATGCTTCACACTCCAGGGTCCCAGGTTCGATTCCGGCTTGGGTCACTGTCTGTTCGGAGTCTGCACCACATCCCCGTGTGTGCGTGGTTTTCCTCCGGGTGCTCCGGTTTCCTCCCACAGTCCAAAGATGTGCGGGTTAGGTGGATTGGCCATGATAAATTGCCCTTAGTGTCCAAAATTGCCCTTCGTGTTGGGTGGTGTTACTGGGTTATGGGGATAGGGTGGAGGTATGGGTGCTCTTTCCGAGAGCCGGTGCAGACTCGATGGGCCGAATGGCCTCCTTCTGCGCTGTAGGGATTCTACGATTCTATGATTTCCTCTGACAAAGCTATGCTGCCTATCCTTGAATAACTCTTTTCTATCCATGTGAAGGTTAATTCTGTCACTCCGAATTTTTTCTAATACTTTCCCTGCCACTGATGTCAGACTCGCTGGTTAATAATGACTAGTTTATTCCCTACCTCCCTTCTTCAATAATGGTACTACATTCAGTCCTCTGGCATCTCCCTTGTGGCCAGAGAATATGTGAAAATTAGCGTCAGAGCCTCTGAAATCTCTTCCCTTGCCTCATGCAGCAGCCTTGGATACATCTCATCTTGATCTGGGGGTTTATCCACTTTTAAATCAGCTAAAACTGTTGTCTCTTCCTTCTCAATGCCAATCTGTCCAATTACATCACTGTCCCCTCCCTGATTTCTATGCCTACATCATCCTTCTCCATCGTGAAAAGAGATGCAAAATACTCACTTAATACCTCACCTACATCTTTTGGCTCCATACACTGATTGCCACTTTGGTCCCTGATTTAAGTAACCACCACCTCATTGCAGCCGAGGCTGTTCAGCTGCAACTGAATTGACATGCCTGGAGACTAACTGCTCATGCAATTAGGCCCACTCAAGCATCACTTATGTTTGTGAATACCAATGATTGCTGATTATCATTTAACCTTTGGCACACTGACTTCCAAAATTGCTGACTACCATGGTGTGCCTGTACCACTGTCTGACTCAGCAATCAACTATATCATCTTAGACAGTTGGCATAGGCACACTGCCTGAGGAGAGTGCTCCTAATCATTGGCTGTGTGCTAAGGTGCATACTGACAAATGCCCTCCATAGAACAGATTGATCACAAGGTCTTGAAGTGAGGCTGGGACCATGCCTGCGCCTGAGTAGAGCTCATGATGCAGCAGTGTGACCATAGCTGTGGCCACTCAATCATGTGGTGTGGGGCAAGGGTGGTATGGGTTATTGCCAAAGCAGAATGCAAAGTTAGGACTGGGCATCCAATATCATGGCCAGGAAATGCATCAGTGGGCTTTGAGGGGCAGCTTCAGATGATGAATGAACAAAGAGTCCATTTGGAAACAAATGCTAACCGTCAAGTCTCTCTCTTTGATCTTAAATTGGGGAGACCATCCAGAACATGGTGCCTACTGACCTCATTATCAATCTTCTTGCTCAGAGGTAGAAGAGAAGCAGAAGACATTGGCAGAGGTGCCTGCCTTGCCAAGGCAGAAACAGAATTGTGAAGAGGAAGGGGTGGTAGGCTCTGCTCCCTACACAGAACATAAACCCCAGACAGCCGTCACTCGGAGATGTCCTGCTGGACACAGGGTGTCCAGACGGTGCCTAATGTAGTTTGCAGATGTCCAAGAACCAGTATTGCAAACGACTAGACATGTCCAGGGAACTAGTTGGTCATCTGCCACCTTCGGCAGGATTTGGGGACTTGGGGGACATCCAGTGTCAGTAAAAGGTACAGCGGTGTTCAATGTTTACACCAGTGGCTCCTTCCAGGGCTCCACAGGTGATCTCTGTAGGAATTCACAGGCCTTCGCACACCAGGAGGTGACAAATGCAATCTTCGTGAGGTCATACAACTTCATCCATTTCAACTGGGATTGGGAAAGCAAGGATGCAAAAGCGATGGGTTTTACGCAAATCTCTGGCTTTCCACAAGTGCAGGGTACACTTACGTGGCACTCAGATCTCCGGGACATCAAGCAGGAGACTACGTGAACCACAAGGGCTTTCCACTTGCTGAATGTGCAGCTGGTCTGCGACCACACCAATGCATCCTCCAGACATGTACTCGGTTCCCTGGGGAATGTGAATGACTCCTGCACTCTGAGCCACTCTCAGATCTCTGACATGTTTCAGGGTCCACTGAGGCTGCAGGGTTGGCTCCTTGGGGATTAGGGCTGCCCACTGACAATATTGCTGATGACTCCTGTGTGGAGGCCACACAGTGCAGCTGAGGCAAGATACAATGAGGGTTTGCTGCAAGTTGAACTTTGGTGGAGCAGACCATAGGGATGCAGAAGATGAGGTTCCAGTGCCTGGGCCGGCCCTGCAATGTAATCTGCTGGGGTGTCACACGTCATGGGTGCCTGCTGTGCTCTTCACAAGCTGGCGCTGCAATGTCAAGAGGAACTGCCTGAAGAAATGGAGGAGAGGCAAGTTCTCTCCAATGAGCAGGATGTTGAAGGGGATGAGGCTGAGGAGGTCTTTGAGGGAGAGGATGTCGACCATGAGGCAATGATGATGTCCAGATGGGACAGACAAGCTCAGAATGCACTCATTGCCACTAGATTCATGGAGGTTGATGAGAAGATCCAGTGAGGACGTCCTGTTATCTTCATGCGGCTTCTGTGAGCTTTGCTCTCCCATCTGACTGATGGCAGTGCACACCTTCTGAGATCAGGCTCCTGTTATGGGGAGGGAGCGGTTGTGCACAGTCCCTACATTGCAGGAGGATGATGATGATGGGGACAGTGCATCGATCCTCACAGAGCTCCTGTGAATGTCTGGCTCCTGTCTGGCTGATGGCAGCTTGCTTGCTCTCAATGGCTAGAGTCGTATCATGGTGATGTAGTGGGGAAAGTTTCACCTCTCCTGATCTTACAGCGTGATCTGTATCCTGGAGGTTCAGTGTCACTGGAGGCTGAGACAGATGGGATGGGGGGGCAGGGGAGAATGTGGGGGGAGGATTGGGGGGGGGGGGGGCAAGCCGGAATGGTGCAGAGAGCACACACGGACAATGACTGGAACGAGTGACGTTAGCCCTGTGCATTGTGGGAGACATCCTCATTCCCTACGAGATACAGACATGATCGATGTGTTCAGTCAGTGTGACCAATGTGCTGGAAGCCTTGCACAAAGCATATGGAGGAAGCCCTGGACTGAGCACACTGTCTTTTTCTGGTACAGGAATCCAGTTTTCTGGTTGGGATACCAGGAACACAGCTCATCAGAACAAGGAGGCAGAACAAGGAGAAAGGGTACAATCAGAGAGAGTTTATTTATAGAGGTGAACATTATGTACGAATGCTTAACATCCATGTTCACTCTGTGCAAAAAGAGCTTCTTAACCTTTCTAACTCTGCCGCTACGTGATGCTATTCCCAATATCCACAGCGGAGGTGAAGGCAGCCTGCTGTCTGCCATGCCCTGTTGTCAGTGATGACCTTGGTGGTCGGCAACTAAGTGCTCTTGCCAGTGGGAAAACCAGAGTGATCTCGCTGGCATGAGAAGCAACCCTGATGTGCCATGCAATGAGACATAGAATTTTCTCTAACTTGAATTAAGTTTTTCGTGCCAATCCATGAATATACCAGCGTCTGCTCTGGAACTGCAAATGGTTGGCCCTAATCTCTTTCGCAGGTCCTGCCTCCTGAGATCAGAGTGACATTTTTAAAGAACTGTGATTCTCGCGAGATTCCTATTACTATTCTCCTACACCTAGTCATTTTTTTGGAGCTTGTCGAGATTCCTACTGGGAAAGAGATGTATAGAACTAAAAACGCCAACTGGCCGGCTCTTCGGAACCCCGATATCCAGACACGCTACAGCCCCACCCACTCATCGGCAGAGACCCTTGCCACTCACAACCATCAATCCACCCCACCCCCCTCACTGGTAGATGCGCCCCCTTCAAGTGACCAACACGCCATGAGGTCGCTGAAAGCTCTGCCCTTTAAGGCACCCACTCCATGCCTCCCCATTAGATCCCCCTTCACACCTACACCCCCCCCCCCCCCCCCCGTCGATTCTCTTTCATGCCTACCACACACACCCCGATGACCGTGCCCCATCTAAGGAAATGTCCCTTGGCATTGGCCTTTGACACTGGCACTGCCAAGGTGCAGGTTGCCCTGGCCTTGCCCACCTGGGGCTATTGGCCTTTAAACACCCCCCCGGCATGGTCACCACATCTGACCTCCTTTAATGGAGAGCAGTAGTGATTCGATCCGGCTTCATGCTGGTGGGAGCAGAGAATCCAGGGAGCCGGGCAACTCCGGCTGAAACCCGGAGATGAGTTTAATATCTCATTTAACTATGCAAATATGGTTCACACCCAAAGAGGTTGTGGCCCAAAAAGTGACTAGTGCCACAGGCCTGGTGCGGAATCGATTTAGGGGATCTCCCACTATCCTCCGGGAATAGTGGGAAATGCGCCGTGCACAACTCAAGGTAGGATGGAATCATCCCTATCACTTTGTAAGTCAATCCTCCAAGAAACCTACAGCCCCATTCTGTGTATAATGATAGTTCCTGAGACAGTAAATTCATACACCCCTTTTAGAGTCTCATTGCTCCTTCAATGTTGGTCTAAACTTGGGTTCACGACCTGAAATGAAACATTTTCCAGATTTAACATACTGGGCTTCTTACACAATCCCATTACACGATCAATTTAACTTAAAGATCGCTCTGTATATTTTTTGAGTTGTTTTGTTGAACCAGAGTGCTTGTATGATGACCATCTGTGGGAATAAACCTGATTTCAGCTGGTTTTAAAATGTCCCTAAACTCATACTAACTGGTCAACAATGTTATATCCTGAAAACGAGCTCACTTGTAACTTGACTGATGGGATCTACTTGAGAGAGGACAGAATTACGAGAGTGAGATTTATGATCTTACATTGCTTGTTCTGCGACCCATACAAACTACAGAACCTTAAATAAAATTTACCTCTGGATCTTTGCTCACTTAAGACAACTGAATCGAGATTTAGAGTCAAAGCAACGATTCTGCAAGACAGTGAGCTGGAAGATTGAGTTCTTTCTCTCAGGGTACAGTGTAACAATTAACTCACCTGTCAAACCAGTAGCCATGATCTATCCATTGTCGGAGCAGTTCAACAGGAGGCTGGGCTCCATATTTCTCCTTTGCTGGCATATTGAGGTCATCAACAAAAACACACACCCTTTTCTCTTGCTGGTTCCCAAAGGTAGGTTTTTTCCGCCTGTTTATTAAAATGATGAAGATGGTCAATTATTGGACGATTAGTCATCCCTTAAAATTGAAGCTCTCGCTCTCGCTATTTCACTCCCTCTTTCTCACATGGTGGCACAGTGGTTAGCACTACTACCTCATAGCACCAGGAACCCGAGTTCGATTCTGACCTCGGGTGACTGTCCTTGTGCAATGTCGGGATTCTATTCTACGATTCTTTTGATCTCTCTCACTCTCCCACACTCAACCTCTTTCCTACTCACTCTTACCCTCTGTTTTCTTTTCCCACTTTCATCAACTCCAGGGTCATTGTGCTGGAATAACCTTGCTGTCCCGGCACTATGATGATGGCTGGAACATTTGAAGCCATTAAATGCACCAAATGAAGATTTGGAAATAAAATGACCCTGCATCATGGGTAATGCAATTACTAATATACAATTACTGAGCAACAAGATTCTCTGTTTGCAGACTTTTCAACCCTTCAGGATTAACTTGGATCCTCTATGATTTGAAGAATAATCTCAAGGGCACAGCTGGGGGTAACCTAGGGAGATCATTTATTGCAACCTTCAAAACAAATGATGTTTCTTCAGTTTTTATTGAACATTTTTTGTTTATTAATTCCAAAAATATTGAATTTGGGTAAGTAAAGCAGGCTGAGGGAGAAAGTTATCCAATTGGATATGTGGGTTTATGATTGGCCAGGGAAAGCAGTGCATAAGGATATAGTTGGGGACCAAGGGCAATGTGTCCAAGTTTGCAGATGACACTGAGATGAGTGGTAAAGCGAAAAGTGCAGAGGATACTGGAAGTCTGCAGTGGGATTTGGATAGGTTAAGTGAATGGGCTAGAGTCTGGCAAATGGAATACAATGTTGACAAATGTAAGGTTATCCATTTTGGTAGGAATAACAGCAAACAGGATTATTATTTAAACAATAAAATATTAAAGCATGCTGCTGTGCAGAGAGACCTGGGTGTGCTAGTGCATGAGTCACAGAAAGTTGGTTTACAGGTGCAACAGGTGATTAAGAAGGCAAATGGAATTTTGTCCTTCATTGCTAGAGCGATGGAGTTTAAGACTAGGGAGGTTATGCTGCAATTGTATAAGGTGTTAGTGAGGCCACACCTGGAGTATTGTGTTCAGTTTTGGTCTCCTTACTTGAGAAAGGACGTACTGGCACTGGAGGGTGTGCAGAGGAGATTCACGAGGTTAATCCCAGAGCTGAAGGGGTTGGATTACGAGGAGAGGTTGAGTAGGCTGGGACTGTACTCGTTGGAATTTAGAAGGATGAGGGGGGATCTTATAGAAACATTTAAAATTATGAAGGGAATAGATAGGATAGATGCGGGCAGATTGTTTCCACTGGCGGGTGAAAGCAGAACTAGGGGGCATAGCCTCAAAATAAGGGGAAGTAGATTTAGGACTGAGTTTAGGAGGAACTTCTTCACCCAAAGGATTGTGAATCTATGGAATTCCTTGCCCAGTGAAGCAGTTGAGGCTCCTTCATTAAATGTTTTTAAGGTAAAGATAGATAGTTTTTTTATAGAAAAAAGGAATTAAGGGTTATGGTGTTCGGGCCGGAAAGTGGAGCTGAGTCCACAAAAGATCAGCCATGATCTCATTGAATGGCGGAGCAGGCTCGAGGGGCCAGATGGCCTACTCCTGCTCCTAGTTCTTGTATTTTATTAAATGCAATCAATACTGGGAGAATGAGTGCAGGGCAATTGGAGGCAGGAGGTCATGCGATGAAAGCTCCAGGAATACGCCCAATCAGAGTATGCAATCTTACTCTTCATGAACTTTTGAGTCTCCTCTTATTGCTCTTTCCTGGGTCTTTCCTAACGGCACGGTAGCACAATGGTTAGCACAGTTGCTGCACAGCTCCAAGGTCCCAGGTTCGATTCCCGGCTTGGGTCACTGTCTGTGCGCAGTCTGCACGGAGTCTCCCCGTGTCTGTGTGGGTTTCCTCCGAGTGCTCCGGTTTCCTCCCACAGTCTAAAGATGTGCAGGTTAGGTGGATTAGCTATATTAAAAACAAATTACCCTCAGTGTCCAAAAATATTAGGTGGGGTTACTGGGTTACGGGGATATGGTGAAGGTGTGGGGCAGATAGGGTGCTCTTTCCAAGAGCCGGTCCAGACACGATAGTCCGAATGGCCTCCTTCTGCACTGTAAATTCTATGATTCACATGGGGTTTTAACTGCAGCTTCTTTTAAAACAAGCCAAAGTCCCATAGCATTCTCACTCTAATCCTTAATCTAAATTTAGAGCTGTCAGTTTTTTCAAAGCTCAAAGGCTGATTTCCTAAATTGGGATGTATGTAATTGTGAATTTGCCTCTTCATCCAATTGTAGCTTTGCTTTTGCAGTGTGATGTACCATCAATTGAACGCGAGACGAGTTGCTGAACAAAAGTATGGCTTTAATATACTAGATGTTAAGCCCTGCGGTCGATTACAGTAGAAGGACGACCGCCGGGAGTACTGGGTATTTATACCCCGCCTCACTCAGCCTCTCGACCAATCGGGGAGCCGTCACATGACTGGTCTCAACCAACCGGTCGAGAGGCACATGACCGACCAGGGCCAATGGTAAGTTCATAGACTTCATAGAATTTACAGTGCAGAAGGAGGCCATTCGGCCCATCGAGTCTACACCGGCTCTTGGAAAGAGCACCCTACCCAAGTTCAACACCTCCACCCTATCCCAATAACCCAGTAACCCCACCCAACACTATGGGCAATTTTGGACACGAAGGGCAATTTATCATGGCCAATCCACCTAACCTGCACATCTTTGGACTGTGGGAGGAAACCGGAGCACCCAGAGGAAACCCACGCACACACGGGGAGGATGTGCAGACTCCGCACAGACAGTGACCCAAGCCGAAATCGAACCTGGGACCCTGGAGCTGTGAAGCCATTGTGCTATCCACAATGCTACCGTGCTGCAAAGCCGGTGTTCTGCATCAATGGCAGGCAGCTATGCTAATCATACCACCACACAGTGAAGAAATTGAAATACAGCAAAGTCCAAACAAAATAACTTGTTTTTCGTGCTCCAAAGCAGCCCCTGACTGAAGTGTGAGCTCCTCCCTAACTATCATTCCCTCAGGTTAGATTTTAAAACTCAAATGCTACCTCGTTCCTAATCAAAGCAGACTGGTTAATGAGGCTTCCATACTTTTCAAGTCGTGTTAGGATGATGTCCTGGGTTTGGTTGGCTGAAGTCTGTGCTGAGAAGTTGATCTGACAGATGGTGTATTTTTCAGCAGGCAGATGTCGCAGGAAACTAGTTGTGATAGCTGTCTTTCCAGTGCCGGTGGGTCCTACAAACAGTAATGGCTTATCCTGCAGCAGCAACTTCTCGAGAAAGTACATCTGCATTGCTGTCTCCGTGGTGCTAACAATGATGTCATTAAGCTGCAGGGACAAGTGCAAGATTAGATTCACATCAATAAACTGAGGAAAGAACAGAAACTGAAACCTGCCTGATGTAGAGCTGGGTGTTTGACAGGATGACAACTGTATGCTTAGTGTGGCTGTCACACATTTAACATGATCCCAGTCAGACTTGCCAACTTCTCTCTCCCTTTCACTGCCCTAGGTAGAGATCTAGCCTTTGGCAAGTGGCCTCATAGTTAAATTTCAAGGTGCATAACCATGATTCCATACACAGCAGCCAACATCATGCATTTAAAAGGATGGATTTATTTTGACAATCGAGTCAGTGCTACATTGCCAAAGAACCTGAGTATAGATGAGGGCAGCAAGGAGCTGTTGCTGAGCACTGAGAAGTGAAATACAAGGGGTGGGATTCTCCTTTCTGGGGACTTAAGTCCCCATGCCCACCGGAAAACAGGCGGGAATCACTCTGGACTTTTTCCTAGAAAGTCCGGGGTGATTCCCCGTCCTCAAGGGGGCCAATAGGGCCCTGGTGTGTGTCCCGCAGCTCCGGCTGCCGGTGGGGCCCTGCTGTACAGATCGCGGTTCCGCGCATGTGCACAGCGGCCATCTTTGCGTCGGCCCCCACGCAACATGGCAGCGCCCTACAGGGACCCGGTGCGGAGGAGCATAGGCCACACCCCCCCCCCCCGGAATGAGCACGCCCGATGGATGACTTGGAAAACAGATCAAGGTGACAGAATCTGAGGATTGTGGGTCTTCCAGAAGGAGTGAAAGGCCCGAGTCCGACTGAGTATTTTGTCACGATGTTGGTGAAGCTGTTGGGGGAGGGTGATGATCCCTCCCGATATGAACTGGATCGGGCTCATCGGTTGTGGAGGCATGTATCAAAGGAGAGTGAGCCGCCAAGAGTAGTGACTCTGTGTTTTCGTAGGTATAGTGTGAAGGAGAAGGTCCTGTGCTGGGCCAAGCAGAAGCGGGTGGTGCAGTGGGCTGGAGCTGGTACACGCATATATCAGGACCTTACGGTGGAGCTGGCAAGGAGGCGGGCTGCTTTCAACCGAGTGAAGAAGGCACTGTACATCAGTAAGGTGTGGTGCGGCATAGTATACCCAGCTAAGTTGAGGGTGACCTACAAATCCAAGGACTTTTATTTTGGGACGGCGGAAGCAACGGAGGTGTTTGCGAAGGCAGAAGGGCTGTGGCTGAATTGAGAAGTGGTCATGTACTGATATAGCCTCATGTAACTGTATTTTTTCACTGCGGCTGGTGTATGTGCTAAATGAGCGAACGTTGTATATACTTGGACAAGGGAAGAGAAGGGACTTTCACTTGCAATGATGGTTCTTTGGAGCTTGGGTGTATATGCGGGGTTTGTGTGCTAAAGGGGATTTCTTGGTTTTCCTGGGGCCGGACAAGGGGGAAAGAGACCCGGGCGGGGGCCCCGGCCAGTTTGGGAGTGAGGTGGGGGGAGCGCTGCAGCCATCGGAGCCTGGCAGAATAGGGCCCGATGAGTCTAGCCGGGGTGGAATGATGAGGGGGAGGAACGGAGGTTGGGGGGAGGATTTTTGTAAGAGGAAGTGGAGGGGAGGAGCCGGGAGGGGGGGGGGGGGGGGGGAGCTTGCAATGCATGGGTGTCATCTACGGTACTCTTTCGGGGATTGGATGGCATTGAATGTTAGGGGGGGGGGGAGGGACTCTATATGTTAATGGTGACCATAGGCAATTCCTAATTCCTTTCTCTTTTGTTTCTCCTTTGTTTATCCTACCGTGGGAGGGTTTGTTCTATTTGATGTTTATATTGTCAGCTGAGTCGTTGCTTGGGATGGTGGGAGAATGGGATCGTTGTTGATAAGGAAATTGACTTTGTATTGCGGGGCAGCAGGGTAGCATGGTGGTTAGCATAAATGCTTCACAGCTCCAGGGTCCCAGGTTCGATTCCCGGCTGGGTCACTGTCTGTGTGGAGTCTGCACGTCCTCCCCCTGTGTGCGTGGGTTTCCTCCGGGTGCTCCGGTTTCCTCCCACAGTCCAAAGATGTGCGGGTTAGGTGGATTGGCCATGATAAATTGCCCGTAGTGTCCTAATAAAAGTAAGGTTAAGGGGGGGGGGGGGGGGTTGTTGGGTTACAGGTATAGGGTGGATACGTGGGTTTGAGTAGGGTGATCATGGCTCGGCACAACATTGAGGGCCGAAGGGCCTGTTCTGTGCTGTACTGTTCTATGTTCTATGTATTTGTTACCACTTACTGCTTGTGGGTGGGGTGTAAATTCTGGAGAAAATGTGAAAATGGAGAATAAAAATATTTTTACAGAAAAATGAAAAAATGAAAATCGCTTATTGTCACGAGTAGGCTTCAATGAAGTTACTGTGAAAAGCCCCTAGTCGCCACATTCCGGCGCCTGTCCGGGGAGGCTGGTACGGGAATCGAACCATGCTGCTGGCCTGCTTGGTCTGCTTTAAAAGCCAGCGATTTAGCCCAGTGAGCTAAACCAGCCCCATGTCAGACTGTAAAGGATGGGGAGAAACCTGTAAAATGTGTTGCAGAGAAATATCTTGACCAGTATTTTCTCTACAGGTCAATTAGTTTAACATCAGTAATGGGTGAAGCTTTGGAAACAGTAATCAGGGAAAATATCAACAGGCACTTGGAAAGTTTTCAGTTAATATAATATAATAATCTTTATTGTCACAAGTAGGCTTACATTAACACTGTAATTAAGTTATTGTGAAAAACCCCTCGTCGCCACATTCCGGTGCCTGCTCGGGTACATAGAACATAGAACATAGAATGATACAGCGCAGTACAGGCCCTTCGGCCCACGATGTTGCACCGACATGGGAAGTCAAAAACTAAAGGCCATCTAACCTACACTATGCCATTATCATCCATATGCTTATCCAATACATTTTTAAATGCCCTCAATGTTGGCGTGTTCACTACTGTTGCAGGTAGGGCATTCCACGGCCTCACCACTCTTTGCGTAAAAAACCCACCTCTGACCTCTGTCCTATATCTATTACCCCTCAATTTAAGGCTATGTCCCCTCGTGCTAGCCACCTCCATCCGCGGGAGAAGGCTCTCGCTGTCCACCCTATCTAACCCTCTGATCATTTTGTATGCCTCTATTAAGTCACCTCTTAACCTTCTTCTCTCTAACGAAAACAACCTCAAGTCCATCAGCCTTTCCTCATAAGATTTTCCCTCCATACCAGGCAACATCCTGGTAAATCTCCTCTGCACCCGTTCCAAAGCTTCCACGTCCTTCCTATAATGAGGCGACCAGAACTGTACGCAATACTCCAAATGCGGCCGTACTAGAGTTTTGTACAACTGCAACATGACCTCATGGCTCCGGAACTCAATCCCTCTACCAATAAAGGCCAACACACCATAGGCCTTCTTCACAACCCTATCAACCTGGGTGGCAACTTTCAGGGATCTATGTACATGGACACCGAGATCCCTCTGCTCATCCACACTACCAAGAATTTTACCATTAGCCAAATATTCCGCATTTCTGTTATTCTTTCCAAAGTGAATCACCTCACACTTCTCCACATTAAACTCCATTTGCCACCTCTCAGCCCAGCTCTGCAGCTTATCTATGTCCCTCTGTAACCTGCAACATCCTTCCGCACTGTCTACAACCCCACCGACTTTAGTGTCGTCTGCAAATTTACTCACCCATCCTTCTGCGCCCTCCTCTAGGTCATTTATAAAAATGACAAACAGCAACGGCCCCAGAACAGATCCTTGTGGTACACCACTCGTAACTGAACTCCATTCTGAACATTTCCCATCAACTACCACTCTCTGTCCTCTTTCAACTAGCCAATTTCTGATCCACATCTCTAAATCACCCTCAATCCCCAGCCTCCGTATTTTCTGCAATAGACGACCGTGGGGAACCTTATCAAACGCTTTACTGAAATGTAGAAGTTTAATAATCAGTTAAGGCGCATTGACTGAAATACAGCCCAGATGAGGACGATATGAAGATAGGCTCACGGATGTTTTACATACCCGTAAGTGAAAGTGTTCTCCATCAGCCTGTCCAGCATACACCCAGCGACATCCATCCGCAACAGTGAAACAGGAAAGAACACACAGGAACATTATAATCACTCCACTGTGTCTATTGTCATAATAACAAGCCTATGTTATGTGTAAATCAACACAATTCTCTCTCAGAATTGGTTATTAGGGATTGCAGTGAACCTTACCATAAACAATAGGTGTAATTGTCACATCAATATGGAAGAAAGAATTGAATGATAACAAGATTACTAACAATATAGTGAAATGAAACAAATATAGAGATTCTTGTAATAGTTTGATTCATCTATGTATCATATTTACTCTCAATTCACAACAAGCAGGAACCTTTGAGGATTGAGAAAGTGAAAAATTATGTGATTAAGTTTATGGTGCTGGTTGATTTGATGAAGGTAAATCAAACAGTTTTTAACCCATTTCCCCTCTGTTGGCTGTTTTGCAACCCCGGTTCAGTTAAATGTCAACCTCTGAGTTTAAACAGATCCCATTTTCACAGGGGACAGTTTTCCTGTAGAGTGGAAGTCACAAATTTTAGAGGTTTGTTTTGTATTTTTAAAAATAAATTTAGAATACCCAATTATTTTATTTTCCAAGTAGTGTGGCCAATACACCTAACTTGCACATCTTTGGGTTGTGGGGGTGAAACCCACGCAGATACGGAGAGAATGTGCAAACTCCACACGGACAGTGACCTGGGGCCGGGATTCGAACCTGGGTCCTCAGCGCCGTAGTCCCAGTGCTAACCACAGCGCCACATGCCGCCCCTGAAATTTTAGAGTTGTGCAAATACTTTGAAAGGATAGATAAGCTTAGTAGAACTATTGTGGTGTCAAGTTATTTAAATACCAAGCCCTTTAATTTTTTTCTAAAATTAAGGCTGCCTATGTTAGTGAAAGTTGAAATACAGTCTGTTCTAACAATTACAATAGCTGTTTGTTAACACTTTGCCAAGGGTTATCATTATGTCAGTATTAATGCTTGGCTGTTTTCCACAATCCATATATACCTCAGCAGAGATTTTAAGTTGACAGTTTGATTTAAATCTCAAAGAGGCTATTGAAGGATTAGCTGTATTATAACCCCATGTCAAAGGCACATTTGTTTCGATAAGGGATTAAGTACTTGAGGGTATTTAAACATTTTGAATGGACTTTCATGATTGGGCGTGTTTTTAAATAAAGAGGAAGCTATATTAGATATTGAGACTTTTATTTTATTTCATCCAATATAGCCCATGAGGTCTTCCCATGGTGAATGCTAGGTGAGTTGGCATGGAGGGCGTAATGGCGATGGGTGGTCACCATAAAATGGCATTCACTATGCCAGGTTGGCACTGCCTGAGTGGCATGGCCAGGCTGCCAGGTCTGCGTGGGTTTCCTCCGGGTGCTCCGGTTTCCACCCACAGTTCAAAGATGTGCTAGTTAGGTGGATTGGCCATGCTGAATTTCCACTTGGTGTCCAGGGATATAAGGTCAGGTGGGTTTACCAGATTACGAGTTTAGGATGGGAGAGCGGGCCTTGGTAGGGTATTTTTTACGAAGGTCAGTGCAGACCCGATGGGCCGAATGACCTCTTTCTGCACTGTAAGGGATCTACGATTCTGTCTCGTTGATGACACAGCTGGGGTATGAGGGTGTCCAGCGGGGCGGCCTGGGTGAGCTCCCAAATGACCAGAGGCCTTCTGAGCATTTAAAGGACACAGGCAGCACTCAGCAGAGTGAGCAGCCAGGAGCCTGTGAATAGCACCAAAGAGTGTATTCAAAAGATAGATTACAGCAATGACGATCTGAGCGAGGCCACTCCGATCCTGAGGGACTGATCCCGAGTCCATGGACCCAAGCCACCACCTTCTCCTTCCCCGGCCAGGGCAGCCAGCAAGCCCAACACTTTTCAACAGTTTTGCAGCCATGGCGCACAGTCCAGTTTGTAAATACTTGTAGTAATTCAGGCCCATGACACGTTCACCTAAGAGGAGCGGAGCATCGCGGAAGGGCGAAACGTACTGGGCCGATGTGTCAATGGCATGGATCACTTGTGGTCTGAGATTTCGTCAACCTTGTGTGGCGGCTGCGGACTGTGTCCAGCGCCGCCACAGTCGGGGAAGGAGACATTCCGCTGGCCGGGGGGTCTTTGGCGGGGGCTGGGGAACTGGCGGATGATGGCAAGGGAGGTTACAGGGCAGCACTATATGGCAGGTGAGGTCCGCTCCCGGCCGGTGCCACGTTGTACGACACGACCACTGCAGGTCACCGCCATGCGCATGCGCGGCCACTGACCCAGCAATTCTCTGTCCATATCTGCAGGTACGTGGCATGGCTGCTAGCCTCTACCGGGAGGAGCATCGTAAGACTCGACACATGCACCGGACTTAGTCTCAAAATGGGCAGCACGGTAGCACAGTGGTTAGCACTGTTGCTTCACAACGCCAGGGTCAAAGGTTCGATTCCTGACTTGCTTCACTGTCTGTGCAGAGTCTGCACGTTCTCCCCGTGTCTGCGGAGGTTTTCTTTGGGTGCTCTGGTTTCCTCCCACTCGTCCCGAAAGACGTGCTATTAGGTAATTTGGACATTCTGAATTCTCCCACCGTGTACCCGATCAGGCGCCTGAATGTGGCGACTAGGGACTTTTCACAGTAACTTCATTGCAGCGTTACTGTAGGCCTATTTGTGGCAATAAAGATTATTAAACTATTATTAAATCGGTTTTCTCTGGGTGCTCTGGTTTCCTCCCACTCGTCCCGAAAGATGTCCTCGATTCGATTGGACATTGGAATCCATTCTCTGTCACCACCGGCGCATGCGCGAGGTGGGTTTCTCTTCCGCTTTGGCGGCCGCGGAGGAGAAAGAGTGCACCCAGGGCACTGGCCCGGAGTCTGAGCGGGGGGCCCCGATCGCAGGCCTGGCCACCGTGGGGGCACCCCCCGGGGTCCGATCGGCACGCGCCCCCCCCCCCAGGACCCCGGGGGCCCGGTCGCGCTGCCGATCCCGCCGCCACCAGAGGTGGTTCAAACCTCGGCGGCGGGAGAGGCCTCCCAGTGGCGGGACTTCGGCCCATCGCGGGCCGGAGAATCGCTGCAGGGGCCTCGCCGATCGGAATGGCGTGATTCTCGCTGCCGCCACTTCCCGGGTAGCGGAGAATCTCTGCCACAGGGGGGGCGGGATTTTCGGCAGGGTCGGAGAATTTCGCCCCAGAAGTGGTCATTTGGCACATGGAGTCTGCGCCGACACATGAACAACACCTGCCCTACTGACCTAATCCCATTTATAGAGTCATAGCGGTTTACAGGAAGGCCCATAGCCTTGAATGTTATGACCTGAGAAGTGCTCATCCAGGTACTTTTTAAAGGATGTGAAGCAACCCATCTCTACCAACCTCCCAGGCAATGCATTCCGGACCATCACCACCCTCTAGATAAAATTACATAACCTCACATTCCTCTTCCCCTCCCCCCCCCCCCTCCCGACCAAACCTCTTGGCCCTCAAAATGGACCAGTCCCAATTCTCCTCTGGTTGGAGGACTGAGAACAGAGCATCTTGGCCACAATCTTTTCAGTATCCAGTGTCTTCAGCCATTTTTTGATATCACGTGGAGTGAATCGAATTGGCTGAAGACTGACATCTGTGATTCTGGGGGAGAGCGAGATGGATCATCCAGTTGGCACTTCTGGCTGAATGCTGTTGCAAATTTTTCAGCCTTGTCTTTTGCACGGATTTGTTGGGCTCCTCCATCATTGAGAATGGGGATATTTGTGGAGCCTCCTCTTCCAGTGAGTTGTTTAATTGTCCACCATTCACAGTTGGATGTGGCAGTACTGCAGATCTTAGATCTGATGTGTTCATTGTAGAATCGCATAGCTCTAACAATTACGTGCTACTTATGCTGTTTGGCACACAAGTAGTCCTGTGTGCCAAACGGCTTCACCGGGATGACTTCTTGGGGTGAATTCTCTGCCTGTCCAGCCGTGTGTTCTTCAGCGGTGGGTCATCGCTGGCAGCGGGATTCTCCGTTCCCGCCATCGCCCTCTGGGATTTCCCATTTTGCCATCCCTCCCCACCAAGAAACCCGCAGGCGGTGGTGTGCTGCTGGTGGAACAGAGAATCCAGCTGGCGGAACAGAGATTCCAGCTGCCGGAACAGAGAATCCAGCTGGCGGAACAAAGAATCCAGCTGGCGGAACAGAGACTCCAGCTGGCGGAACAGAGAATCCAGCTGGCGGAACAGAGAATCCAGCTGGCGGAACAGAGAATCCAGCTGGCGGAACAGAGAATCCAGCTGGCGGAACAGAGAATCCAGCTGGCGGAACAGAGAATCCAGCTGGCGGAACAGAGACTCCAGCTGGCGGAACAGAGACTCCAGCTGGCGGAACAGAGAATCCAGCTGGCGGAACAGAGAATCCAGCTGGCGGAACAGAGAATCCAGCTGGCGGAACAGAGAATCCAGCTGGCGGAACAGAGAATCCAGCTGGCGGAACAGAGAATCCAGCTGGCGGAACAGAGAATCCAGCTGGCGGAACAGAGAATCCAGCTGGCGGAACAGAGAATCCAGCTGGCGGAACAGAGAATCCAGCTGGCGGAACAGAGAATCCAGCTGGCGGAACAGAGACTCCAGCTGGCGGAACAGAGACTCCAGCTGGCGGAACAGAGAATCCAGCTGGCGGAACAGAGAATCCAGCTGGCGGAACAGAGAATCCAGCTGGCGGAACAGAGAATCCAGCTGGCGGAACAGAGAATCCAGCTGGCGGAACAGAGAATCCAGCTGGCGGAACAGAGAATCCAGCTGGCGGAACAGAGACTCCAGCTGGCGGAACAGAGAATCCAGCTGGCGGAACAGAGAATCCAGCTGGCGGAACAGAGAATCCAGCTGGCGGAACAGAGAATCCAGCTGGCGGAACAGAGAATCCAGCTGGCGGAACAGAGAATCCAGCTGGCGGAACAGAGAATCCAGCTGGCGGAACAGAGAATCCAGCTGGCGGAACAGAGAATCCAGCTGGCGGAACAGAGAATCCAGCTGGCGGAGAATTCACCCCCTAAATTTACTACGTCCCTTAGGAGGTTTGTATTTTAGTCATTAAACCCCAGAGTAAGTACACACCTTAGTGAGTGTCTCAGTAAATACAACCAAGAACAACTACACACCTTAGTAATTACATATCTCAGTAAGTACATACGTTTATTCTCTGCTGAATGTCGACTGGCGTGATCAAGTCTCTCCACGTACACCATGATGAAAAGGTTTTCTTAAGATATACAAAGTCAAAAACATTCCCCTTTTTAGGGATTTGCAAAGCTCGGGGAAATTTTAAATCTTTCGGCCGGGGGTGTGATGAGTCCAATTCACAGAGATTGCTGAAGAAATCACTAAATCTGCAAATTAAAATATTGGTTTAAATAGAATTATCCATGATAGATTATGAGATAGATACAAACCCGTTTTCATTTTGAGCTACAATGAAGATATACATTACAATACTGGGTGGCACGGCAGCACAGTGGTTAGCATTGTTGCTTCACAGCGCCAGGATCCCGGGTTCGATTCACGGCTTGGGTCAATATCTGTGCAGAGTCTGCACGTTCTCCCCGTGTCTGCGTGGGTTTCCTCCATGTGCTCCGGTTTCCTCCCACAGTCCAAAGATTTGCCCTTGGTGTCCAAAAAGGTGGGGTGGGGTTACTGGGTTACGAGGATAGGGTGGAGGTGTGGGCTTGGGTAGGGTGCTCTTTCCAAGGGCCGGTGCAGACCCGATGGGCTGAATAGCCTCCTTCTGCACTGTAAATGAAATGATTCTATGATATCAGAATGATACGATAGCCCGAATCTGCCCAGAAATGGCAATAATCGCTGGATTGCCATTGAAATTCCCCCCACTCAACACATTTCTAGTACTGCATTCCCAGCCAGGCTTTCACAAAACTGTGCCGTGTGTCCATCATGGAACTCCATTTGAACAGTAAAATCAGGGGAAGACTGGACTCTCCCATTTTCACAGCATCTTCAACCCTACAGTAAGTTTAAATGTCTAGTTTGAATGTTAGTGAATTATGAATGGATGGATGATTGGGTTGGTGGGGGAGGTGGACGTGGGTCGGGGGGATAGTCATATCAGATCGGGGGGGTGGTTGGGTCATGTTGGGAGGGCGGTCAGGTCAGGGGGTAGTTGGGTCAGATTGTGGCTGGTCAGGTTGTCAGGGAGTGTGGTGTCAGTTCTGAAGTTACCCAGGCATTGAACTAGATGGTGGGTGGATAAGGGAGTAGCTAGGTGAGGCGGTGGGGTGGGTGAGGCAGCGGGTGGGTGGGTGAGTGGCAGGTAGATGGGGTAGTGAGCAGGTAAAGAAGCAGGTGGGTGAGGTTGGCATGTGAGGGGGCGAGTGGGTGAGGGGATTGGTAGATGAGGGGCAGGTAGGTGAGGTGGTGGGAATATGAGGGGCAGGTGAGTGAGTGGGCGGCTGGTTGAGGGCATGAATGGGTGAGATGGTGGATGGGCAAGGTGGGCGGGCGGGTGAGGTGGCAGGAGGGTGAGGGCCTGGGAGAGTGGGTTGTGGGTGGGTGGGTGGGTCATGCTGGCTTCTATGTGGCCTGAAATCTGCACCTCTCTTTTCCCCACTGGGACCCACTTGCACCATTGGAAATTTATACTCTTCTGCCCTCTGGATGCACTGGCCTCCAGTGTTATGCCAGCTTCTCCGAATTAGAAGGCAGGACAACCCACACTGCAAACAGTATCCCCACCCTCGACCCTGCTCCCTCGCTATCACTGGCCTTGTAACTAGTGAGCAGACACTTTGCCTGTTGTAAGTGGTAGTGTCCTGGGTCACCATGGTCCCTTCCTTTCTCCAGAACATTTCCACGTAAGAACAGTCTGACAGGACATTGGAAAGGGAATATTGGGAAGCGATTGCCCTCACTCCACAGTGCAATTTCCATTTCTCCATCTCTCTCCCTGACAACTAAAGCCGGCAGCTCTAACCTTGTGGTCATGTTGGAAGCTGGGGTGAGTTTTCGATCCCAAATCCGCACAATCATTCAGACTTCCCATTTCCTCCACCTCAGAAATCAGCAGTTGCTGCTGAAATCCACTGCACCTGGGTTTTCACTGAGCTAGCCATTGCCAATGGGGGGGGGGGAAGAGTGAGAAGGGAAATGACAATAACACCTTCTGCAACACAGTGACCCAGTGATGCACTATCAGTTATGACGAGATGCGAGTAGAGAGTATACATAGTTACATAGAGGCTTTAGTAATCGAGGCTTTATTAAGCAGAGATGTGTAGCCTCCTGCAGCTGCTGCCGAAATGGCTCTGTGAGCACACATATTTGTACTCCGCCTACTGGGCGGAGCCAGCAGGCAGGGATCCCCCCCCGTACCTGTAGTACAGGAGGCTTACCGTATTACATCTCATGTATGTGATATATACAACAGTGGTGACTACCACACCCAGTAACCTTTCTGAATAATGATCACTTAGAATTATTTCACCCCTTGGTCTGTGATGGGCTGTTACACCAAATTAGACTTGACTTGAGGTTTTAAAACCCCGTAATGCCTTGAGAAAGTCAGGAATGTCCAAGGTAAAGCAATAATAACGGAAAATTCATGAGAGGGCCATTCCTATTAGTATCAATACCTAATGTAAATAGATCATAGAATTTACAGTGCAGAAGGAGGCCATTCGGCCCATCAAGTCTGCACCAGCCCTTGTAAAGAGCGCCCTACTTACGCCCACACCTCCACCCTATCCCTGTAACCCAGTAACCACACCTCACCTTTTTGCACACTAAGGGCAATTTAGCATGGCCAATCAAGCTAACCTGCACATCTTTGGACTGTGGGAGGAAACCGGAGTATCTGGAGGAAACCCACGCAGACGCGGGGAGAATGTGCAGACTCCGCACAGACAGTGACCCAAGCTGGGAATCGAGCCTGGGACCCTGGAGCTATGAAACAACAGTGCTAACTACTGTGCTACCGTGTCGCCCAAATATGTCCACCATTACTGCTGGTGACAAATCCTCAAGGGCTCATTGTGCTGGAATGGTTCTCTTCCCCTTAACCCCTGAACTCTGATGACTGCCCCCGACTCTCAACCCATGACCTATCTCTGAACCCTGAACCATCCCCATGTCACATCCCTCTGGCCACTGACCCAAACCCCCACCCTCACCTCGATGCTCCTCCCACCCATTCCATCCTCTGCCTCGGCACTAATGTCTCCAACTTTGCAACATCTGGAAAAAGTCACTTACATCTAAATCTAGCCCTTTTAGTGCCAAGTGGCAGATTGTGCTGGTCATCATATTTGATTATGCTGGGAGATGAGATCTTCTGTTTCTTGGATAGTAACAGGCTATTAATCTCCAGATGCTGTCAGTCACACCCACTCACACTAAATTAAATTTGGGTGAAAGCTTTAAAGATCAAGCAAGGAGCTTAGTGACAAATGTAATGAAGCTGTTTACTTCAGAATCAAATCCTGTGTGAAGGATTTCTCAGTCCAGCTGAGACAGTGCCGTAGACTATTCTATAACTAACATTCATTGGCAAAATGAAAAAAGCATGAATTATAACTTTGAGAAACAGCAAAATAGCAAGTTTTTATTACATTTCATACCCTGCATCATGCCTCAAGACTCATTGTATGAGATCCATTATCAGCACCAACTTGGAAAAGGTTCACCTCTCACATCTAACTCCACCCATTGAGCATCACAATAATTCTGAGAGATATTGGCCAGAGTTGTCCAGCCGTAGGGATTACCTGTTCCTGCCGGCAGCGCACCCTGGCCTGAGGGTTTCTCAGAGGCGTGGGGTCGGTTGATTGGAAATCCCAATGTCAAGCGGCGGGAACTGAGAATCCTGCCGCGAGTGAACAACGCACCGTCGAGAGACATGTGGCTGGGGGACCGGAGAATCCCGCCCAAAGTGTCTGTCGATTGCCCTGACGGCTGGAAGCCCCACCTCCAACCTAGTAACGGCCAATAACCATCCTTCCCATGGGCTGACTCCTACCACCGGACCTTTTAGCCGGGGTGGGTGGAGTGGGGAGTGGGGGGGCGGGGGGTGAGTTGCAGGACAGGGGGAGTATGAGACGATGGCATTCTGAATAATTCAACCCTAACATGGAAGAAAGGCAAAGGGAATTGAATCACAAATCACTTCAAGCGGTGATGCAGGTTAATGAGGTAAACAAAACCACAAGTTCATTTCTTAAGGGATAGAATTGAAAAAGTAGGCTCGCTATACTTAACCTTGTCCAGACAAGAATACATTGGGTGGGATTCTCCATTTCTAAGACTAAGTGTTGACGCCAACGCGGAATTTGATGACAGACAAACTGGCACCGCAACTGTACCGATACTGCTACCGTTGAGGTGCAAGCACCGGTGCCCCGTGGAACACAATCGATTCCCATGAAAAACGGTGCAGGACTGGCTGGGTCCATGACTGACATTCAGGAGGCTGAAAAGCTGCAGTCACAAATACACATTACACTCCCCACACACGTTATACCAGCCAGGAACATGGGGCAGGTTGAGCTGGAGTGCGCCCATACAGCTGATGAGTCGGCTGGGGCCAGACTGCACCCAAGGGGGTGCCGTGGGGTGACAAATAAACGACCGATGGCAGTAAGTTCACAGTGGGCTGTTAGCGGCGTGCACAGCTGCATAGCTGTCTTACCGGCTGCAGCAATGGTGCTCTGTGCCCGTCCATCCCGATCCCACAGCCCACCTACTGGTCACCCCCGCTACATCCCCCAGCACTGGCAGAACCCTCCCCCCTCCCGGCCAGCGGCACAACTTTCAGCAAACTGGCAATGTTGGACACCTTTCGTACCCCCTCTCTCTCCCTCAGCAGTCACCATGCCAGTTTCACGATTGTTGAAAGCACAAGTGACCATGCCATTGGGAACTCGGCCCATCGGTGGCAGAGAATCATGGAGGCCCTGGAGAATACCAGGTCAGGCCCGCTAATGATATTCAAACAGTGTTTACTGCACTGCAGAGTAAAATGCGTTGACACCATTTTTAAGGTGACGGAGAATCGCGATTTGCCGTCAAATTGGCACCTGGCGTTGGAAGCTATTCTCCGCCCGATCGCATTTCCTCATTTTTACGTCGGCTAACAGAGAATCCCGCCCATTGTGTCCAATCCTGATCAGGATATTAAAACAAGGGTATTGAGGCACTAAGAGGATTCAAACAGATTTTAAAAGGGTGATACCAGAAAGGCAAAGGTCATTCTTATTCAGAAGAGATGAACAGGTTTGGTTTCCTTCTCTCAAGAAGAGTCTGAGGGGTGATTTCAGAATCATAGACTTGTTATGGTGCAGAAGGAGAACATTTGGTCCATCATGTCTGCACCGCTTTCCAAACAAGCATTGAGATATTTAAAATTCTGACAAGATTGAGAAACATGGAGAGAATGTTTCCTCTTGTGGGGTATGGCCGCCCGCAAAGGATAATGGGAATTGTGGTCAAGTCGGGACAAAGACAGTGCACAGCCCCTGTGTATTGTGCAAAGGAAAAGCAGACCAAACCGAAACTTGCACCTGTTAAAAGTCAATCACCGATTTCCCCAGGACAATAGACTCAGATTAAGGAATAGCAACAGTAGCAGACTCCCCGGCACCACCTTATTTGGCAAGGCATACACACTTGGAACAATAACGACTAGGACCCGCCCAGCCATCAAGGTACCCACCCCTAATTGGCCGGTATCGATCAGAGTGATCGAGATCCTATCGATCCATTGGATCCTGAGTTAATCCCACCCAAAAGGGCGCGAAAGAGAAGAAGGATAAGAAGCACTGCGCACTAAGGATCGGTCTCTTTTGGGATTGGCCTGTGCCCACACCAACTGCAGCATAACCACCAGCCAAGTTCAAGACCCACGATTGCTACCTGAGAGAGAGGAGTCGCAGCCAAGATGAACCTGATGTTTTCCAACCAACATACATGGGGACTCAGGTAAAGGCCTCATCTCCCGCACAGAGCCGGTCATCCAGAAGTTAAGTAAAGGTCATCTTAGTTGATAGGTGTAGTTTAATGCGTAGCTGCGTGTATCATTGCACAGAGAAATAAGTCTTGTGATTAATACTAAACTGTCATTTGGTCAATACAAGAAACGTACTCGCGGCTTGTGGTTTATTATTAAAAGTAGCAACAGGGGAAGAGCATAAGGTTGTCAATATAAGACGGTCACCGAGAAATCCAAGCGGGAATGAATTGTAAATGTTGCAAAGAACTGGCTAAATTCTTGTCTGTTTTGTGTTTCTCTTTTTAATCCCTGTCCCTGCAACATTGCAGATTTTGTTCTAAACTGCAGACTTTGGTCAAACTGAAAACACCCCTGGTCTAATGTACTACTAGGTCTCCCCTTGATGCTCTGTGGCTCAGCCCATGGTGTTATTTTTATGCTCTTGGAAGCGGCCAATGGTGCCTCTGAAATTGTGGGACATCTTCTGACCTAGCTTGGGATTGGACCAGAGAGCTGCTGGAAGATTCTGAAATCCCAGGCCAGCTCCATTTTGTTCTCAGTTCTGTGCTGACTTGAAATGCAGCACACACCAAGGCACTCTCCTCTATTTCAGCCTGGTGATTTAAATGTTTCCAACCAGCCTGGGAAGTAACTTCTGCCTTAAATGTCTCCAGCTAGGTGGGTGAAAGTGTAAAACTCTGAAAGGCCTGCCGATTTAAATTTTAGAATTAGAATTAGAACAGTACAGCACAGAACAGGCCCTTCGGCCCTCGATGTTGTGCCGAACAATGATCACCCTACTTAAACCCACGTAACCCATATACCCATAACCCAACAATCCCCCCATTAACCTTACACTACGGGCAATTTAGCATGGCCAATCCACCTAACCCGCACATCTTTGGACTGTGGGAGGAAACCGGAGCACCCGGAGGAAACCCACGCACACACAGAGGGGACGTGCAGACTCCACACAGACAGTGACCCAGCCGGGAATCGAACCTGGGATCCTGGAGCTGTTAAGCATTGATGCTAACCACCATGCTACCGTGAGGCCCAGCGTGTTTCCAGCGAGCCTGTAAAAGTGACCCACGAGAAGAACAAGTTAGACATTTCTATCCTGATTGAGAACTGTGAAGCCAGTACTCCAAATTCTCTCTCCCTATCAGATTCTTCCTCAGGTTTCAGAACAAGGAGAGGGACTGTTTAAAAGCCCACTTAAAACCCTCATGCTGAGAGAGAGTTTCAACTCAGTGAAGCTATTAGTCCATCTGGTGGATGCAAGCTAGAATTGCGCAGACCTGAGGGGATCCGTCAGTGTGAGACTGAGGTCAGTGAGGCGGAAGTGACTCCTCAGAAGGAAATCTACAGCCTGCCGGTTCTAATCGATGCCAGACATTAGAAGATCCTAACCAATCAATTATTGCAACGCTTCACATCTGTGGAAGATCACCAGCCACAAAGGCCACTACCTCAACAGCAAGGAACCATCTCAGGCCCTTTTAATCCCTGTATTTTCAATCCTTTCCCTACCCCCAAGGTATGTTTGTCTTGTGTGTGTCTGGGTGGAGAGTGGGATGGGAGATTGGGGAAGAATAGATTAGCAGACCATTGTTTCATCCTGACCATTATATATCATTTTTCCTTTGTTGTAAACACATTTTTAAAACATATTTTACAAATCTGGTGCCTGTAACTCATTGGAGCATTCAAGTGTTAAAGATCTCAGGAAAATACACAAATTATTGGTTAATTCACCACTTGTGTTGGGACTCCAGGGTCTGCGGGGCTGGAATTTTTCACACAATCATCCAGGGAGTTGTAACAATGTATTCAAGAGGAGGGAACATAGATTTACATTTATAGAATTAGAAGCAGGAGTTGTGAATGGAGTATGAATGTTAGCATGGGCTGAATCATAAAATGTACATTGCAAAAGGAGGCCATTCGGCCCATCGAGTCTGCAACGGCCCTTGAAAAGAGCACCCTACCTAAGCCCACACCCCCACCCTATCCCCATAACCCAAAGAGAAGGAATTGGTGGATGTTGAGTCTGGCGAAGGTTGTGTAGATAGCCTGGATCACATTGAGATCCAAAAAGATGAGGTGTTGGGCATCTTGAAAAATATTAAGGTGGATAAGTCCCCAGGGCCTGATGGGATCTACCCCAGAATACTGAAGGAGGCAAGAGAGGACATTGCTGAGGCCCTGACAGAAATCTTTGGATCCTCACTGTCTTCAGGTGATGTCCCGGAGGACTGAAGAATAGCCAATGTTGTTCCTTTCTTTAAGAAGGGTAGCAAAGATAATCCAGGGAACTACGGGTCGGTGAGCCTTACATCAGTGGTAGGGAAATTACTGGAGAGAATTCTTCGAGACAGGATCTACTCTCATTTGGAAGCAAGTGGTCATATTAGCGAGAGGCAGCACGGTTTTGTGAAGGGGAGGTGGGTCTCACTACCTTGATAGAGTTTTTCGAGGCGGTCACGAAGATGATTGATGCAGGTAGGGCAGTGGATGTTGTCTATGTGGACTTCAGTGAGGCCTTTAACAAGGTCCCTCATGGCAGACTGGTACAAAAGGTAAAGTCACACGGGATCAGAGATGAGCTGGCAAGGTGGATACAGAACTGGCTACGTCATAGAAGGCAGAGAGTAGCAATGGAAGATACTTTTCTGATTTGAGGGCTGCAACCTTTGCTGTTCGTATATAAATGACTTGGAGGAAAATGTAAGTCATCTGATTAGTAAGTTTGCAGACGACACAAAGGTTCGTGGAATTGCGGATAGCGATGAGGGCTGTCAGAGGATACAGCAGGATTTAGATTGTTTGGAGAATTGGGCAGAGAGATGGCAGATGGAGTTTAATCCGAACAAATGTGAGGTAATGCATTTTGGAAGATCTAATGCAGGTAGGGAATATACAGTGAATGGTAGAACCCTCAAGAGTATTGACAGTCAGAGAGATCTAGGTGTACAGGTCCACAGGTCACTGAAGAGGGCAACAACAGGTGGAGAAGGTAGTCAAGAAGGCATACGACATGCTTGCCTTCATTGGCTGGGGCATTGAGTATAAGAATGGGAAAGTCATGTTGCAGCTGTATGAAACCTTAGGCCACACTTGGAGAATAGTGTTTAATTCTGGTCGCCACACTACCAGAAGGATGTGGAGGCTTTAGAGAGGGTGCAGGAGAGATTTACCAGGATGTTGCCTGGTATGGCGGGCATTAGCTATGAGAACCGGTTGAATAAACTCGATTTGTTCTCACTGGAACGAAGGAGGTTGACGGGCGAACTGATGGAGGTCTACAAAATTATGAGGGGCATAGACAGGGTGGATAATCAGAGACTTTTCCCAGGGTAGAGGGGTCAATTACTAAGGGGCATAGGTTTAAGGTACGAGGGGCAAGTTTTTTTACACAGAGGGTAGTGGGTGCCTGGAACTAGCAGTCGGAGGATGTCGTGGAAGCAGGGATGTTAGTTATGTTTAAGGGGCATCTTGACAAATACATGAATAGGATGGGAATAGAGGGATATGGACCCCGGAAGTGTGGAAGATTTTAGTTTCGACTGGCAGCATGGTCGGTGCGGGTGTGGAGGGCCGAAGGGCCTGTTCCTGTGCTGTACTTTTCTTTGTTCTTTGTTCTGACCCAGTAATCCCACCTAACCTTTCTGAACACTAAGGGCAATTTTTAGCATAGCCAATCCATCTAACCTGCACATCTTTGGACTGTGGGAGGAAACTGGAGCACCCGGAGGAAACCCACGCAGACACGGGGAGAAAGTGCAGACTTCGCACAGTGACCCAAGCTGGGAATTGAACCTTCGGATCCTGGAGCTGTGAAACAACAGTGCTAACCACTGTGCTACTGTGCCGCCCAGAATGATCTCTATTGTGCTGTATACCTTCTGCAATCCTATGACCAATGATATGTAGGGCTGGATTCTCTGTTCCCCCCGCCGTATGTTTCTCAGCGGCACGCCGTTCACTGGCAGCGGCATTCGATTCTCGTGTCTAAAGTGAATCGCAACAACCAGTGAAATCCAGCCCTAATTTCCAGCCCAATTTGACTGTCATTATCTGAACATAGAAACATAGAATTCCTACAGTGCAGAAGGAGGCTATTCACCCATCGTGTCTGCACCGAATCTGCATACCGTACCTAGGCCTACTCCCCTGTCCTGTCCCCGGAATTCCAGCTAACCATTGAACACGAAGGGGCAATTTAGCATGGCCAATCCACCTAACCTGCAAGGGCAGCACGGTAGCATTGTGGATAGCACAATTGCTTCACAGCTACAGGGTCCCAGGTTCGATTCCGGCTTGGGTCACTGTCTGTGCGGAGTCTGCACATCCTCCCCGTGTGTGCGTGGGTTTCCTCCGGGTGCTCCGGTTTCCTCCCACAGCCCAAAGATGTGCAGGTTAGGTGTATTGGCCATGCTAAATTGCCCTTAGTGTGCAAAATTGCCCTTAGTGTTGGATGGGGTTACGGAGATAGGGTGGAGGTGTTGACCTTGGGTAGGGTGCTCTTTCCAAGAGCCGGTGCAGACTCGATGGGCCGAATGGCCTCCTTCTGCATTGTAAATTCTATGATAATCTTTGGACTGTGGGAGGAAACCGGAGCACCCGGAGAAACCCACGCAGCAATCCAAGACCGGAATCGAACCCGAGTCCCTAGCGCTGTGAGACAGTAGTGCTAGCCAGCTTGCCGCTGATTTTTAATGTTAACTTTTTTTTCGATTAATTGATTAAAAACAGCAGAATTTAATTGTACAAATTATCTCATCTGATTATATCTTGAGGCCACACTTTAGTTTCTGTATTAGCTTCAGATGAATAAAGATGGCATGCAGTTTATTACTGTTGTATATGTAAGAAAGTGTTTCACGGAATAATCTTCTGTAGCTACAGTTAACCATGTTTTCCATTTCCAATCCTCCCGTTTTCTTTCCAGCCAATTCCTACCCAAAAGGGGTTTTAAATGGTGAAATGTTTATAAAAGTATGGTGTCTACACAGGCACAATCTCACCAATTCCCTGTAACCATCTCACATTAAGGGGCGACTGTGGCGCAGTGGTAATGCTACTGGATTAGTAATCCCAAGGGACAAGGGTTCAAATCCCACCCCAGCAGCTTGAATTTAATTCATAAAATCTGGGACTGGTACACATAACCATTGTTGTAAAGACCCATCTGGCCCACCTGATCAGGTCTACACGTAACTCCAGATCTGGCTGACTCTTAACTGCCCTCTGACAGCTGCTCAGTCCAGAGGTAACAAGGATGAGGAACAAATACTGAGTTTAGAATTTAAATAATTGAACTTGATCAGCATGTCTTTGCATTAATCTGAAGTGTGCACCAGTGGCGGGGTTAATGACTGTTCTGAGTAATCAAAAATTAAAATCATTGTTATGGTCGGCCCCGAAGCTAAGCTGTCACTTTCACTTACATGTCTACAGTAGGATGGCTGAGGGTCAGTGAATGTCTGATTTACATTTCAGCCTCATGATTATTCATGATTATTACCTTTGCTTCGATGGAAGGTCAAGAATGCCACCAATGGACCAGACTATTGAAAAGAAGCCGTAAGCTACGAGATGATTGGTGACTTCCTCCTTTTCTTTCTGTATTGTGGATGAGAAACACTTTTCATCCACTGCTTTCAAAGCCTGAAAAATCTCCTCACCCTGGTCAACAGGGTGTTCGGTAAAGCTATAATACAAGAAGGCAGTCAGTGAGATCCTTGTCTGCTAATGTTAGAATGCGACTGTTCCATTAGACCTGCTTCATTGCTCAACAAATCAGACATGTTTAAATGTGTTTCAGTGGGTGTATATGGACCTATGGCTCCCTACCCCTCTATCAGCCATCTTCTGCCACTCCCACAACTTCTCTTTAAACCTCAGTCTGACAGATAGGTTCCCCTAAAACCAGGATGGTGCAGTTAAAAAGGCTGAAGCGTCCTGAAGATCAAATGATCAGCAATCCTCCTCAGCCTTAAAATGGCCAAGGTCTGATAAGGAGATATGTGGGAACCAATGGGAGGACTATAGTAGGCCCAGTGCATCTGTACAGGGTCTTTGTGAGGCCACACCTGGTCTTATTGAAACATACAAGATTCTGAGGGGGATGCTGAGAGAATTTTCCTCTCGTGGGGGTATCTAGTACTGGAGGAACAGTTTCAAGGTATGTGATTTCTTATTTAAGAATAACACAAGGAGGATTTTTTACCCTGAGTGTGGAAATATTTTCCTCAGAGGGCAGTGAATATATTCAAGGCTGCGTTTGACAGATTTTTGATCTGCAGGGGAGTTGAGGGATAGGGAACAGGCAGGAAAGTGGAGTTCAGATCACAACAAGAATACCTGTGATCTTATTGAGTGGCGAAGCAGACGTCAAATGGCCCACTCCTGCTCCTTATGATGCCAAGGCCATTACTGTTGCCAGGCCTACCCTACCAGCATCTTCAACATAGTGGTCGTGGAAGGAAGTGGCAGGAACTGAGGTAGATGGGAGGGAAATGGAAAAGGAATGGATGGCCAACAGCACCTGGAGTGAGTGACACTGGAGGGATATCCAGGTTGGGGCGGTGGTGAAGGTAGGCTGCACTATCAGGATTTACTCCATTCTCCGTTGGCATATTGCCTCATCATTGGATAGGATTGCGGAGCAGAATCTCACCCCGTCCTATCTTCCCCAGATAACCACAAGTTAGACTTTAAAACTCCTTACGTGATATCTGCCATCAAGCTATCATAGATCTTCAGCATGGAGACAGTCAGGTGCATGGACGATGATTGCACCACCGGATTACACTTCTGAACAAAATCCAAACATGGGGGTAACAGCCAGTCACACAGCAGCTAAACAGAAAGTCAATAATTACTGGGCCTCCTCACTTACAATACCTGATCAAAACATCAAACTTTAGCTTGAAATGCTTTCCACTTACATCACAGTGAAATAGTAATTGAATAATGAGGCTGGTGTTGTGAGGGGAGCTCAGGGACATACCTGTATCGTCTTCCTCTGCTCTATCTTCAGCTGCTCAGGTAGTTTTGTAGCTAACCAAGTCCGGACCAATGGCTCCCATCCCAGATTCATTGGCTCCATGTAAATCATCCCACATCTGCGTGAGAGAAAGGTATTATTTCCTGTGTGAAGTTGTTTTGATCATAGTCTTTAAAAGATAGAGTCAACAGTCATTCCCAGCGTTTAATGGGTTCACATCCCCCTGCTTTCCTAAGTTGTAATGAGGCTTTTCCCTCAGTTTTCGGAGAGAACCGATGACTGGGACAAATCTTCCAGAGTCTGTAGAGAGCCATGCGGCTCACTTCTTCAACTGAGAACATCCTTCACCAGACTGTTAGAACCATAGAAAAACTATAGAATTCAAAGAACACAACAAAGAAAAATCACAGCACAGGAACAGGCCCTTCGGCCCACCAAGGGACCGGAGCAGTAAGCTGCGGCCCCGGTGGAGGAAAGGTACGCGGGAGGAGCCGCTGGCCGGAGACCAGGAAGCGACCGGAGAAAGTCACGCCCCCCCTCCCCGAACGGAGATGGCACAGCGGAGCGCGGGCCTGCCCGACCGACCAAGCCACTCCCCCCCTGCACAGCAGAACGCGGGCGGCAGCAGGGCACAGGACAACAACAGCGAAACGCGGGACGGGGGAAGCGGCGGCCTGAGCCAAAGCGGGGTCCGAGCCAGCAACGAGGCTCGACCCCCGCCCCCCCATCCTGCGGCAACCACCACGAGGCAGGCAGCGGCGGAACAAAGAGGGATTCCCGACCCAACGAGAAGCCTTTCTCTCTCTTGTTGTTTTTTATGCTTTCTCTTTAATTGCTCTGTTTTATAACCTTTGCTCTAGAGTCGCCAGGTATCTTTCTGATACCACCACAAGGTTCAAGGCCAAGTGCTGATCAATAACTCAATACACTCAACATGAGCAGGAGCAAGGTCTTCCCAGTACACCCACAAGTAGGTGGGGCAGCACTAACGGGACTGCCGTTTAAAAAGGCCGACTCAAACTCTGCTACCTGGGGATCCAAATAGCCCACGACTGGAAAGGGATCCACAAATGGAACCTTACCAGTCTGACGGAGGAAGTAAAAAAGAACCTGCAAAGATGGAACACACTCCCACTCTTCCTTGCGGGGAGAGTACAGACGATCAAAATGAACGTGCTGCCCACGTACCTCTTCCTATTCAGAACCACCCCGATCTACATCCCCAAGGCCTTTTTCCAAACAGTAGACAAACTAATCATGGAGTTCGTATGGGGGGGGGGGGGGGGGAGGGGGGGAGAGAGAATGCTGGGATCACAAAGAAGGTCTTACAAAAAACAAAATCAAGGGGGGGGCTAGTCCTACCAAACCTACAATTCTACCACTGGGCGGCAACGGCCGAATGAGTAAGGCGATGGATCCAGGACCCAGAGGCCGAGTGGGTGCGCGCGGAAGAGGCCTCCTGCACGGGGACTTCCCTCCGGGCCCTCGCCACGGCGGCACTCCCATCCCCACCCAAAAAATACTCCAGCAGTCTGGTGGTGATAGCCACCCTTCAGTCCTGGAACCAGCTACGGCAGCAATTTGGCCTGACCAAAATGTCAGACAAAGCTCCAATCTGTAACAACCATAGATTCACACCAGCACTGACTGACGCCACCTTCAAATAGGCAGCTGGTCTAGATAGGACACGTGATCGGCAAGGGTCGGTAGGGGGTTGGGGTTGAGGGCGCTGGCAACAGTGCCGATCCCAATGGCCTCAGGCAAGTACTCTGGGAGTCTTGGGGTGGTGGCGACACTGAAGATTTGGAAGCAGTTGATGTTGTGTTCTGTGTTCGTTGTCTAGAAAGGAATCTACAGATCTGCTGGTGACTTGTCCAAACCAGGATTTTTATTAATGCATTCGTGGTAAGGTAACGATCAGTTACAGAGCAAGTTATCACAGAGTTTCTTTAGACTCTCCTGGAACTACCCCTATGCACAACCTTCTGAGGATAGCTGGATGTGCCCTGACATATCTGACGCCACCTGCTGGTGGGAGGTCATACTACTGAGTTTGTGTAATATTATCTACAGGCATTTCATACAGTTGAGGCAGCACTTTAAGCTGTTTAAGCTGGGGCCTGGGTCGAGGAGATGCCGATCAGGGGGAATCACAGGTTTGAGCCAGGGAGGCTGGATGGGAGATTTCTGAGATGGGGATCAGGGTGTTAAACAATATTTCTGTGGGGATGTTTTGCAAGATGGGAAGGGTTCAGGGAGAAATATGGACTTGCGAGGAAGGGGGTTCAGAACTTCCCAATAGCGGCGCCCCCCTCGCTGTTGGAAGAGGTTTTGACAGCATGGGGAATGGAGAAGGGGATGGTGTCAGCAATCTATGGGAGGATTTTGGGGGAGGATGGTGTCCATGGAAGGGATGAAAGCCAAGTGAGAGAAAGAGTTGGGGGAGGTTATGGAAGAAGGTCTGTGGAGTGAGGTGCCCCGGAGGATGAATCACTCAAGCTCATGCGTGAGGTTGGAGGGCTGATACAGCTGAACGTCGAGTATAAGGCGCACCTCACGAGGGTGAGGATGAGCCGGCTCTTTGAGGGACTTGAGGGCAAATGTGAGCAGTGTGGGAAGGGCCGCACAAACCACATACATATGTTTTGGCCCTCTCCGAAGCTGGAGAAGTATTGGAGGGAGGTTTTCAGTATCATCTCGGAGGTACTACACGTGAACTTGGAACCAGGGTCTCTAGAAGCCATTTTTGGGGTGTTGGGCCGGCCCAAGCTGCAGGCGGGGGCAGATGTTTTAGCCTTCGTCTCGCTGATTGCCCTTGGGCGGGTCCTGTTGGGGTGGAGGTGAGTTTCTCCGCCCTGTGCCTCGGCTTGGCGGGGAGATCTACTTGAATTTCTGACTCTCGAGAAGGTGAAATTTGAGCTGAGGGGGATGAAGGAGGGGTTCTACAATTCATGGGGACTGTTAATGATGCACTTTCGAGAATTGGTTGCCATTCAACATTAATGTTGCGTATTGAGGACTGTGTGCCAGGGGTGATGGGGGAAGACCAGACAGGATTTGTAAAGGGGAGACAATTGTCGGCGAATGTTAGGAGATTATTAAATGTGATAATGATACCCCCGGATGTTCATGATGTAGAGATGGCAGTGGCAATGGACGCAGAGAAGGCTTTTGATCAGGTAGAGTGGGAGTATTTGTGGGAAGTGTTAGGTCGGTTCGGGCTCGGGCAGGGTTTGTGAACTGGTCCGGTTGTTGTATAAGGCAGCGGTTGCGAGCATGTGGGTGAATAGGGTGAGCTTGGGGTACTTCGGGCCATGTGGGACAAGGCAGGAGGGCCCACTGTCCCTGTTGTTCTTTGTCTTGGCAATAGACCACTGGCAATGGCACTTAGAGCGTCAAGGAGTAGGAGAGGGATTGTGTGAGGGGTAGGGTTTGAGCACAGGGTCTCACTGGAAGCGGACAACCTGTTGCTGTATATTTCGGATCAACTGAGGGGTATTGGGGGGAATTGCGAGCATCCTGGAGGAGTTTGGCCGGTTTTCTGGATGCAAACTAAATATGGGAAAGAGTAGGATGTTCCCGATCGAGGCCAGGGGGCAGGTGAGGAGGTTGGGAGAGCCGTTCAAGGTGGTGGGGGCGAGCTTCAGGTACTTGAGTATCCAGGTGGCGCGGGGGTGGGCCCAGCTGCATAAACTGAACCTGGCCCTGCTGGTGGAACAGATGAGGGAAGATTTTAAGAGGTGGGATGTGTTGTCACGATTGCTGGCGGGGTGGGAGCAGACAGTGAAAATGACAGTGCTCTTATTTGTCTTTCAGAACCTCCCGATCTTTGTCAATGCTTTGATTTTGCGGTTTATGTGGGCGGGGAAAACACCACGGGTTAAGAAGCTGCTGCTGGAGCAGAGGCGAGGTGGGGGAGGCGGGACTGGCTGGCCTTGCCAAATATAATGAATTATTACTGGGCAGCTAATATAGCCATGGTTTGGAAAAAAGATTCCTACAGTGTAAAAGGAGGTAATTCAGCCCATTGCGTCTGCATGACCCTCTGAAAGAGCACCCTACCTAGGCCTATCCCCCCGCTCTATCCCCGTAGCCCCAGAACCCCACCTAAGCTATACATTTGTGGAAGACGGGTCAATTTAGCATGACCCATCTTCCTAACCTGCACTTCTTTGGACTGTGGGAGGAACCTGGAGGAAACCCATGCAGACACGAGGAGAAAGTGCAAACTCCACACAGTCACCCGAGGCTGGAACTTGTGGTAAATCACTGTGTTGTATTGTACTGTTGTTCTGTTACATGCCTGGGCTTGTCCCCGGCTGGGACTGAACCACTGCAGTATATAATATGTGTATTGTGGTAAACTGCCACTGTATGATATGTAATGTGGTAAACTACTGCCTGCTGGCTCCGCCTCCCCTCGGGCTCAGTATAAAGGTGGCTGGCCTCCGCCGCTGCCTCAGTTCGGGATCCGAGGCCAGGAGGCTTTTTCGTTTAGTTTATTAAAGCCTCAGTTATGTTCACCACTTGTCGTGTGTTCATTGAAGGCATATCAATTTAATAAACTAAACATCTAAGATTAATTCATCACTCAAGCCTGATCGCCTAGAGCTGGACCCACAGGCAGCTGACGCCACTCCAACATTCGAGCACTGGCTAAGCTGCTTCGAAGCGTACCTCGAAGACTTCACCGACTTCCAAAAGAAGCAGATCCTCCACGCACGGGTGAGCCCGCCAGTCTTTCTTCTCATCAGGGACGCCCCCTCGTATACGGAGGCGATAATGCTGAAGGGACACTATGTAAAGTCTGTAAACGAGGTGTATGCGAGGCACCTTCTTGTCACGAGACGACAACGCGCTGGGGAATCACTAGCCGAATTTCTGTGTGCCTTGCGAGTACTCTGCCAGAACTGTGACTGCCAGGCAGTATCGGCTACCCAACACGCAGAGCTGTTGATCAGGGACGCTATGTCGCAGGCATTAAATCAAACTACATCCGCCAGCGATTGCTAGAAGGGGGTACACTCGGCCTCCCAGAGACAGTGCAGCTCTCAAGCTCGCTGTAAGTGGCCTTCCAGAACATGGAGGCCTACACCTCCGACCGCGCGGTACCTCGTGGGTGCCGCCATTATCCGACCCGGGTGCGGCACAAGCCTGTGCCGCGCAGCAGCCAGCCAACGCCGGAAGCCCGAAGTGCTACTTTTTCTGCCAGGGTAATCATCCCAGACAACGCTGCCCTGCACGGAACACGACTTGCAACAGATGTGGGAGGAAGGGCCACTTTGCGAAAGCCTGCCAGGCCCGGTCTCTCCCTGAAGTTTCTAAGCCCAGCAGCGCTGCCTGCTGCCTGTCGGGGCCGCCCCCAGCTGCCGCGCCACCCGCCATGTGCGACCCGTGGGCACCGCCATCTTCAATTTCGGCTGACACGTGTACCCATGGGGGCCGCCATCTTTAACGCCATCCCCGATGTCACCCGTGACCCACGGGGGCCGCCATCTTGGGACCACTCCGCAACCTCCCGGGAGCCCTGCTCACCCGGTCGTACGCTGGCCGCCGCTACCTCCGACCGGCCTACCCATTACCTTCTGACGCTCGCGTCCATCACGCTCGACTAGTCCCGGCCTCATCACCTCAGAAAATCTACGATGACCGTCCGGATCAACAGGCACGAGACGGTCTGCCTTTTCGCCTCTGGAGCACAGACCGCTTCATACGCCCAGATACGGGTAGGTGCTGCTCTCTCCCAATTTTCCCCACGACCCAGAAAATCTCTCTGGCTTCCGGATCACATTCAGTAGAAATCTGGGGGTACTGTGTCGCGGCGTAGAATACACTAACTTTAAACTCTATGTCCTTCCCCATCTCTGCGCTGTCCTATTATTGGGGCTCAACTTTCAGTGCCACCTCCAAAGCCTTACTTTAAAGTTTGGTGGACCCTTGCCCCCCCTCACCGTCTGTAGCCTCGCGACCCTTAGGGTTGCCCCACCCTCGCTCTTTGCTAACCTCACCCTGGACTGTAAGCCCGTCAGCACAAGTAGCAGACGATACAGTGCCCGGGACAGGGCCTTTATCAGGTCGGAGGTCCAGCGACTCCTGTAAGAGGGGATAATTGAGGCTAGTACCAGCCCCTGGAGAGCCCAAGTGATGGTCGTCAAGACTGGGGAGAAGCACCGGATGGTCATCACCTGCAGTCAGACCATCAACCGGTACACTCAGCTCGATGTGTACCCCCTCCCCCGCATATCTGACATGGTCAATCAGATTGCGCAGTATTGAGTCTTCTCCACAGTTGACTTGAAGTCCGCGTACCACCAGCTCCCTTTCCGCCCGGAGGACTGCCAATACACTGCCTTCGAAGCAGATGGCTGTCTCTACCACTTCCTCAGGGTTCCCTTCGGCATCACCAATAGGGTCTCGGTCTTCCATCGAGAAATGGTTCGAATGTTTGACCAGTACGGGCTGCGGGCCACGTTCCCGTACTTAGATAAAGTCACCATCTGTGGCTATGACCAACAGGACCATGACGCAAACCTCCGGCACTTCCTCCACACCGCTAAACTCCTGAACCTCACCTATAATAAGAAAAAATGCATTTTCCGCACAACCCGCCTAGCCATCCTTGGCTATGTTGTGGAAAACGGAGTCCTAGGGACCGACCCCGACCGCATGCACCCCCTCCTGGAACTCCCTCTCCCCACTGCCCCAAGGCTCTGAAGAGATACCTGGGGTTCTTCTCTTACTATGCCCAGTAGGTTCCCAATTATGCGGACAAGGCCCGTCCAATTATTAAATCCACCGTTCTTTCCCTGACGGCTGAGGCCCGCCTGGCCTTCAGCCGCATCAAGGCAGATATTGCCAAAGCCGCAATGTACGCTGTGGACGAGTCCATTCTGTTCCAGGTTGAGAGCGATGCGTCGGACTTTACTTAGGCCGCTACCCTCAACCAGGCGGGCAGGCCCGTGGCTTTCTTCTCCCGTACCGTCCATGCCTCCGAAATCCGGCACTCCTCTGTCGAAAAGGAAGCCCAAGCCATTGTAGAAGCTGTGCGACATTGGAGGCATTACCTGGCTGGCAGACGATTTACTATCTATCCTCACTGACCAATGGTCAGTTGCCTTCATGTTTAACAATGCACAGTGGGACAAGATCAAGAATGACAAGATTCTGAGGTGGAGGACCGAGCTCTCCACCTACAACTACGATATCTTGTATCGACCTGGGAAGCTCAATGAGCCCCCAGATGCCCTATCCCGCGGTACATTGCCAGCGTACAAATAGACCGACTCTGGGCCCTCCACAATGACCTCTGTCACCCAGGGATCACCCGTTTTTTTTCACTTTATCAAGGCTCGCAACCTGCCTTACTCAATCGAGGACTGCCAGGTCTGCGCAGAGTGCAAACCGCACTTCTATCAGCCAGACAGCGCACCTGGTAAAGGCCTCTCGCCCCTTTGAGCGCCTCAGCATCGATTTAAAAGGGCCCCTCCCCTCCACTGATTGTAACGTGTACTTCCTCAACATTGTTGACGAATACTCAAGATTCCCCATTGCCATCCCATGCCCTGACATGACCTCTGCCACTGTCATCAAGGCCCTGCAGTCTTTTCACCTTGTTCGGGTTCCCCACCTACACCCATAGCGATCGGTGTTCCTCCTTCATGAGCGACGAGTTGGGTCAGTTCCTGCTCAGCAAGGGCATCACCTCCAGCAGGACGACCAGCTACAGCCCCCGGCACAATGGACAGGTGGAGAGGGAGAACGCGACGGTCTGCAAGGCCGTCCTCCTGGCCCTACGGTCTAAAGGTCTCCCAGTCTCCCGCTGGCAGGAGGTCCTCCCCGATGCGCTCCACTCCATCCGGTCGCTCCCATGCACTGCCACCAACGAGACCCCTCACGAGCGTATGTTTGTCTTCCCCAGGAAGTCCACCTCTGGGGTCACGCTCCCGTCCTGGCTGACAGTCCCGGGACCCATCCTCCTCCGGAAGCATGCAAGGAGTCATAAATCGGATCCCCTCGTCGAGAAGGTCATGCTCCTCCATGCCAATCCACAATATGCCTACGTGGCACACCATGACGGATGACAGGACACAGTCTCCCTCCGGGATTTGGCACCTGCAGGTTCCCCACCGACCATCACCACCACCCCCGACCCTACACCCTCTCCCTCCACCACTACCCGGCTGCTTCAAGGTCTGGCACCCCCAGGGCCACCGGCGGTCATCACCACCACCCACGTCCACATACCCCCCCCCCCCCCCCCCCCCCCCACCGCCTCAACTACTGGGTGAAGAAGATGACGACACGCCCTGGACGCGCAGGTCTCTATATCGGTGCCCACACCACAGTCGGGACTGAGGCGACGACGGCGGAAGGTTAAGACCCCCGACAGACTTGATCTTTAAGTCCACTTCACCCCCGCTGGACTCTTTTTTTTAAACAGGGACTGAATGTGGTGAACCACTGTGTTGTATTGTACTGTTGTTCTGTTACATGCCTGGGCTTGTCCCCGGCTGGGTCCAAACCACTGTCATATATAATATGTGTATTGTGGAAAACTACTGCCTGCTGGCTCCGTCTCCCCTCGGGCTCGGTATAAAGATGGCTGGTCTCCGCCGCTGCCTCAGTTCAGGATCAGAGGCCAGGAGGCTTTCTGTTTAGTTTATTGAAGCCTCAGTTAGTTCATCACTCGTCGTGTGTCCATTGATGGCATATCAGAGCTGAACCCAGGTCTCTGGTGCTGTGAGGCAGCAGTGCTCAACACCATGCTGCCCATTAGTGTAATGGAGGAATAAATGTTATCCAGGACACTAGGCAGAACTCCTTTGAAGGTGCCATGGGAAAATTCTCACCCACTTGACAGAGAGGAGACAGGTGCTCAGGTTAACTGAGTACTGGAAATCTGCTTCATAATGAGAAAGAGCTCACACATGCCAAGGCCACATTCATTGCACAAATCAGATGCTTGACAGCTCAGGAATGACTACTCCCCCCCCCCCCCCACCCCTGTTCCCCCATGCTCCCCGTGCGCCCGCCCCCACCCACACATTAATGCCAATGCCACACAGTTCATATTCCTGTACCCACCTGCTGACTGTTGCAGGTGATGCTTGCTTAAGATCCAGAACTTCAAAAATTATATTCTGCTGGCAGCTCATCTGAATAATCTCCCCACTCATCAAACAGAGCTGTGGGACATGGTAATAAGCTTCACATTAATATACAATGTGCATTGCACTCAAACGAGAGCTACGTAAATCACTTGAATTCCAAAACCATCTTTTGAATGATAAATAATGAAAACTTTACACCACTTCATACGTTTAGCATAATAAATGTTACAAAAATGATAATAGAATAAACAAGAGCTTTCCTTGCTAATGGTATTGTATATTTCAAACAGGATCAAATGTTTTCCTATCCCTGGAGGTGATTATGTGGCAATCTTCATTGAAATGGGATAATTATTCTTCACAGCTAAACCAGAAAGTAGAGATTGAATCTGATTTGACTGAGGGCACTGGAGCTCTGATGAGTAAAAGGGCAGATATTAAAATACCTGCGGCCTTGGAGTTGTCACTCTTGCCAGTTGTGCTAATTTAAGCTCAATGTGAAATACCCTCCTGGTGAGCCTTTGTAAATGAAGTCTGTCAGAATGCAGGCCATTCTCCAGTGCCCATTACCTTTTTGTTATCATCGAGAACTGTGTTCATGTTTTCCACCCAGACTGCATCCACAGGGCCGTCAAAGATGCACCACTTCCTGTCTCTGGTTGGGCTGGTGGCATGTTCTCGAAAAACATTCGCCAGGATTCCTGTCAAAATCAAAGTTTCCAGAGTTTACTTTACAATGTAAACAACTGCCACATCACATTTCAGTTTGAATTAATTGAACAACTCAAGCTTCTAGCTGTATTGTGACGGTGTCGCCAAGTTGGTGTGAATATTGAATGTTCAGCAAGTCTGGCAGAGTCTGTGGAGAGAGAGATAGAGTCAATTGACTTCTGCGGGACTGAAAGATCTCACTGGTGGGAAGGGCTGGAAAATACCAGCCTTTATCTCTTATTCCAGACCTTCGCCCATCACTTCTATTGCCACTTAATTATTTTCCTCCCTCCCTTAACTCTCTTTTCTCTCTGCCCTTTGTTATGGTACCGGTCCAGACCGCAATTAATATTATTTTCCCAGTAACTTCATTGCAGTGTTAATGTAAGCCTACTTGTGACACGAATAAAGATTATTATTATTATGAAACCAGACGATACACCAACACATTTTAAACCTGTAAACTGTGAGAAAAAGATCCAGGAATTATTCCACTGACAAATAGGGATCTTTTATATTAAAACAAACATTTTTATTAACACAGGAGTAATCACATTAGTATCACAGAAAAAATAGCTGAACGAGTAACAGTAGAAAATTACCCTTTCAGGCACAACCTGCAAATCCTGCTTTCCTTATCAGGCTAAAAAACCCTACAGCCAAAACTGCTTGCTACAGACCTGGCTCCCCCCATTAATTCCATAATTTCTATCCCACACAGCTCCCATGAACTGCTTACCTAAGCCTAAATGGCTGGAATTATCTGTGTTTTCGTGCAGGCAGAATTCTCCGGTCCCGCTGCAGTGGATGGAGCTTTGGCTGCATGCCAAATTCTCTGTTCTCGCTGGCAGCGGTGGCGGGGTGAACTCTGAGCAGAGAATCTCGGTCAGTGTCTCAAGTTATCTACCACCTTCCCAGGGAACCATCCAAAATACACAATACTCCATTTTTCCATTAACCACAACTTAATTGCAGACCGAGCAGACACACAGACTGGATACCATAACCAAGGATCTTTAATAAAATTATTGCAACAGATATATACCTTAACTCAAGCTTTTAAAAACCTTACTGCAACAGATATAAAATATAATATACACCAATTTCTTACATTAATTACACCCTCCTAGACTCTTCCCTTGTGTCCTGCCTCCTTTTATTTCTCCCCTTTGGATGCTATGCCTTCTATTCTGCCCCTTGGTGACATCATCTGAAAACATAATACCATTTTCCACATGCAGGCATATGACACCAGCTCTACCTCACTGCTATTTCTCTAGATCCCACCACTGTCTCAAAATGACCAGGCTGCTTGTCTGACACTCAGGACAGAAAGAGCAGAAATTTCCTGTGATTAAATATTGGAAAGTTAGAAGCCATCGTCTTTAATCTTCATCTTAAACGTTGTACCCGCACCACTGACTTCATTCTGCTCCCCAAAGATTGTTTGGTGCTACACCAGACTGTTCACAACCTTGCTGTCATATCTGACCCCGAGATGGTCACCGACCTCATCCTGTTTCCATGTCCCTGCCTCAGCTCATCTGCTGCTCAAGCCCTCATTCATCTCCTTGTTATCTCTAGACCAGATTATTCGAAGGCACTTCTGGCTGCTTTCCAATACTCTACCCTCCATAATCCTGATCCATAATGTAAAACTCAAATGCCCTTGTCCTAGTGCACACCCAGTCCCATTCACCCATTACCCTGCACACTGACCTCCATTGGCCTGAAACCAATTGAGGCTAATCTTCATATCTTTAACGGGACGGGCCCCCTATCTAACAGCCACCCATGATCTAACCGGCTCCCTAGCGAGCAGTTACACTTGACCCCTTTAGTGCACCTATATAAAAACGGGAAGCTAGTGCAATGGCTGCTGAGGGGATCGAAAGAGGTGAGTAGCCATCTTCAAAATTGGGCAACCAGCCCAGGGACTCTGGAGCTGCTGACCGGTACTCGGGAGGGAGAGGCCCAGTGGGAAGGGATGGGTGCTATCGGTGGGGAAGTCGCCATGGGCTGGGGGGGGGGGGGGGGGGGGGGGGGCGGTCAAAGGGCTCAGCGCCTGCAGGTCCAACAGGCCACCCCCCAGATGGTGCATAACAGGCAACTTCAGCTGATGCCTGTCCGTCCCACCGAACACCCCAGGACAGAGCCCTGTCCTTGGTAATATGGTGAAGGTCACTTTAACTCCCTCTGACAGTGGGGCCTCTGGCTGCACAGCTGAAGGTTATTGCTAAAAGGGAATTGGTATTGTTAGTACACAAGTACTTCACAGTTCGCAAGTGGCTGCAGGTTGTATTTGTTGTTTGTTTCTGCTTGTGGCTGCAATGCCTGAAGGTCTCGTGTTTATTTGCTGCTGCCTCTTTAGCTTCTGTGGCCCGGAATAAGGCAAAGGTAGGATGTAAGCTGGCCTACTACCAGTGTTGGAGAGGGGGATGGGGTGCTCTTTCACTCTTCTGTGCTCGGTGTCAGTGTCACTTTCTGGTATGATTATTCCTGCTTTTGAGAGTCTGCTGCTGGGAGCTGCAGGAGGGCGAGAGAGAGGTGGATGCCACAAATGCTGCTATGGCTGGTTGGAGACTGTGTTTCTTTGTTGGTGCGTCTTTTGCTTCTGTTGCCTGGAGTAAGGAAAGGGAGTGAGTGAGATGACCTACTGCCAGTGAAGGGGAAGGGGAAGGGTGATGATTCGATTCAACTTGTTGCAGGTATTGAACTGCTTTTGCAACTTGCTGGTTACTTTGTTGTACAGCTGACTTCAGTGTTTAATGTCTGGAAGCTGTGTGTTTGCTTGCTACTGCCTCTTAGTTCTGTGGTCTGGAGCAAGGAAAGAGACAAAATCAGATGACCTGCTGTCGGTGCTGGAGGAGGTGAAGGGTGGCAACCCGATTCAACTGAGCAACTTGCTGAAGGTTTTGAAGAAATGCCTTTGCAGTTTGCTGGTGACTTTATTGACCTGTTGACTATTTACTGTTTAATGTCTGGAAGCCGTGCAGATGGCTGGTGACTTCATTGTACTGTTGACTGTTTGATGTTTAATGCCTGGAAGCCATGTGTTTGCTCTTGTACTGTCGATTGTGTTTAATGTTTAATGCCTGAAGGCTATGTGCTTGTCTGCTTCCGTCACTTGCTTCTGTGGCTTGGAGGAAAGGAAATCGTGCAGTAAGGTGACCTACTACCAGTGCGAGCAAAAGGGAAGGGGTGCTCTTTCACTCACCTGCTATGCTCTGTGTCGGTGTGACTTTCCATGTGTTTCATTACGCTACCCTTGAGCGACTTTCCACTGATCCATGTCTACTGCTGGAGCTGTGGGAGGGGACGAGTTATATACTGTTGACTGTACTGCTTGCAGGCCGTGAGTTTGTCTGTAACAGCCCCTTTTGCTTCTGTGGCCTGGAGTATCGAACCTACTGCCAGTTCTGTAGAGGGAGTAGGAGTGCTCTCTCGCTCTCCTACTGTGCTCAGTGTCGGTGTGATTTTTCCGGCGTATTGTTACGCTACCTGGAGTGACTTTCCACTGATGCGAGCCTACTGCTGGGAGCTGCGGCAGGGGAAGAGCACGGCGGGTTGATTCGGATGCTGGTAGCTTCGTTGTACTGTTTAATGTTTAAAGTGTATTTGGTTTTCTTTGTATAAATGCACAGTTGTAGCTTTGTGTTTGTACTGATATTCAGATGCCTGTGTGTACAGCATGGTGCCTTTTACTTGTCAGTTAATGGTTATTGTGATGTATGGACTGTTAACTAGTTAGTTATATTTTTGTAGAACTGTTTAATAAACAAAATACTTTCAAGTGAATTTCCGTGGGTATAAACGCCATGTCGAAGGCAACTGTTACTGCTTCGCATCCCAATGAGACCGTGAGGCCTGGACACTTGCCGAAACGCTAGAGACATCAATACCACAGACGCGGTAGCCAACAATCAAACACCCGACATCTGGGCTTCAGCACTGGGGATATCCCCGCGATCAGAGAGTGTGTGTGTGGAACCAGGGCGGGGGTATCCGACCTTGGTCCAGAAGGGTCTGGGGTCCGCAGCCCGTGCTGGGGCCAGGGGTGGGTGAACAGGGTGGGGTTCCTGAGCACAACTGGCTCGTTCGATAGCATCACGAGAGAAAGCAGGGACGTAAGGATGGTGGGGGCTTGGGGGACTCGAGGGTCCTGGGGTGCAAGTCATTCCTGACTGTTAGTCTCTCACCCTCTCCAATTCCTTCCAGATATCACATTATGGATGATATTGTGGATCCCGCAGCAGTTGTGGTGGTGGCAGTCCTGGCGGCCAGATGCCGGAAAAGGCAGCATCGACAGAGGCTCGAGGTAGCAGTCCATCTGCAGGGGCCTGCCACACATCCTGAGGATCAGGCCACCCATCAGATCAGGGAGGGACTCGGAGGGGGAGGTCAGTAATGGCCCAGGGTGTACAAGCTTCGCTGGTCGTTTGAAGAGATGTCTGACAGCGTATACCGCAGGAGGCATCGCCTCAACAAGGGGACGGTGCGACACCTGTGCCATGTCCTTGCAGGGTCTGGCATTCTCGGAGGACGGGGGAGGCCCTCATCCACGCCCGCTTCCCATGGTACGGGGTTATGCCCATCACTCTGTTCTCCCCCCGCCACCCCCCCAGGATCTCTGTAACATCATTCCAGGGTGATGGGCCTGTGTCAACACTGTCAGCAGGTCAATATACATGGCAGGAGGGTGATGATAACCAGCTGTGAATTGAGCTCTGGTGCTCCTCAATCTATTCCATAGTCTCATTCCTGTCTGTCTGCTGACAGTGCGTTCACACCCATCACCTGCATGTGGTATGACTTGTGGAGAGGGGGCCCAGGTCTCGGACAAACATGCTTGTGTGGCTGAGGGCAGGGGGAGAGGGGAGTGCAGGCCGGCCCGCAGTGCGGAATAACATGACAAGGCTTCACGTCTCTCAGGTGTAACATGTTTTAATGATGTATAATCTAAATTCTGACTGTCCATAGTTATCGATGGTGCTGCTCCCAGGATTTCAATCAGTGGTGGAGGTAGCTTGCTGCTTACCACGCCCTGTGGGCTTTGATGCCCCTAGCGTGCATCCTCTGGAGGTCCTGGGGCCAGAGTGCACCAATCAACTTGCCTGTGACACATGCCCCGCCATGTCACCCTGTTCCGCCCACTGACCCCAAGACGGGCCGTTGTCAAGAGGGGGGGATTCGGGATAGCTGCCGCCCGCCGCCCTGTTGGAAGGCTCCATGCTGGCTACCGGTGCTCTGTACTCCCGGAAGGTGCCCATAAGGGCCTGGGGGTCTCCTTGGGATGGAGGGGCAGCTGGAGTGACGCCTCTGCAACATATGGCTATGCCAGCCCTGCCAGATCCCCACTGTCTGTACCATGGTGCCGATGCCCTCTGTAATGCTCCTCCGTGAATGGTCCAATATCAGACAGTACTGCCCTGTTCCTGACCATCCAGGGATCTCCAATGGCCTCCAAGACTCCCCGAGAGGCTATAACGCCTGGTCTCCCACTTGTAGAGACCAGTACTAATCGGTACTAGTTGAGGCCTCGCAGATGTGGCTGGGGACCTCCGGGCATCGGGAGAATGCAGCCTCAACCCGACGACACCTATTTAAATGAGCCGGGCATGCTCTAGATCGCAATGGGTGTTGTGGGTCAGGTGGTTTTGTGCCGGGCGTGAAGCCCGATTTGGGTCTCTCCTGCAACGCTCCCAGATTGCCCTGATCTCCATGGGCGCAAAGTGGTGGGAAAATCGCACCCATGGATTTTAAACAGCTGTGAGAATCCGTAATGTAGTTTCTGTCCATTGACTAAATCTAACTCATTATTTAATATATTCTTTCAAATCTATCAGTTCTGTTTCACAATTCAGGAAATGCCTCAACTAACATTTTAACATTTGTCCACAAGACATTTTTCTGTGCAGTTTTCTCAACAAAACCCAATTCCAAAGTGAATGGCTGGAATTTTCCAGCCCCCCCCCCCCCCCCCCCCCCCCCCCCCCGGCTGTCCTGGGGCAGAGATGGAAGGCCATTGGCCACTGGGGGGATCTTCCAGTTCCGCCGGAATCGCGTGGCTCGCCTGTCTCGCTGCCGGGAAATCTGCAGCAGGGGGTTGGCTTCTGTGGGACTGGAAAATCCTGCTGGTGGGAAGGGTTGGAAAATCCCATCCAGTGACCTTTGCTAACTGAATTATGGACACAAACAATATTTGTGAGATTAGTTCTAGAACAGGGGGGGGCAAACTTTTCCGTGCAAGGGCCACATTCAGAAATTCACAATTTTAAAGGGCCGCATAGTATATTAAGTAAAATAATTAATATTTTAAATAGCCAAAATAAAAGCACATTTATTTGAAAAACAAAGTAACTCAGTAAGTAACAGAACAATGTCAATGAGAATGATGCATCTGACTGCAGTCTTTTACCAGTTTGTTGAAATCAGGTGTCAAGTTGCTTGTGCTGATCCTTAACACTGACAGAAGCACAGCCTGGCCGAGTCAACGATAAAAACGCGCGTAGTGGGGTGGATGAGTGGGGCTGCCTTATTGGTCGGTTTAGTTGGGTGTGCGACCAATAGGAGTCCAGGTTACAAACAATAATAAGGCTTATTGTTTGTAACCTTGACTCCTATTGGTCGCACACCCAACTAAACCGATCAATGAGACAGTCCCACTCATCCACCCCACTACGCGCGTTTTTATGCGGCCCGCCAATGAGGTGCCCGGAATCATAACCGGCATTTTTGAAAAGCCGCCGGGGAAAAGCCGCTGAAGTAAATGCGCTTATTGAATAAGCGCATTTACTTCAGCGGCTTTTCAAAAATGCCAGTTATGATTCCGGGCACCTCATTGGCGGGCCGCATAAAAACCTTTGTCGGGCCGCATGCGGCCCGCGGGCCATAGTTTGCCCACCCCTGTTCTAGAACTACTTGTTTGTGTAATTAGTCTGCTGCTGGCTGGAGTTGAACCCGTCCCCATAGACATCCCAGTGAAGCCCACACTCACCATCACTCCACTCATGTGAGACTGGATCAAAGCTGCCATACAGTTGACCCATGGTGATAGCTTTTGGATTGATGATAATGTACTGCACTCTGTGTTCATCCATCAGGCCTTTCACCTCCAGCAACTCCAACACGCCAGCGAGCACTTTCAGCGCACACGTCTTACCCCCCAGTGGATTCCCAACCAGCATGAAGCCATGACGAACCAGCATCATTTCATAAATCTGAGGACAAAAACAATCCAATTGTTCACTTTCATTTATCCTGTTTGATAACAAAATTGCAGCAGTGAAAATTCTGCACCCTGGAGTTAAACTATTAACAAAGGGCCTGGAGAATTTTCAATTGTTAATACTGTACCGGGAGAGTTGGTCAGTTAAAACAAAATGACGCATGGTAGGTGAATTTTCCAAGTGTGAATCAAGTCAATTACAATGAGTTGAGCTGAAGAGCAAAATAAGACTGGGTAAGGGGAAAATGTGAGAATAGAAGGATGCTGCGGGATTCTCCGTCGGCTGGTTTTCCTCCTTCCCGCCGGCAGCGCACGCATGCCCATGCATTTCCCGACAGCGTGGGATGGCCCACAATGAGAGAGCCTCGGCTGGATTCTCTGTTTTTGGGACTATGTCCCCACGCCGTTGTAAAAACTGTGCCCTTTCATGCCAGAAAAACTGGGCCGCTGCACCTCTGGTCAGAGGCTGCGCACGGCAACGACTCCAGCGGCCACGCCGTGCTCCATAGCGGACTCAGACCGCGGAGCTGGACCTAAAACATAGTGCCCCCAATCGGCCATGTGCTCGACCCTGACCGCCCACCCAGAACTACCCCTGGCCCATATGAGGCCCCCCTCCCCTCCCATTGGCCTGCCCCCGACCATGGTGGCTGCAGACTGAGTCCGCAGATCGGTCGGGAGCGAAGAATGGCAGAGCGGGCCTCCAGCAATGGCTGCAGGTAGGTGATATGCAGCGCGGATTACGCCGGTCCCGATTCCATGCGGGGAAATGGATTCTCCGCCCCGGCGCCGGCCGCGGTTTCGGCTCCGGGGTGCGGAGAATCAAGCTCCCCCATTGGTCAGTTGCAGGAACAGAGAATCCCGCTGCCGGCACATAAATAGCAGGAGATACTATAGGATCTATTAGGAACAAATGTGGTATTAGGAACAAATGTTGTATATTCTAAGAGGCACAGGGCCAGGCTTGAATAGTTAATAAATACTTTGTATCGGTGTTAACTTTTTAAAAATATTGGTCAAGGTGGAGATAGTGGAGGTAATGGATGGGGTGACACAATTGATGGGAAGGAGGTACTGGAAAGGCTGCCTGTATCTCGAGTGGATATGTCTCCCAGTTCAAATTAATTGCGAAAGGAAGTGGTGGACAGAAAAGTTTGTGGCAGCGTGATAGCACAGTGGCTATCACAGTTGCTTTACAGTGCCAGGGTCCCAGGTTTGATTCCCAGCTTGGGTCACGTTTTTTGTGGAGTCTTCATGTTCTCCCCGTGTGTGCGTGGGTTTCCTCCGGGTGCTTCGGTTTCCTCCCACAGTCCAAAGATGTGCAGGTTAGGTGGATTGGCCATGATAAATTTTGCTCAGTGTCCAAAAACTTAGGTTAGCTGGGGTTACTGGGTTACGGGGATAGCTGGGGTTACGAAGATAGGGTGGAGGCGTGGACTTAAGTAGGGTGCTCGTTCCAAGAGCAGTGCAGACTCGATGGACCGCATGGCCTCCTTCTGCACTGTAAATTCTATGATTCTATATCATCATTTTCCAATCTGCCCCAGACACAAAGAAGTTTCAGAGGATTGGATTTCAGAAAGGACAAAGGGTCATTCCTAGCAACTACAGGGTGGTGGGTTTGACATTAGTGGTGGGTAATTAAAGGAAAAAATGGGCTTGACTAATTTGATTGAATATTTTGATGAAGTAACAGAGAGCAGGTTGATGAATGCAATTTTTGTTGTCTTTATGGATGTCCAGAAAGTGTTTAATAAAGTACAACATACAAAAAGATTGGTTAACAAAATTGAGAATGAGGCCCAGTGTCAACTTGGATGAAAAATTGGGCTGAAGGATGGGAAACAGTTTTTAAAAATATATATTTTTATTCTCCTCTGTTTTCACATTTTCTCCCAAATTTACACCCAACAATAAATTATAATCAGTAACAAATGCAATGTCAATCCCCATATTAATAACAACAATCCCATCCTCCCACCAAACCCCAAACCTTAGCCCGCATGTGTGGTGGTATGATTTGCATAGCTGTCTGCCATTGGTGCAGAACACCGGCTTACCATTGGCCCTGGTCAGTCATGTGCCTCTCGACCGATTGGTTGAGACCAGTCATGTGACGGCTCTCCGCTTGGTCGAGAGGCTGAGTTAACCACGCTTCCATACCGAGGTATAAATAGTCAGAACGTACGGCGGTCGTCCATTTATTGTAGTCGACCGCAGGGCTAAGTTCTAGCTTATTAAAGCCTAACTTTTGTACAGCAACTCGTCTCACGTACAGTTGATGGCTCATCAATTTAATAAGCTAGATTTTTGAAGATGGAGTTCCGGATCAAGCCCGAATGCCTCCGCATCAGCCCGCAAACTCAGCATTGGCTGGCATGTCTCGAAGGATCCCTGGAGTCTGCAACCAGCCCCCCAAACATGGCACAGAAGCTGCACATCCTCCACTCCAGCGTGGGCACAGCAGCCTACGCGATAATCAAGGAAGAGAAAGATTACGATGCCGTCTTGCTTAAGCTGAATGGACAATTTCTTAAACCAGTCAACAGAGTATTCGCCCGACATCTGCTGGCCACCAGACAACAGCTCCCCGGTGAGTCATTAGACCAATTTTACCAGGCCCTCGCTATCCTGGGGAGGAATTGTTCCTGTCTCCCAGTTTCAGCTACGGAGCACATGGAACTGCTGATCAGAGATGCTGGGATGCAGTCCCCCGCTATCCGCCAGCGGATGCTGGAGAAAGACAACCTCAGCTTAACTGAGGCACGGACTCTCTCCACCTCCCTGGAGGTCGCCGATTTAAACACCCGCGCCTATGTCCCCAGCCGCGCTGCACCATCCTGGGCCTCCTGGCACATTTCCCACCGCCTTCCGCCACTCCCGACCTCCCTCAGGCCTGCGCCGCGGGACGCCCCGACAAGTCCACGGGGCCCCACTGCTATTTTTGTGGGTTCACGCTCGCCCGCGCGCCCAGCCCGCTCCACCCTCTGTAAGAGCTGCGGGAAGAACTTCTCCACTGTCTGCCAGGCCAAAACAGTCGGTGCTGTTCCGCGCAGCGACCAGGAATCCCCCTCTCCGGCCCTTGCTGGCCCCTCCTGGACGCCGCGCAACTCTACCCCCCCCCCCGCCCCCGGGCCCCTGCGCCCAGCCTGCGTGCCTCTCTCTCTCCTCTGGGCCCTCCCGGTCCCCTCCAGGACGCCGTGCTGATCTCTCTGCCCCCGGGCCCCTGCGCCCGACCTGCACACTTCTCTCTCTCCTCCGGGCCCCTCCAGCGCACCGCGCAACTCTTCACTCGCCGCCCCCGGGCACCTGCGCCTGGCCTGCGTGCCTCTCTGACCCCGCTCCCAGCCGCTCCGATCAGCCCACCGGCACCGCTAACCCCGCCCCCAGCAACCACGAGGGCCCCACGGGCGCCGCCATCTTGGGGCGCTGACTCCACGTGTGGGCCCTGGGCGCCACCATCTTGGGGCGCCGACCCCACGTGCGGATCCTGGGCGCCGCCATCTTGGGGCCCCGACTCCACGTGCGGGTCCTGGGCGCCGCCATCTTGGGGCCCCGACTCCACTTGCGGGTCCTGGGTGCCGCCATCCTGGAATATCAACTCCACGTGAGGATCCTGGGCACCGCCTTCCGGGACTGGCACGCAAGGTTCTTCCAGCATCTACTCGGACGACAATGATGAATATGGATTTTCTCCACGGCTCGCAGCCATTCAGCTCGACTAGTCACGTCCACGCACGCTCGCCAAAACGACAACGCTGATCTACCTCAACGGCCACGAGACGGGCTGCGTGCTGGACTCCGGGAGCACGGAAAGCTTCGTTCACCCTGCCACGGTAAGACACTGCGCGCTCCCTGTCCATCCTGTAAAACACAAAATCGGGTTAGCCTCAGGTTCGCACTCCGTCCGCATCACCGGGTGCTGCATCGCGGACCTCACGGTCCAAGGGAAGGTTTTTTAAAATTATAAACTCCTTGTCCTCCCTGACCTTTGCGCACCGGCACTCCTAGGACTGGACTTCCAGTGCAACCTGCAGAGCTTGACCTTCCAATTCGGCGGCCCTATACCCCCCCTCACTGTCTGCAGCCTCGCGTCCCTCAAAGTGGACCCCCCCCTCCTTGTTTGCTAATCTCACCCCCGATTGCAAACCCGTCATGACACGGATCAGGTCCGAGGTCCAGAGGTTGCTGACGGAAGGGGTCATCGAACCAGCAACAGTCCCTGGAAAGCACAAGTGCTGGTGGTCCGGACTGTGGAGAAAAACCGGATGGTCATCGACTATAGCCAGACCATCAACCGGTTTACGCAACTGGACGCGCATCCTCTCCCCCGTATTTCATGGTAAACGATATCGCGAAATACAAGGTCTTCTCCACTGTGGACCTTAAGTCCGCTTACCACCAGCTCCCCCTCCGCGCGAGTGACTGCAAATACACCGCGTTTGAGGCAGGTGGGCACCTCTACCACTTCCTTAGGTTTCCATTTGGTGTCACAAATGGGGTCTCGGTCTTCCAACGGGAGATGGACCGAATGGTCGACAAGTACGGATTACGGGCTACCTTCCCGTACCTAGATAATGTCACCATCTGCGGCCACGATCAGCAGGACCATGACACCAACCTCCAGAAATTCCTCCAAACCGCAAAACTCCTTAACCTCACATTCAATAAGGATAAGTGCGTGTTTAGCACCGACCGTCTAGCCACCCTCGGCTACGTAGTGCTTAAAGGAGTGATAGGCCCCGACCTCGAACGCATGCGCCCCCTAATGGAACTCCCTCTCCCCAATACCCTCAAATCCCTCAAACGCTGCCTGGGTTTCTTCGCTTACTACGCCCAATGGGTTCCCAACTACGCTGACAAGGCCCGTCCCCTCATTCAAACCACGACCTTCCCGCCGTCGACAGAGGCCTGCCAGGCCTTTAGCCGCATCAAAGCGGACATCGCAAAGGCCACGATGCGCGCCATCGACGAGTCCCTCCCCTTCCAGGTCGAGAGCGATGCATCAGAAGTTGCTCTGGCGGCCACCCTGAACCAAGCGGGCAGACCCGTGGCTTTCTTCTCCAGAACTCGCCAGGCTTCTGAACTCCGCCACCCCTCTGTGGAAAAGGAAGCCCAGGCCATAGTCGAAGCGGTGCGACATTGGAGGCACTATTTGGCCGGCAGGAGGTTTACCCTCCTCACAGACCAATGGTCAGTAGCCTTCATGTTTGATAATGCACAAAGGGGCAAGATTAAGAACGACAAGATCTTACGGTGACGGATCGAGTTGTCCACATACAACTATGAGATCTTGTATCGTCCTGGGAAGCTCAATGAGCCTCCTGATGCCCTGTCCCGCGGTACCTGCGCCAGCGCGCAGATAGACCGCCTCCGCTCCCTCCACGCGGACCTCTGCCATCCAGGGGTGACCCGTCTCTTCCACTTCATTAAGGCCTTTCTCCATCGCGGAAGTCAGGACAGTAACCCATGACTGCCACATCTGCGCGGAGTGCAAACCGCACTTCTACCGCCCCGAGCGCGCACACCTGACCAAAGCATCCCGCCCCTTCGAACGTCTCAGCATTGACTTCAAGGGGCCCCTTCCCTCTAACAACCGCAACATTTACTTCCTGGCGGTAATCGACGAATTCTCCCGCTTCCCCTTCTCCATTCCCTGCCCCGACATAACCACATCGACCGTCATTAAGGCCCTCCTCTCCATCTTCTCCCTGTTCGGCTACCCCGCATACATACACAGCGATCGGGGGTCCTCCTTTATGAGCGATGAGCTGCGTCAATTCCTGCTCAAAAGGGGCATTGCCTCTAGCAGGACGACCAGCTATAACCCCCGGGGTAACGGACAGGTCGAGCGGGAGAATGGTACCATCTGGAAGACTATACTACTGGCCCTCCGGTCCAGAGATCTCCCTATTTCCCAATGGCAAGAGGTTATCCCCGATGCCCTACATTCTATCCGCTCACTCCTCTGTACCGCAACAAATCAGACACCTCATGAACGTCTTCTTGTCTTCCCAAGGAAGTCGTCCTCCGGATCCCCTCTCCCGACATGGCTGGCCGCCCCCGGACCTATCTTGCTCCGGAAGCATGTGCAGGTGCAAAGTCCGACCCGTTGGTGGAACAAGTCCAGTTACTCCACGCTAACCCGCAGTATGCGTATGTGGAGTACCCCGACGGTCGGCAGGACACGGTCTCCCTCCGGGACCTGGCACCCTCCGGCGTGTGGCCTCCCCCCCCCCCTTCACCACAGACCCCCCCCTGTTTTTTTCCCCCCAGCGCCCCACCCAGGCCACCCCTTCCCCATCCATGGCAACTCCACAGTCAGCTCGGGTGACGGAGACTGTTCAAGGACCATCACTCCCGGACTCCAGGACGTCAGCGGAACCACCACCATCGGCTGAACCGACGTCACCTCCTCCACTGCGGCGGTCTGCCTGAACGTCACGGGCCACGAAAAGACTGATTGAATCGATTTAAATTACAACAGCTCCATGGACTTTGTTGGGACTTTGTGTACTATTGCTAATTGTCTGGGCCAGTGGGAAGCCAAAAATGTAATAAAAGAAAAGAAGAGAAAATGTTTCTTCTCCCGACTGCTACTCATACCACCAGTTCTCTCTCTCTCCCCCCCCCCCCCCCCCCCCCCCCCACCACGGGCTTCTTTCTCCGGAAGGGGTGAATGTGGTGGTATGATTTGGATAGCTGTCTGCCATTGGTGCAGAACACCGGCTTACCATTGGCCCTGGTCGGTCATGTGCCTCTCGACCGATTGGTTGAGACCAGTCATGTGACGGCTCTCCGCTTGGTCGAGAGGCTGAGTTAACCACGCCTCCATACCGAGGTATAAATAGTCAGAACGCCCGGCGGTCGTCCATTTATTGTAGTCGACCGCAGGGCTAAGTTCTAGCTTATTAAAGCCTAACTTTTGTACAGCAACTCGCCTCATGTGCAATTGATGGCTCATCAGCATGTTAACAAATGACAAAAAGGAATCAGGAATCATCCATAGTCACCATTTAGCTGATTTAGCTCACTGGGCTAAATCGCTGGCTTTTAAAGCAGACCAGCAGCACGGTTCGATTCCCGTATCAGCCTCCCCGGACAGGCGCCGGAATGTGGCGACTAGGGGCTTTTCACAGTAACTTCATTGAAGCCTACTCGTGACAATAAGCGATTTTCATTTCATTAACACATACAGTCCCTCTCCCCCCAACCCTCCCAACACCCTCTCCCTAATGTTCGATGTAATCCAATTCTTGAAAGTGCATAATGAATAACGCCCATGAATTGTAGAATCCTTCCCCTCAGTTCAAATTTGACCTTTTCACGTGTCAAGAATTCCAGCAGGTCCCCCCGCCACAGGGTGGAGAGATTGATCTCCTCTCTAACAGGATCCGCCTTCGGGCAATCAACAAAGCGAAGGCTACAACATCTGCCTCCACAACTGTTTCCAACCCCGGCTGGCCCCGACACCCCGAATATGTCCTCCCGAGGGCCCAGGTCCGGTTTCACATGCACTACTTTAGAGATTACCCTAAAAATTTCCTTCCAGTAATCCTCCAGCTTTTGACAGGACCAAAAATATGAACATGGTTTGCGGGGCACCCCCCCGCATCGTTCACATACATCTTCTACCCCCTCAAAGAGCCGGCTCATCCTTTCCCTTGCAAGGTGTGCCCTATACACCACCTTCAGCTATATCAGCCCCAACCTATCACACAAGGTGGAGGCGTTCACCCTCTGGAGCACCTCACATGAGAACCTCTTCCCCATACCCTCTCCCAACTCTTCCTCCCACTTTGCCTTGATCCCTTCCAGCGGCGCCTTCTCCTCCAAAATAGCCCCATAAACAGCACACTATCCCCTTCTCCAGTCCCCCTGTCGTCAGCACCTCCTCCAGCAATGTGGAAACTAGGAAGCTCTGTATCTCCTTTCTGGAAAAGTCTCGAACCTGCATGTATCTAAATATTTCCCCCTGCTCCAGCCTATATTTCACTCCCAGCTCCTTCAATCCTGAAAACCGACCCCCAAGAAACAAATCTTTTCGTGTCCTAATTCCTTTCTCCTCCCATCTCCGAAAATTTCCATCCCACTTCCCTGGTTCAATTATCATCGTAGAATTTACAGTGCAGAAGGAGGCCATTCGGCCCATCGACTCTGCACCAGCTCTTGGAAAGAGCACCCTACCCAAGGTCAACACCTCCACCCCATCCCCATAACTCAGTAACCCCACCCAAAACTAAAGGCAATTTTGGACTCTAAGGGCAAATCTATGGTTCCCCCAGGGAAACAGTCTGTTGTGGTAAGTGGGTCTTTTCAGACTACGAGACACACAAGAACATAAGGATTAGGAGTAGCAACCGGTCATTCGATCCCTTAAGTCTGTTCCGACATTGGATAAGATCTGATTGTGGCCTCACACCACTTTTCTGTCAATCCCCCTTTTAACCCCTGACTCCTTCATTGATCAGAAATCTAAGTTGAGTATATTCAGTTAGCCGGTCTCCACTGTTCACTGGGGAATTCCACACTTGGAATTCAGAGAGAAAAGAAAATTCTCCCTATCTAAGTCTTAAATGGGAGACCTCTAATTTTTCCATTATGCTCCCTGGTTCTAGACTCCCCCACACTGGGAAATATCCTCCCAACATCCACCCTGTTAAGACTCCTCAAGATCTTGCATATTTCAATAAGATCACCTCTCATTCTTTTAAACTCCAATGGATAGACATTCAACATGTTCATCCTTTCCTCATAAGATAATCCCTTCAGCCCAAGAATCAGATGGGTCAACCATTTTGAATGCTTCCAATGCTTCAGGGGGCAGTAGGGGGCAGCAGAGCAGAGCTTCTGATTGGCTGTTCCGGGGAGATTTGCATACGTGCAGTGCGGTCAGCGTAAATTGAAAAAGGGGCAGCAGGGTAGCATGGTGGTTAGCATAAATGCTTCACAGCTCCAGGGTCCCAGGTTCGATTCCCGGCTGGGTCACTGTCTGTGTGGAGTCTGCACATCCTCCCCCTGTGTGCGTGGGTTTCCTCCGGGTGCTCCGGTTTCCTCCCACAGTCCAAAGATGTGCGGGTTAGGTGGATTGGACATGCTAAATTGCCCGTAGTGTCCTAATAAAAGTAAGGTTAGGGGGGGGGGTTGTTGGGTTACGGGTATAGGGTGGGTTTGAGTAGGGTGATCATGGCTCGGCACAACATTGAGGGCCGAAGGGCCTGTTCTGTGCTGTACTGTTCTATGTTCTATGTTCTCATATACTTTTCAATATCTTCTCTTAAGCAAGGAGACAAAACTGTACACAGTACTCCAGATGTGGTCTCACCGAAACCCTGTACAATTGTAGCAATATTTCCCTACTTTCATCTTCCATTTCCCAAGCAATAAACACCAACGTTCCATTTACCTCCCCAATCAATTACTCTACCTGCATGCTGACATTCCTTGATTCATGTACCAGGACACCCCGATCCCTCTGTACCTCAGAGTTCTGTACCTCAGAGTTCTGTAATATCTCTCCGTTCAGTTAACCTGCTGCTTTTCTATTGCTGCCAAAAGGACAAGTTCATATTTTCCCACGTATACTCCATCTACTAATTATTCCCACTTCTAATCCCTTTTTAGGTTCCTTATATCTTTTTGACAACTTACTTTTCCACTTATCTTTGTTTCATCAGCAAATTTAGCAATCATAAACCATTTCAACCTTGTATTTGATATAGAATATAAATAGTTGAGGCTCTTCACTTGTTGCATCTTGTCAATCCAAAAATATCCCATTTACCCAACTCTCTGATTCCTGTTAGTTATCCAATCCTCAACCCAAAGATGTGCAGGGTAGGTAGATTGGCCACACTAAATTGCCCCTCAATTGGAAAAAAAGAATTGGGTACTCTAAATTAAAAAAGTTATCCAACCCTCTGTCCATGCTGATATGTTACCCCTACACCATGAGCTCATATTTTGTGTAGTAACCTTTTTTAATTAATTTTTTTAACAATAAATTTAGAGTACCCAATTATTTTTTTTTTCATTTAAGGGGCAATGTGGCATGGCCAGTCCACCAAACCTGCAACATCTTTGGGTTGTGGGGGCGAAACCCACGAAAACACGGGGAGAATGCGCAAACTTCACATAGACAGTGACTCAGGGCCGGGATTCTAACCCGGTTTACTCAGCGCCGCAGTCCCAGTGCTAACCACTGCGCCACATGCCACCCCTTGTGTAGCAACCTTTGATGCGGCTCTTGTCAAATGCCTTCTTGAAATATAACAGGGCAACACGGTAGCATGGTGGTTAGCGTAAATGCTTCACAGCTCCAGGGTCCCAGGTTCGGTTCCCGGCAGGGTCACTGTCTGTGCGGAGTCTGCACGTCCTCCCCGTGTGTGCGTGGGTTTCCTCCGGGTGCTCCGGTTTCCTCCCACAGTCCAAAGATGTGCGGGTTAGGTGGATTGGCCATGCTAAATTGCCCGTAGTGTCCTAAAAAGTAAGGTTAATGGGGGGTTGTTTGGGTTACGGGTATAGGGTGGATACATGGGTTTGAGTAGGGTGATCAATGCTCGGCACAACATCGAGGGCCGAAGGGCCTGTTCTGTGCTGTACTGTTCTATATTCTATGTTCTATAAGTACAGTACATCCACAGGTTCCCCTTTATCCATGTTGTTTGTTATTTCCTCAAAGAATTCTATTACATTAGTGAAACATAGAGGAGAGAGATAGTTTTCGTGCCCCCCAGGGGCGATCTTGGTGGCAATATGTGGCCCGCCATTGGCAGGATCTTCTGGTCCCTCCATTATCAATGGGATTTTTAAGTGAAACCCCCACCCACCGCTGGGAAACTTGGGATGGGATGTTCATCATCGGCGGGAGCGGAAGATCCCACTGACGAGGATGGTCAGAAAATCTCCCCCCATACTTTCTCCTTCACAAAACCATATTGACTCTGCCAGATTGTATTATGATTTTCTAAATGTCCTGTTATTACCTCCTTCATAATGGATTCTAGCATTTCCCCAATGACAGCCATTAGACTAACTTGTCTATATTTTCTGCTTTCTGTCTCCCTCCTTCCTTGAAAGAAGTCTTATATTAGCAATTTTCCAATCCACTGGGATCTTTCCAAAATCTAGGAAACTTTGCAAGATCATAACCAATTCACCGACTAACTCCACAACTATTTCTTTTATGACACTAGAATGCAGGCCATTTGGTCTAGTGGACTTGTCAAACTGTAATTCTAATAGTTTTCCCAATACATTTTGTTTTACGATCTACCCATCCATTTTGAAGTATTTTCAGTATATTTTTGTGGCTTCTGTAGTGAAGACAGACACAAAATACCTGTCCAATTCTTCTATCATTTTATGATTGCCATTATTACTTCCCCAGGTCCACCCTCTAAGGGACCAATGCTTGGTTACTCTTCTAAAAAAAAATTATAAACTCTTACCATGTGTTTTTATAGTTCTAGCTAGCTTTCTCTCATACTCTAATTTCTCCCTCCTTATTATTTGTTCATTTTTTTGGAGATTTCTAAAAACATTCTCACCTACCACTAATGTTCACAGTATGTACTCTTTTTCTTAAAATTTTTTACTATCTTTAATTCCCTCTGCTGACCAGGGATGGTTCATCCTTCTCATAGAGTCTTTCTCAATGGAATGTATCTTTGCTGAGAGTTATGAAATATCTCTACTGTCCTACCTTTTAACCTATTTTTCCAGTTTACTTTAGCTAACTCAATCCTCGTACCATTGTAATTACCTTTATTGAAGTTTAAGTCACTACTCTAATAGAAATAGATCTAATAGAAACTTACAAGATAATGAATGGCTTGGATAGGATGGACGTAGGGAAGTTGTTTCCATTAGTAGGGGAGACTAGGACGCGGGGGCACAGCCTTAGAATAAAAGGGAGTCACTTTAGAACAGAGATGAGGAGAAATTTCTTCAGCCAGAGAGTGGTAGGTCTGTGGAATTCATTGCCACAGAGGGCGGTGGAGGCCGGGACGTTGAGTGTCTTTAAGACAGAAATTGATAAATTCTTGATTTCTCGAGGAATTAAGGGCTATGGGGAGAGAGCGGGTAAATGGAGTTGAAATCAACCATGATTGAATGGTGGAGTGGACTCGATGGGCCGAATGGCCTTAGGTCCGCTCCTATGTCTTATGGTCTTATGGTCTTACTCTTAGAGCCACACCCACATGTGAAAATGTATCATATTATGATCGTTATTGCCGAAAGGTTCCTTTACTTTGAGGCCACTAATTAATTCTGTCTCATTGTGCATTACCAGCTCTAGGTTGACATTAGAATGCACTGTTTTAAGAAATTGCCCTGAATGCTATGAATTCATTTTCCAGGCGACTTTACCAATACGATTTGTCCAGTCTATATGAAGATTAATGTCACCCATGATTATTACAGTCGTCTTCTTACAAGACCCTGTATTTCTTCCTATATATATCCTCCAGTAGCTACTGTTATGGAGTCTGAAAACTACTCCCACAAGTGACTTCTTACCTTTGTTGTTTCTTATCTCTACCCAAACCGATTCTACATCCCAATCTTTAGAACTAAGCTCATGTCTCACTACTGTACTAATGTCGTTGTTAATTAATACAACTACCCTACCACCTAGGGCAGCACGATTGCGCAGTGGTTAGCACTGTTGCCTCACAGCACCGAGGTCCCAGGTTCCATCCCGGCTCTGGGTCACTGTCCATGTGGAGTTTGCACATTCTCCCCATGTTTGTGTGGGTTTTGCCCCCACAACACAAAGATGTGCAGGGTAGGTGGATTGGCCACGCTAAAACTCCCCTTAATTGGAAAAAATTAATTGGGTGCTCTAAATTTTAAAAAAATGACCCTCCCACCTTGTCCTAGTTTCTTTGTCCTTCTGAAATGTCATATATCCTTGATATATCCTTGTTCCAGCCCTGGTCACCGTGCATCCACGTCTCTGAAATAGCTGATAGGTTGTATATATTTATTTCTGCTTATGCTGTCAGTTCATTTGTTTTGTTATGAATGCTGCACGGATTCTGATACAGAACCTTTAATTTTGATTTTTTACTATTCTTGCAAATTGACCTTATCTTCTGGTACCCAGTCCCTTCCTACCACACTCTGGTTATCATTATCCATGTAGCTCTTCTACTCAATTCTTTTGTTCCTTTTCTGAATTTTACCATATGACCCCGAGTCCTCCGCCCTCTCACTCTATGTAGTTTAAAGCCATAATGGCACAGTGGTTAGCACCACAGCCTCACAGCTCCATGGACTCGGCTTTGAATCCCGCCTTGGGTGATTGTGTGGAGTTTGCACATTCTCCTCATGTCTGTGTGGGTTTCCTCCAGATACTTGGCTTTTTCCCACAGTTTCCTCCCACAGTACAGGTTAGGTGGATTGGCTATGCTAAATTGCCCCTTAGCGTCTAAAGATGTGCAGGTTGGGAGAGGATGAGAAGGAATTAGATATAGCTCTTGGGGCTAAAGGGATCAAGGGATATGGGGGGAAAGCGGGATCAGGATATTGAACTTGATGATCAACTACGATCATAAAGAATGGCGGACAGGCTCAAAGGGCCGAATGGCCTCCTCTTGCTGCTATTTACTATAATATAGGGATAGGGCAATGAGTGTGCCTAGATAGGGTGTTCTTTCAGAGGCTTGGTGCTGACTCGATGACCAAATGGCCTCCTTCTGCACTGTAGGAATTCTATAGTTCTGGCACCCTAGTTATACCATCACCAGAATACCAATCCCAACCACATCAGGTGAAGACCATTTCAACAGTACAGCTCCCACTTTCCCTAGTTCCCCGGGAATTGAACCCCAATTCTCCCACATCCACACCACTTTGAGCCACAAGTGATGCCAATTCGTTTGTGGCTCAGGTAGTAATCCCAGGATGAATGGAACACGTGGAGAGGAGACTCTAATGATGGTGGACAGTAATGCCTCCCAAGGAACAGTACCAAGACCACTGCTCTATTTGATAAATATAATGACTTGGGTATTAAGTATGTATGGCTTCACTTGGGTAGTTGGAATGGGCCCCTGGGCCATCCGACCTTGAACAGAATGATTAACTTGCTAACAGAGTAAACACCACCATCACAAGATCGCAAAACAAACTCATTGGTTTTAACTGATTTTGCTTCTATTTTCAAAGGTGTAAATGGGCCATGTTCCTTGAAAGGTCCTGGGAATGTCCCCACCCAGCACAAAATGGAAGACAAATAGGATGTCCATACTTGGCCCTTCTGATTGAAATTCAAAGCTCTGCTCCAAATCCTGACAGAGCTGAGATTTAATCCAGAATCCCAAGCCCCTGCAGCCGGAATATAACCTGGAACCTTCCCAGTCTCAGACAGCTCAGGACTCATTCTCATCGATATTGAGAAATCGCATTAAATGGCGTCATGCTCTTACCTGAATGATTTTTTCAATGAACCAGGGCGATTGCTGAAGGTTAAATCCGTTAATGATTTCTCGGATGGAAATTTCCAGGTACCCGTGATGACGAGTGGGCAAAACCACCCCAGGGAAGAGATCAGAAATAATGCTGTCAAAAAGTGGGATATCATGGGACAGGAACTGGAAAGAAAAATAAAGGCGGAATTAGCATGGTTAAGAAGCTGGAATCATGAGGTAATCAATAATACTTTATAAAAATACTCAGAAATCAGAATATTAGGAGGACTGGTGAATGCATAGAATCCCTACAGTGCAGAAGGAGGCCATGCGGCCCATTGAGTCGGCATCTGCCCTCTGAAAGAGCATTTTACCAAGGCCTACTCCCCCGCCCAATCTGTGTAGCCCCAAAACCCCACCTAGCCTGCACATCTCTGAACACTAAGGGGCAATTTAGCAGTAGCAATCCACTTAACCTGCAGATCTATCTGTGTGAAGAAACCTGAGAACCCAGAGGAAACCCAGGCAGACACGGGGAGAATGCAAACTTGGATACATTGTACTTGGTCCCCAACTCTAAATCATCTATGTAAATTGTGAATAATTGTGGGCCCAACACTGAATCCTGAGGGACACCACTAGCTACTGATTGCCAACCAGAGAAACAGCCATTAATCCCCACTTTTGCTTTCTATTAATTAACCAATACTCTATCCCGTACCAGCCTCCCCGGACAGGCGCCGGAATGTGGCGACTAGGGGCTTTTCACAGTAACTTCATTGAAGCCTACTCGTGACAATAAGCGATTTTCATTTTCATTTCATTTCATCCATGCTACTACTTTACCCTTAATGCCATGCATCTTTATCTTGTGCAGCAACATTTTGTGTGGCACCTTGTCAAAAGCTTTCTGGAAATCCAGATATGCCACATCCATTGGCTTCCTGTTATCTACCGCACTGGTAACGTCCTCAAAAATTTCACTATTTGCCCTTCATGAACCCATGCTGCGTCTGCCCAATGGGACAATTTCCATCCAGATGCCTCGCTATTTCTTCCTTGATGATAGATTCCAACATCTTCCCTACTACTGAAGTTACGATAACTGGCCTATAATTACCCGCTTTCGGCCTAGCTCCTTTTTTAAACAGTGATGTCACGTTTGCTAATTTCCAATCCACCGGGACCACCCCAGAGTCTAGTGGGGCGGAATTCTCCGCTCCTGGGAAAAATCGGGAGGGCTGTCGTGAACTCAGCCAAGTTTCACGACGGCCTCGGAGGCCATTCCTCGCCCCCTATTCTCCCCTCCCGGCGGGGCTAGGAGCGGCGCTCCATAACTCTCGGCCGTGGGGACATTGTGTCAAGAATGACGCAGCCGGCGCGCCTAATGACGTCAGCCGCGCATGCGCAGGTTGGCCGGCTCCAACCCGCGCATGCGCAGCTGACGTCATGACGCTGACGGCATGAACCCGTGCATACGCGGTGGCTGTCTTTCCCCATAGCCGCCCCGCAAGACGTGGCGGCTTGATCTAGCTGGGCGGCGGAGGGGAAATAGTGCGTCCGATTTGGACGTCGGCCCGACGATCGGTGGGCACCGATCGCAGGCCTGTCCCCTCCCGAGCACAGTCGTGGTGCTCATTCCCCACCAGGCCCCCTACAAGCCCCAAACGGGCTTCTCACTCCCGTTTCACAACGGCAGCGACCAGGTGTGGTTGCCGCCGTCGTGAAACAGCCGCTAACGGCAGGCCGCTCGGCCCATCTGGGTCGGAGAATCGCTGTTCACCGTGAAAAACGGCGAGGGGAGGGGGGGCAGAATCGCAGGGGGGGGCATGAAATTTGTCGGGGGTCCCTCCCGCGATTCTCCCACCCAGCGTGGGGAGCGGAGAATCGCGCCCGTGAATTTTGGTAAATTATCAATAGTGCATTTGCAATTTCCCTAGCCATCTCTTTTAGCACTTTGGGATGCATTCCATCAGGGCCAGGAGACTTGTCTACCTTTAGCTTACCCATCACTACCTCCTTCGTGATAACAATCATCTCAAAGTCCTCGCCTGTCATAGCCACATTTCCATCAATCACTGGCGTGTTATTTGTGTCTTCCACTGTGAAGACCGACCCAAAAATCCTGTTCATTTCCTCAGCCATTTCCTCATCTCCCATTATTAAATCTCCCTTCCCATCCTCTAAAGGACCAATATTTATCTTAGCCACTCTTATTTGTTTTATATATTTGTCGAAACTTTTAATATCTGTTTTTATATTCTGAGCTAGTTTACTCTCATAATCTATCTTACTCTTCTTTATAGCTTTTTTAGTAGCTTTCTGTTGCCCCCTAAAGATTTCCCAGTCCTCTAGTCCCCCACTAATCTTTGCCACTTTGTATGCTTTTTTCTTCAATTTGATACTCTCCCTTATTTCCTGAGGTATCCACGGTCGATTTTCCCTCTTTCTACCGTCCTTCCTTGTTGTTGGTATAAACCTTTGCTGAGCACTGTGAAAAATCGCTTGGAAGGTTCTCCACTGTTCCTCAACTGTTTCACCATAAAGTCTTTGCTCCCAGTCTACCTTAGCTAGCTCTTCTCTCATCCGATTGTAATCTCCTTTGTTTAAGCACAAAACACTAGTGTTTGATTTTACCTTCTCACCCTCCATCTGTATTTTAAATTCCACCATATTGTGATTGCACCTTCCGAGAGCATCTCTCACTATGAGATCCGTAATCAATCCTGTCTCATTACACAGGACCAGATCTAGGACCGCTTGTTCCCTCGTAGTTTCCATTACATACTGTTCTGGGAAACTATCGTGGATACATTCTATAAACTCCTCCTCAAGGCTGCCTTGACCGACCTGGTTAAACCAATCGACATGTAGGTTAAAATCCCCCATGATAACTGCTGTACCATTTCTACATGCATCAGTTATTTCTTTGTTTATTGCCTGCCTCACTATACTGTTATCATTTGGTGGCCTATAGACTACTCCTATCAGTGACTTTTTCGCCTTACTATTCCTGATTTCCACCCAAATGGATTCAACCTTATCCTCCATAGCACAGATGTCATCCCTTACTATTGCCCGGATGTCATCCTTAAATAACAGAGCTACACCACCTCCCACTCTGTCCTTCCAAATAGTTTGATACCCTCGGATATTTAGCTCCCAGCCGTGACCATCCTTTAACCATGTTTCAGTAATGGCCACTAAATCATAATCATTCACGATGATTTGCGCCATCAACTCATTTACCTTATTCAGAATACTACGAACATTCAGGTAAAGTACACTTATAGAACAGTACAGGACAGAACAGGCCCTTCGGCCCTCGATGTTGTGCCGAGCAATGATCACCCTACTTAAACCCACGTAACCCATATACCCGTAACCCAACAATCCCCCCATTAACCTTACACTACGGGCAATTTAGCATGGCCAATCCACCTAACCCGCACATCTTTGGGCTGTGGGAGGAAACCGGAGCACCCGGAGGAAACCCACGCACACACGGGGAGGACGTGCAGACTCCACACAGACAGTGACCCAGCCGGGAATCGAACCTGGGACCCTGGAGCTGTGAAGCATTTATGCTAACCTCCATGCTACCGTGCGGCCCTGAGTGAGTGTGTGTATTCATATAATTTCAGGTATTTGGCAGATTCCACTTGATATGAAAGACAAGACGATTAAAACAGAGAGTGCTTCACCACAAGAGTGTGTGAGGGGTATTTGTTTCACAATATTATTTATTATTTCTGTCTCAAGCTGGAGCAGGTTCTGAACAGAATGAAACATGGTGATGGTGAGCGAACAGAGTACCTTTGGCCGGTTGACATCAGTGATGGAACGAAGGGTGAGAACTTCTTCCTTCTCCTGAGGATATTTGACTTTCAGATTTCCAGCTGCCGTTAGGACAGATTTGACAGCTCGCATTCCATAATCGTAGTGATGCTGTGAGGAGAGCTGCAAGTTACAATGTCTGATTAGCAAATTCAGCCATAGACCAAATTTCCCACCAACGTGGTGCTGTTGATAATCAATATCTTTGTTCTGTGTTATTTCACTAAAAAATATCACAGGAAATGGAATGATGAGCTCCAATAATCTTTCTGTTTGAGCTATTCCATGTCACCTGATAAGTTAATTAAAAAATACATATTTCTTCTGGCTTTAATTGTAATATAAACAACACACCCAGAATTTCACTCTCGCCATTCATTGTCTAAACCTTGTAATGTATTCCAGTAACCTTTGGGCGGCATGGTGGCACAGTGGTTAGCACTGCTGCATCACAGCTCCAGGGTCCCAGGTTCAATTCCGGCCTTGGGTGACAGTGCACACTCCACACATTCTCCTTGTGTTTGAGTGGGCTTCCTCTGGTTTGCTCCCACAGTCCAAAGATATGCAGGTTAGGTGGATTGACCATGCTAAATTGCCACTTGTGTCTAAAAGATTAGATGAAGTTTGTGGGTTACGGAGATAGGGTGGAGGTGTGGGCTTAAGTAGGGTGCTCTTTCCAAGGGCCAGTGCAGACTTGATGGGTGAATGGCCTCCTTCTGCACTGTAAATTCTAAGATTCTTTCTTTCTATCTCTGCCTCTGGCTGTCTACTTCTCTCCATCTTACTCTCTCAACAACATATATTTACAAATGAAACGACCAAGGGACTTCACAGGATCTTTATAAAACAGAAAGTGGCACAGAACCTGTGGAGTTTGTTCGCTTTAAGGTGCAGTCTGCCGAGAGAGTCATATGGCCAGGTAACCAATCTGGGCTGGGGGGTCACTCCAGCGAGTGCGGGTTTCTGATGCTGGAAACTGGACTGAACCACGAGGCTGCCAGACTCTGCATTGTAGTTAAATGTAAATGAATACGGCAATTGTTATTTGCCTAACTGCTGAATGGGGAGAAAAAGGCGATCCTAAGATTGTGAGTATTAAGTTGAAGTTCAGTGCGAGGTGAGAAACAGAAGAGTGTTTGCAGGTATGCCCTTATTTGGATTGATAGATCCTCTTGATGCCTCTGTGGAGAATTGGACACAATACATTGAACATTTGGACTACTTTTTTCAGACCTATGAAATTTAATAGAAAGGGAAGAGAAAGGCAATCCTTCTGAGCGGGTGTGGAACCCAGGCCTAGAATTTAACATGCAGCCTCACTGCTAAGTGCACCCGACTCCAAGTTATTCTCTCAGATAATTGAATTTGTGAAAACACGCGACCACCCGAAGCCATCGGTATTATTGCAGCGATAAGTTTAACTCAACTCAGAGAGCCCCTAGGGAAACTATTGAACCTTATATTACCATGTTCAGACAGATCACAGAGAAGGACGACTTTGGAGCAAATCTCAACATTATGCTCTGGGTCTGCTTAGTCTGCAGTAAAATAAAGGGCCTCCAGGCAAAGATCCATGTAGATCCTGAGGCAACCCTCTGTTTTTAGAGTGGGACCAGTACCATATGTCTTGTGAGGAAGGTTCGACACAGAATTGAAGAGATTGGAAGAGCTGGGTGTTGTCCAGCCAGGTCAATTCGCAGAGTGGGCATCTTCCACAGTCATAGAATAGCATAATAGAAAAGTTACAGCACAGGAGGTTATTTGGCCCATCTTGTCCATGCTAGCCCGAGGACACCCAGGTGCCCTTTCTAATCTCACATTTTTGCACCCGATCCATAGCCCTGTATCTTCCAGCACTTAAGGTGCAGATCAATGTACTTTTTTTTTTAAAGAGTTTAGGGTCTCTGCCTCCACCACCAACACAGGCAACAAACTCCAGACTCCCATTATCCTCTGTGTCATGTGAGAGTACCTTTAAGAAATGGGTGTTTGTCTGATGTCAGAGTGTTGTTGGAGCTGGGCTGTCTGTCAGCTTTTTACTTTAATTTTAGGCTGTTTGCTGCAAGATGTGTTTTAGTTTTGTTTTCAGTGTTGGAGCTGAAGCCAGACAGCAGGTGCACTGTTGATTTCTCTGCCATGAAAAGACTATCTCTTGATCATTTGGTGAATTCAGAATTATAAATGTTTTCAGTGGTGAATGTAAACCTGATGTGCTTCTGTTAAAAGGTGTTTCTTCTGTCTTCTGGATGTCGTTTGGGAAGTTATTAAGGATTACTTAGTGTTGTACTCTTTGGGGGTTGTATTTTAATTGATGGTTGCTAAGATGTTTACTGTATATTTTGAAAAGGTTAATTTGAGTTCATAGAAGAAACATTGTTTTGCTTTAAAAATTACTTTTCTATTTCTGCTGTACCACACCTGTAGAGTGGGCCGTGTGCTCCCCATACCACAATCTATTAAAAGTTGTGGGTCAGGTGAACTCCATGATACACTTTGGGGTTCTCTAAACCCTGGCCCATAACATCTGTGGAAAACATTCTTCCTCATGTCCCTCAACACCTTCTGTCTCTTATCTTGAATATATATCCCCTGGTTTTGGAATTCTACACCAAAGAAACAATGTTATCCTATCTACTCTATCTCTTCTCGTAATTTTGTATACTCCAATTAAGCCACCCCTCAGCTTTCTTTGTTCCAAGGAAAATAACCTCAACCTATCCAATCTTTCCTCCTAGCTACTTTTCTAGCCCTGACAACATTCTTGTAAACCCTTTGCACTTTTTCCAGAGCAATTGCATCCTTCCTATAATATGGTAACCAGAACCGCCCACAATACTCTAGTGGTGGCCTCACCAGTGTTATATACAACTCCAGCATTATATCCTTACTTTTATATTCTATACCTCTGACAATGAAGGAGAACATTACATATGCTTTCTTTACAACCTTGTCTACTTGAACTGCTGCATTTAGGGACCTGTGTACTTGTACACACAAGATCTTACACTTCATCTACCCCTCTTAGTATATTCCTATTATTATGTACTCCCTATAACTGCTGTTTGACCTCCCTGCATGACTTCATACTTCTGTGTGTTAAATTCCATCTGCCACTTTATTGCCCACTCCAACAACCCAGCTATATCATTTTGGAGATTCTAGTTATCTTCTACATGGTGGACAACTAGGCCAATCTTTTTGTAATCTGCAAATTTCCAATCGTGCTCCCCGCGTTCACTCCAAATCGTTAATGTATAACACAAACAGTAAGGGCTGGAATCTTCCGCCCTGCCCGCGGCAAGAACTCCGCGGGCGAGATGCTGACAATGGAGAAATTCATTGACCTCGGGTGGGATTCACCGGGCGTACGCGGACGGAGAATCCTGCCATAAGGGTCCCAACACCTAGCCCTGTGGAATGCCACTTGAAACGAGCAGCCATCAACCCCTTGTTTCCTGTTACTAAACCAACTTTTTATCCAGTTTGCCACATTACCCTGTATCCCTTGGGTGTTTACTTTCTAGACCAATCTACCATGTGGTACTTTGTCAAACGCCTTGCTAAAATCCATGCACACAACATCCACTGCACTACCTTAATCAATCCTTGTCACTTCCTCAAGTCATTCAATCAAATTTGTGAGGCAAGGGGGCGGTGGTTAGCAGTGAGACTGTGGCGTTGAGGACCAAGGTTTGAATCCCGGCCCTGGGTCACTGTCCGTGTGGAGTTTGCACATTCTGTGGCACAACGGCTGGTTTAGCACACTGATCTAAATAGCTGGCTTGTAATGTAGAACAAGGCAGCAGCGCGGGTTCAATTCGCGTACCAGCCTCCCCGAACAGATGCCAGAATGTGCCGACGAGGAGCTTTTCACAGTAACTTCATTGAAACCTACTGGTGACAATAAGCTATTATTATTATTCTCCCCATGTCTGTGTGGATTTCACTCCCACAACCCAAAGATGTGCTGGTTAGGTGGATTGGCCACACTAAATTTCCCCTTATTTGGTAAAGAAAAATTAAATAAATGAAATGAAAATCGCTTATTGTCACGAGTAGGCTTCAATTAAGTTACTGTGAAAAGCCCCTAGTCGCCACATTCCGGCACCAGTTGGGGAAGGTTGGTACGGGAATTGAACCGTGCTGCTGACCTGCCTTGGTCTGCTTAAAAGCCAGCGATTTAGCCCAGTGTGCTAAACCAGTGTGCTACTGTAAATTATAAAAAATAAATAAATATGTGAGGCAAGACCTTCCTTTAACAAATCCATGCTGACTATCCGTGACTAGCCGATGCCTTTCTATGTAACAGTTAATCATATCTCTCAGGATTCATTCTACTAATTTGCCCACCACTGCCTCCAGATGAACTGGCCTGCAATTGTTTGGCATTTCCTTCGATCACTTTTTAAACAATGGAATCACATTTGCATTTCTCCACTCTGGTACCTTCCCCCATATCTAATGAGGATTGAAAAATTATCTTCAGAGCATCTGCTCTCTCCCTGACCTCCTTCAGTAACCTTGGAAACAATCAACCTGGCCCTGATGAATTGTCAAAGGTTCATAAGATGTAGGAGCAGAATTAGGCCATTTGGCCCGTCAAGTCTTCTGTCATTCTATCATGTCTGATCTCATCCTGGCCTTAACTCCAACATCCTTCCCATTTTCCATAACCCTTCAACCCATTACCAATTAAAAATCTGTCTTAACTCCTCCTTAAATTTATTCACTGTCCCAGCATCCACCACACTCTGGGGTAATGAATTCCACAGATTCACAATCCTTCACAAACCTCATTGAGTTCTTCGAGAAGGTGACCAAACAGGTGGATGAGGGTAAAGCAGTTGATGTGGTGTATATGGATTTCAGTAGAGCGTTTGATAAGGTTCCCCACGGTAGGCTATTGCAGAAAATACAGAGGCATGGGATTCAGGGTGATTTAGCAGTTTGGAACAGAAATTGGCTAGCTGATAGAAGACAAAGAGTGGTGGTTGATGAGAAATGCTCTGACTGGTGTCCAGTTACTAGTGGTGTGCCACAAGGATCTGTTTTGGGGCCGTTGCTGTTTGTCATTTTTATAAATGACCTGGAGGAGGGCGTAGAAGGATGGGTGAGTAAATTTGCAGATGACACTAAAGTCGGTGGAGTTGTGGACAGTGCAGAAGGATGTTACAAGTTACATAGGGACATAGATAAGCTGCAGAGCTGGGCTGACAGGTGGCAAATGGAGTTTAATGCAGAAAAGTGTGAGGTGATTCATTTTGGAAGGAATAACAGGAAGGCAGAGTACTGGGCTAATGGTAAGATTATTGGTAATGTGGACGAGCAGAGAGATCTCGGTGTCCATGTCCATAGATCCCTGAAAGTTGCCACCCAGGTTGAGAGGGTTGTTAAGAAGGCGTACGGTGTGTTAGCTTTTATTGGTAGAGGAATCGAGTTTCGGAGCCATGAGGTCATGTTGCAGTTGTACAAAACTCTGGTGCGGCCGCATTTGGAGTATTGTGTGCAGTTCTGGTCGCCACATTATAGGAAGGATGTGGAAGCATTGGAAAGGGTACAGAGGAGATTTACAAGAATGTTGCCTGGTATGGAGGGAAGATCATATGAGGACAGGCTGAAGGACTTGAGGTTGTTTTCGTTAGAGAGAAGAAGGTTAAGAGGGGACTTAATTGAGGCATACAAGATGATCAGAGGATTAGATAGGGTGGACATCGAGAGCCTTTTTCCTCGGATGGTGATGTCCAGCATGAGGGGACATAGCTTTAAATTGAGGGGAGATAGATATAGGACAGATGTCAGAGGTAGGTTCTTTACTCAGAGTATTAAGGGCGTGGAATGCCCTGCCTGCAACAGTAGTGGACTCGCCAACACTAAACACATTCAAATGGTCATTGGATAGGCATATAGACGATAAGGGAATAGTGTAGAGGGACTTTAGAGGGGTTTCACAGGACGGTGTAACATCGAGGGCCGAAGGGCCTGTACTGCGCTGTAATGTTCTATGTTCTATGTTCGGGAGAAGTAGTTTCTCCTCACCTCTGTTTTAAATTTGCTATCTCTTATCCTAAGACTGTGACCTCTCATTCTAGAATGCCCTACAAGAGGAAGCATCCACTCCACGTCTCCTTTATCCATTCCTTTTATCATCTTGAACTCCTCAATTTGATAAAGGAGGCTCCGGCCCCCAGAAACCCATCCGAGTTCAAGTCATTCTTAGGAATGGTGAATTATTGTGGGTGCTTTCCACTAAATTTGTCGACATTATTGGCCCCTTTGCATATAGTACATAGAACATACAGTGCAGAAGGAGGCCATTCGACCCATTGAGTCTGCAGCGACCCACTTAAGCCCTCACTTCCACCCTATCCCCGTAACCCAATAACCCCTCTTAATCTTTTTGGTCACTAAGGGCAATTTAGCATGGCCAGTCCATCTAACCTGCACATCTTTGGACTGTGGGAGGAAACCAGAGCACCCGGAGGAAACCCACAGAGACACGGGGAGAACGTGCAGACTTCTCACAGTGGAGCCAGTGGGGAATCGAACCCGGGACCCTGGCGCTGTGAAGCCACAGTGCTATCGACTTGTGTTACCGTGCTGCCCAAAGAAGCACCAACATTGGGTTTGAAAGACGCCCCAGAGAGAAGCTTTTAACAAAGTAAAGCACTTGTTACATTAATCAAGTTGATCGCTGCATTTCAAACCAATCTAAAGAATTGATGTTAATCTGTGGCGCCTCTCCATATGGCATCGGTGCAGTATTCTCCCTTAAGATGGACAATGGATCTGAAAGACCTGCAGGCTATGTCTCGAGAACCCTCTCAGAGACTGAAAAAGCCTCAGTTTGATTTGAAAACGAAGGCTTGTCAATAGTCTATGGGGTAAAGAAGTTTAACCAGTATGTATATGAAAGGCACTTTACCATTGGTATGGGCCACAAACCTCTCTTGGGTCTTTTTAAAGAAGATAAGGCTAATCTACCAATTGCACTGGCAAGAATTCACCATTGGGAGTTAATTCTTTTTTTAAACAATGTTTTTAAGTTTATACTCAGTACATTAGACAGAGACAGGGGTATGTGCATCGGGTACAATATACAAGAAATTTCCATTGGTATCGATGCACCCCTGGCTTTGAACATATCCTGCATCAAGTTGCTGAATGGCCTTCTCTGACCCTCGGATTGTGAATTTGACCTGCTCCAGACGGAGACCGACAAGTCTGCCAGCCAGTCTGCAGCTGTGGTTGGTGCTTCTGATCACCAGCCAAGCAGGATTCTTCGATGGGCGATGAGGCAAGCAAAGGCATGGGTGTCGGCCCCTTCTCCATGAATAGTTCTGGCTGGTCCGATACCCCTAAGTCTGCCACCCCGAGACACGGCTCCACCCTCACCTCCACAATAGAACATAGAACAGTACAGCACAGAACAGGCCCTTCGGCCCTCGATGTTGTGCCGAGCAATGATCACCCTACTTAAACCCACGTAACCCGTATACCCGTAACCCAACAATCCCCACCATTAACCTTACACTACGGGCAATTTAGCATGGCCAATCCACCTAACCCGCACATCTTTGGACTGTGGGAGGAAACCGGAGCACCCGGAGGAAACCCACGCACACACGGGGAGGACGTGCAGACTCCACACAGACAGTGACCCAGCCGGGAATCGAACCTGGGACCCTGGAGCTGTGAAGCATTGATGCTAACCACCATGCTACCGTGAGGCCAATCTGGGACATTGTCTCAAAGAAGGCTGTCCAGAACCCGACAATCTGGGGCATGCCCAAAACGTGGTTGGTCGGGCCTCCCTGGCGCCATTCACATTTGTCCTCCAGGAAGAACCTGCTCTTTTAGGTTCTTGTTAGGTGCGCTCTGTGCACCACATTCAGTTGCACGAGGCTTAGTCTGGCGCAAGTGGAGGTGAAGCTGGCCTGTTCACTGCTTCGCTCCAGAGTCCTCACCCTATTTCCATTCCTAATTCTTCATCCCAGTTTTCCCGTGTTTCATCCAGTGGGGAGCTTGTCCTTTTTGACAGTCAAAGAAAAACAAAGAAAAATACAGCACAGGAAAAGGCCCTTTGGCCTTCCCAGGCATGCGCCGACCATGCTGCCCGTCTAAACTAAAATCTTGTACACTTCCGGGATCCATATCCCTCTATTCCCATCCTAAAATAACAAAGAAAAGTACATACAGATCCCTGCGTCCCCCTCTGCCAGATTACCCCGTCCAATAGCTCCTCTAACATTGTGTGTCTCGGGGTCCGTGGGTCCTTGCGGAGAAAGTTCTTAACCTGTAGGTGTTGCAGTTCGTTCCCGTTAGTAGCTGCAGTCTCTGTCAGTTCCTCTAAGGTCGCTAGCCTGTCCTCTGTGTAAAAGTCCCTAACAGTCAGTATCTCCCATCCTGTCTCCACCTCTTAATGGTGGCATCTAACATGGCTGGCACAAACTTGTGGCTGATGCAGATCAGAATCATGGTGGACATTTCGGTCAAGCTGAGCTACTGCCTCATCTGGTTCCAGATTCTGAGGGTAATTGCCACCGCTGGGCTTGCTGAGTGTTTGACTGATGGGGTTGGGAGTGCTGCCATTGCGAGGGCCCAAAGGGCATCCCTGTGCAGGAGCTCTCCTCCATCCTCAGCCATTCCATATCTGGTTCTTTCACCCATCCCCTCGCTCTTTCCGCCGTGGCTGCCCAGTGGTAGTACTGCAGGATATGGAGGACCAGGCCTCCCGTGTTTCTTCGCTGTAGGACCTTTTTGGAGATCCTTGGGTTCTTACCCCACACCCTCACACAAACACCATGATCATTTTGTCGACCGTGTTGAAGAAGGCCTTGGGGATGCAAATTGGCATGGATCTGAATAGGAAGAAGAACCTGGGCAGTACGTTCATCTTGATTTTCTGTACCCTCCCCACTAGGGAGAGCGGGGGTGTGTCCCATCCCACTAGGTCCATTCTTGTGGATCCATGTCCAGATGTGGGCAATTTGAAGAGTTGAAGCAGAATTTGCTTTGGGCTAGTTTGAATGGTAGCCCCCCGCTCTGTCCCTCCCTCTCTCGGGTTCACAGGGAAGCCTTCACTCTTGCTCAGGTTTAGTTTGTAGCTGAGAAGGCAGCATGATCCCTTCCATGCTGCTTTGCAGGTCCGAGATGTAGAGGAGCACATCATCCGCATAGAGTGAGATTCTGTTCTCTCTGCCTCCTCTTTGGATTCCCTTCCAGCTTCTTGCCGCTCTTGAGAGCGATCACCAACGGCTCAATTGCCAGAGCAAACGAATGGGAACAGCGGGCATCCCTGCCTTGTGCCTCTGTGCAGCTGAAGTATTTGGAGCTGGTGGTGTTGGTCTGTATGCATTGGTCCTGCGGACATTGTACTGTAGTTTCACCCATCAGGTGAACCTTGTCCCTAGCCCAAACCTCTACGAGTTACATTCGCTTGACTCTTTCGAAGGCCTTTTCTGCGTCCAGGGAGACGATCACCTCGAATGGGGTCATTACCACGTTTAGCAGTCGTCTGATGCTTGCTGTTAGCTGGCTACCCTTAACAAAGCCTGCCTGGCCCCCTGCGACCACCTCTGGTACACAGTTCTTTAATGTCTTGCCCAGACTTTCATGAGTATTTTCACATCCCCATTGAGCAGCGAAGTGGGTCTGAATGATCCTCATTCTGTTGGGTCTTTCTCTTTCATAGGTATCAGCGATATGATGGCTTGTATTACCTTTAGAGACAGGGTGCCCATTGCAAGCAGGTCTGCAAACAACTCCCGCAAGTGCGGGGCCAGTGCCGTTCGTTGCAAATTGTCTGTAGATGTCCGCCGGGAACCCGTTGGGTACTGGCGCCTTCCCCGCCTGTATGAAGTTGATGCTCTCCATAACCTCTCCGAATTCTATTGGTGCTTCCAGCACACCCCCCCCCCCCCCCCCCCCCCTATCGTCCCCAACGACTGGCATGTCCAATCCATTGAGGAACTGTTTCATCCCCAAGTCCCTGCCGAGGAGCTTGGACATGTACTGTAAAAGGCCCCAAAAGCTATGTTGACCTTTTTTTGGTTCGGCTACCAGTCTGCCTCTGCTATCTTTCACAAGCGCTATGGCGGCACGTAGCACAGTGGTTATCACTGTTGCTTCACAGCGCCAGGGTCCCAGGTTCGATTGTGTGCGGAGCCTGCAAGTTCTTCTGTGTCTGCGTGGGTTTCTTCCGGGTGCTCAGGTTTCCTCCCACAAGCCCTGAAAAATGTACTGTTATGTCAGTTGGACATTCTGAATTCTTCCTCTGTGCACCCGAACAGGTGCTGGAATTTGACGACTCGGGGCTTTTCACAGTAACTTCATTGCAGTGTTAATGTAAGCCTACTTGTGACAATAAAGATTATTATTATTTCCCTCTTGGCTGCCTGCTAACTCAACTTGTGGGCCAGCAGGCGGCTAGCCTTGTTTCCATGCTTGTAGAAGGTGCTCCATGTTGGCGGAATTGATGCACTGCCTTCCTGGTGGATAGCAGGTTAAAGTCCATTTGTGTTTTTTTTCCTCACCGCCAGAAGCTCTACGGTCAGGGCCTTGGATTATCTTCTGTCAACCTCCAGAATGGAGTCGATCAGTTGCTGCCTAGTCGCTGTCTCTTCCCTGTCTCTGCATGTCTTATAGACAATAATTTCTCCTTTAATCACAGCCTTCAGTGCCTCCCAGAACGTACTCGCCTATGGCCTGTGATGTTTTCTGGCAGAAGACCTTGTCGACCAGAAGAGTCATGTCAAGCCTCCATGTGTGGTGGTGTGCAAGGCACGTCTCCAACCTCACATCCGTGTAGTGCGGAGGTGGTCGGAGATTACAAAGACAAAGTATTCCGCTCTTACTATTTTTGGAAGCACTAATTTCCCACTACAAAGAAGTCGATACAGGTGTAGACCTTGTGTACTTGCGAGAAGAAAACAAACTCCTTCTCACCTTGGTGCATGAACTGCCTGTGTCCACAACCTCAATCTGTTCTGTACTTGTTCCCAGTTCTCTAGCCATGCCTGCTGTTTTCCCGTTCTGGGGTTTGACCTGTCCATCAGTGGGTCCTGTACACAGTTAGAGTCTCTATTCCCCCCCCCCCCCCCCCCAATATGACCAGTCAGTGTGCATGTATGTCAGGGATTTCCGCCATGGTCTTCTTTACGAATTCCATGTTGTCCCAGGGGCCATGATGTGGAGGTGCTGGTGTTGGACTGGGTTGGGCACAGTAAGAAGTCATACAACACCAGGTTTAAGTCCAACAGGTTTGTTTTGAATCACTAGCGTTCAGAGCGCAGCTCCTTCATCAGGTGAGTGAAGAGGTGGGTTCCACGACCACAAATATAGACAAAGCCAAGGATGCAAGATGATACTTTGAATGCAACTCTTTGCAGGTAATTAAGTCTTTACAGGTCCAGTCGGAGAGGGATAATCATAGGTTAAAGAGGTGTGAATCCAACGCCGGTAACTACAAATCATGGCTCCCCCCTTTGATGTTGTGCTCTCCCCCCTTTGCCAGATGCTTTCTCTCTGATGGGAGATACGCCCTCCCCACCCCATATACCTCTTGGCGCTAGCTTTCCCGCCAGTGTGGTGGCCCCCCTTCTGGGGTCGGTCTGACCCTCTCTTACGCCCGCTCTGTTGGTATCCCCTCTATCTCCTCCTCCCTGTCTCCTGTGCTCTGCCGCCCCCCCCCCCCCCCCCCCCCCCTGCAAACTGGTTCCCTTGTTCATAATGAGGCCATGCAGTCCTTCCCTGCCTCCTCTGTGCCTTCCTTATCACTGTCTCTCTTGCTGTCTGTCAGGTCCATTCTTTTGGACAAACCCGTACACTTCTTCAGGGCAGCGAAGCAATGTTCCTTTCCCTGGTATATTACCCAGAGCCTAACTGTGTACAGCACCCCAAATTTAATATTATTTGTACAGGGTTGATTTTGTCTTATTAAAATATGCCCTGAGCTTTGCCAGGTTCACCCCAAAGCCCTGATATACTCTTGAGTTTTTCTGTCTCACAGCTGCAAGCTTCATTTGTCTGGCCCAGTGATTGAACCTTTCCCGATCCTGGTACTTGTGCAGTTTGGCAATGACTGCTCTCGGCTGATCCCCACCTTGGATTTTGGCCGGAGCGACCTGTGAGCCCTGTTGATCTCCGGCGGCTTGGGGAAGCTGTCTTTCCCCATTAGGTTACCTAGCATTTGGGCCACATAGTCGGTCAGGTCCCTGTCGATTCCTTCTGGCAGGCCCACTATTCTGATGTTCTGTGGCCTGGACCGATTTTCTTGGTCCTCCACCTTCCCTTTCAGACTCCCCAGGGTCACCTCCAACCTCTTAATTTTGGCCTCCGGGGCAACGATTTGGTCGCTCTGGTCCGTCAAAGCTTTCTCCAGCTCCTTTATTGTGCTACCCTGGGCCTCCAATCTCTTCCCATTACTGTTGAGGGCCACTTACACGGTCGGCAGCGCCTCCGCCACCTTTATTTCTGCATTAGTATCGTCTCTCATCTCCTTCAGTTCCCTGGTGAGGAATGTGTTGTTCCTCGTGTCTTAATAAAGCTCGTAGTCTCAAAGGTGGAGAAGATGCTTTATTGTGAATTTGTTCGCTTAACTTACGGCTACCTCAAATGCTGCCTGCTTGTGTCTGTGTCCTGCTACGAGTTCTGCCTTCCGTGAAGTGTGTCGTCACTTCCTGTCCCTGTAGCTCTCCCGTGCTCCCTCTAGTGCTTGCTCATTTGTATTGCATCTACTCAGATCTCCAATCACCACATCCCCCCTTTTTTCTTTACATATCTTCTGTACATCGTTAAAGAAAATTGTACAAAACAGTTACTTATGATATGTGTATCTATACAAGTGATGGTGCTATTGCATATTTTACAAAGCCAATTTATATTTATGAGTCCAATCTTAATAAAAACATTTATGAGTCCAAACTTGATGAATTTGTTCACTGAGTTTTTTCTTTTGTTGTTGTTGACGTGGTGAATGTTGTCGGTGTTCTTGTTATTTTAAGTAACCAATGCGTCATCCCGAGGTGTTTGCATGGTCGAACCACTGATGTTGACTGACATGGACTTTTTTCTGTGCTTGTGGTATCGATTTATTATGTCATCTGCCTTGAAAGCTGGTGTGCTTGCTTGTTCTGGAGCAGATGTGAGTTTGGGCGATTCGTTGTCATCCCATGGCATGTTTGTAGTCTTGTCATTGTTTTGCAGTGTGCTGTGGCATTGTCCTTCATGCGCAGAGTTGTACCATTTTGTACAAGTCTTTTCATTGCTGTTGTTTCTGTCGTTCCTGTCTTTGTTGTTTTCGTTGCTGTTCTTGTTGCTGTTTTTGTCGTTTCTGTCTTTGTTGTTGTCGCTATCTTTGTTATGCTTCTTGTTGGTTTTGTTGTTCTTCTTGTAGTTTTTGTCGTTGTGCTTGTAGTTTTTGTTGGTGCTGTTGTTGTTCTTGTTTCTGCTGTGCTTCTTTTGGCTGTTGTTTTTCTTGTTATGCTCAATGAGTGTCCCGTGTGGATAATTTGAGTCATTGTCACAGTTCTTGGTGCGAGTGTCCTTTGTGGAATCTGTTGCATTGAACGTTTCGTCTCGAGAACTGTGAGAATGATCTGATGTTGCATTGATGCTGGTGACATCAGTCATTTGTGGTGGATTTGATTCGTCATCTTTGCTTTCTTGGTGCTCCTCTTCTGGAGTCCAATTCTTCACGATTTCATTTGACGCAGTCTCTCTGGACTCTTGGTGCTCCTCTTCCGGAGTCAAAATCTTCATGATTTCACTTGACGTGGTCTCTCCGGACTCTTGGCGCTCCTCTTCCGGAGTCAAAATCTTCATGATTTCACTTGACGTGGTCTCTCTGGACTCTTGGTGCTCCTCTTCTGGAGTCAAAATCTTCATGGTTTCTGTTGATGTGGTCTCACTGGACTCTTGGTGCTCCTCTTCTGGAGTCAAAATCTGCATGGTTTCTATTGGCGTGGTCTCACTGGACTCTTGGGTGGCCCTACTCTGTGCTTCTGTACAGACAGGCTGAGAACTGACAGTCTCGCTGTGATCCTGTACCTCCTGTATGTCGAGTGTGATCACCTTGTCACTGTTTTCGCATGCAGTGGGTAGATGTACATTGTTTTCTCCTTGTTTATGTGAGCTTGGTAGACTTTCATAGTCTGCTTGCGGTTGCTCAGATACGGCGGGTTGACCTTCATGGTCTTGTTCATGCATGGTGTTCGCCAGGGAGTGTTTGCTTGCTTCCCTTTTGGAGTCTTTCATCACTCTCACTGTGGAGCCTGTCATCGCTCTCTCTGTGGAGTCTTTCTGTGCTCTTTGTGTGGCGTCGTCTTCGTCTTGGGTATTGCTGTCATCCAATGTATCGACGATCTGCCATGGCACCATGGTTTTGGATTCATCTACCACGAGTAGATTCGTGTTGAGCTTTGCGACCGTGTCGCTGATGCTGTGATCAGCATATCCAAATAACTCAGCCATGTCTGAGTAGTATTCTTCGAAAAACAAATCATCTTTTTTTGTTTCGGATTTCTTTTTGTTCTCTTCACTTTGGGTCATGCAGACTGCTTTTTCCAGGGTGTTGTGCGAGTTGTTTTTAACTGCTGGTTTAAGTTCAGGCGTTTTTTTGTCTTCTGAGGCAAGAAAGTTTGGTTTTACCGCTTTAAGTATCTTGTTTTCAATTATCGGGCATTTCCCTTTTAAGTAGGCGTGGTCCGGATGCTCAGACGTCATGACGCTCGTGACGTCATGCGTAGGAATCAATTGCGCATGCGCAAATCGGCCTTTACTGTGCGGTTTTGTGTCCACTGCGCATGCGCGGCTTGCACATGCGCATACCGATCCGTGACTAAAACGTTTTGAGACTGCCTGCGCATGCGCATAATGATCAGCAACACAAACTTTTTTAAACTGCGCCAGCCACGCATGCGCAGAACGATAAACGGGTGATTGTAACTGCGCATGCGCGGCTTCTGTTTCGCACGCAGAACACCTCTGTTTTCTTCAGACGCAGATTTGAGTTCTTTGTCTGCCCGAGACTGTAAAATGTGGTCGGACGCCATTTTATCGCGGATTTCAGCGTTTTTTTCTTTCTGAAAGTTGTAAGTTACCTTTTCTTTTCAATCTGGACTGGATTTCAGCATTTTGGCTTTGTGAAAAATTCAAGTTATTTCTTCTTTTTGATCTGTACTTTTACTCGCGATTTCTTGTTCTTTTCGTGATTGTTTGAGTTTTGCATCACTCAGTCTCTGTGCAGTTTGGCCTCTGAGCATACCGTGCTGTTCAAATTCCTTACAGTACTCTTCAAATTTGTTTAGTATTGTTTGTAAGTTGTTGCTATCTTCATCTTTTGAGTATTTAAATCCATTATATACTTTCCTAGCTTCATGTCCTACGATGAGCATTGCTATTTTAATTTTGTCTGAGGCTGCTGCTACATCATTAGCTATGATATAAAAATCGAACATTTGTTTAAACATTTTCCAGACATTTCTTACATTGCCGGTCGTGTCCAGCTGAGGTGGGGTTCCAAGCCACATCCTTGAATAAGCGATGTCTTCCCAAGTCCAATGTCCAGTAGGAAATTTCCATGTCATTTTGTTCTTTCTGTATCTGCAGCTGAATTGACCTGTAGTAAGCGTCTGAAGCCACTCCTGGTAACATGTGTTGTTCCTCGTGTCTTAATAAAGCTCGTAGTCTCAAAGGTGGAGAAGATGCTTTATTGTGAATTTGTTCTCTCTTCAGAGCTTAACTTACGGTTACCTCAAATGCTGCCTACTTGTGTCGGTGTCCTGCTACGAGTTCTGCCTTCCGTGAAGTGTGTCATCACTTCCTGTCCCTGTGTATATATAGCTCTCCCGTGTTCCATCTAGTGCTTGCTCAGTTGTATTGCATCTACTCAGATCTACAATCACCACAAGGAATGTCTTCCATCCATCACCTGACGGGTGGGGTGGAGGGGGGGAGCTTGTTTCTTGGGTCGCTGGTCGAGAGAGAGAGAGAGAGAGAGAGAGAAAAAGAGTGGCCGGGGACCCTTTGGCCTGTTGACCTTCTGATCCACTTACTCGCTGCTCCTGTCCTTTGCTGCCATTTCTACGGCCTCTTGAACTGCTGCTTCCTGGCATCATTGCTGTATTTTGTATTGTTTAAGGTGAGGGGATGTTTTTGTTCAATTTTGTGGGCTATGTTTGGCTAAAAGTGCCTGTTATCCTGTCTTTCGGAGGGGCGACACCTGACGTTCGACTGTTCAGCACATCCCAGTCACAGGAAGTCAAACTGGTCTGTAATTTGTAACATTCTGCCTCCCTCGCATTTTGAATAAGAGCGTTACATTCACCTTTCCTGTGTCCAGGGAATTTTGGAATATTATAATCAATGGTTCCACTATATCTGCTGCCATTTCCTTTAAGATCCTAGGATGTAGGCCATCAGGCCCTATCTCTCTTCAATCCCAATAGTTGTTGAGTATTGTTTCCCTGTTGATGCTGATTGTTCTAAGTTCCACCCTTTCGATTACCTCTGAATTACCCGTTCCTATAACAATGGGTCTAGAGTCCTCCACTGTAAAAACTGAGGCAAAATATTTATTTAGCATCTCTGCCATTTCTGTGTTACCCACTATTAACTCTCCAGCTTAATCTTCCAAGGAAGGGATCAACATACACTTTAGCAACTTTGGGCAGCACAGTAGTACAAGTGGCTAGCACCGTGGCTTCACAGTACCAGGGTCCCAGGTTCGATTCCCTGCTGGGTCACTGTCTGTGCAGCGTCTGCATGTTCTCCCCGTGTCTACGTGGGTTTCCTCCGGGTGCTCTGGTTTCCTCCCACAGTCCATAGATGTGCAGGTTAGGTGAATTGGCCATGATAAATTGTACTTAGTGACCAAAAAGGAGGGGTTACAGGGGTACAGGGATAGGGTGGAAGGGTTAGGAGTGGTTATTGGGGTACAAGGATAAAGTGGAAGTGAAGGCTTAAGTGGGTCAGTGCAGACTCGATGGGCCGAATGGCGGCCTCCTGCACTGTATGTTCTATGTTCAACTCTCTTCCCTTTTATGCATTTATGAAAGCTTTTGGTATCCTTTTTGATATTTTGCGCTAGCTTTCTTTCACAATTTATCTTGAACTGGTTCAAAGTTGACCTGGACAGGTTCAAGATGGTGCCGGAGCGTGGTGACCCTCTGCGAGCTCTCCCAAACAGATCCTCTTTTTATATCTCTTATAATCGTACTAATCTTTTAAAATTTTATTCTAACATTAACATTATCACTAACTTTTCTCTTTTAGTTATATATTTACATTGTTGCCTTATTATGTATTTTTTTTTCTTTTCATGTACTAAATGATCTGTTTGAGCTGATCGCAGAAAAATATTTTTCACTGTACCTCAGTATACGTGACAGTAAACAAATCCAGGGCAGCGCACAGGTTAGCACTGTTGCCTCACGGTGCCGAGGTCCCAGGTTTGATCCCCGCTCTGGGTCACTGACCATGTGGAATTTGTACATTCTCCCCATGTTTGCGTGGGTTTCACCCCACAACCCAACAATGCAGGGTAGGTCGATTGGCCACGCTAAATTGCTCCTTAATTGGAAAAATTTAATTGGGTGCTCTAAATTAAAAAACAAATTCAGCTCTTTTTATAACTTTTTTCAAAACCTTTACTGTAGCACAGTGGTTAGCACTATTGTGTCACAGCCCTCGGGACCTGGGTTCAATTCCCGTCTTGGGTCACTGCCTGCGGAGTCTGCGCACTCTCTGGGTGATCTGCTTTCCTTCCTCAAGTCCTGAAAGACATGCTTGTTAGGTGAATTGGACATTCTGAATTCTCCCTTAGTGTACCTGAACAGGCGCCGGAGTGTGGTGACTAAGGGATTTTCACAGTAACTTCATTGCAGTGTTAATGTAAGCCTACTTGTGACACTAATAATATTAATATTACAGTAGTCCCCCTTTATAACGCGGGTGTTGGGGTCCAAGACAGCCACCCGCGTTGCAACCGAGCCGCGGATATCCACGATGGGGGTTTTAAATTTATTTAAAAATCTATGCTAGCGCTTCCCATTGAGAGTCTACGGGGGGCGGGGGGAGAGGTCAGACCCCCGTAGACTCACAATGGGAAGCGCTAGCATAGATTTTTAAATAAATTTAAAACCCCCATCGTGGATCTAATTAAAACAGTGTCAATTTCAGCGGCCGGAGAGGGAAGCTGCTCTCTCACTGAAACAATCAGCCGGCCGCTGAAATTGACACTGCCCGCTGCTCTCTCCCTCCAATCCAACTTTTAAGTTTTAATGTTTCTGATTGGAGGGAGAGAGCAGCCGGCAGTGTCAATTTCAGCGGCCGGCTGATTGTTTCAGTGAGAGAGCAGCTTCCCTCTCCGGATCAAAGTGAGCCGGCCGCTGAAATTGACACTGCCGGCTGATTGGAGGGAGAGAGCAGAGAACACAGGAGGAGGTCATACGGGCCTCTGCAAGACCAGCATGGTCTCACATCGCCCCTCCCCTCTGTAGTTGGGGTTCAGGCTGTGGCTGCTGGGCTTCAGGCTGTGGCTGCTGGGGTACTGTGGCTGCTGGGGTTCAGGCCGTGGCTGCTGGGGTACTGTGGCTGCTGGGGTTCAGGCCGTGGCTGCTGGGGTGCAGGCTGTGGCTGCTGGGGTGCAGGCTGTGGCTGCTGGGGTTCAGGCCGTGGCTGCTGGGGTGCAGGCCGTGGCTGCTGAGGTACAGGCTGTGGCTGCTGGGGTACTGATTGGAGGGAGAGAGCAGCCGGCAGTGTCAATTTCAGCGGCCGGCTGATTGTTTCAGTGAGAGAGCAGCTTCCCTCTCCGGATCAAAGTGAGCCGGCCGCTGAAATTGACACAACTGACAGTTGGGGTCCATAAGCCCCCCCGCGGTATATCGCGAACCGCGGTATTGCGGAGCGCGGTATAACGGGGGACTACTGTATTATTATGTTTGAAAGTTTCCCAATCATCTAGTCTGCGACTGGCCTTTTCAACATGGTATACCTTAGTTTTTGTCTTCATATTGTCCTTAACCTCCTTGGTTAGCCATGGATTTTTTTTTTACCCCTCTTACCATCTTTGTTCCTCTCTGGAATATATTTTAGTTGTGAGGAATTGAGTATCTCCTTAAACAACTGCCACTGCTCATCAGCTGTCCGACCTTTTAGCCTTCCTGCCCACTCTCCTCGAGCTAAATCTGTCCTCGTGCCGATGGTATTACCTTTGTTTAATTCCAGAACGCTAGTGTGGGACTTCACTTTCTTGCCCCCAAACAGAAATCATACTATGGTCACTATTCCTCAGAGGATCCTTAACTATGAGGTCTTCAGTTAATCCCTCCACATTACACAATACCAATCCAGAGTAGTCTGCTCCCTGCTTGGCTCCCCAACATATTGTTCCAAGAAACAATCTCTAACGCATTCAGTTAAAGTTCCCTTGAGGCTACCCTTGCCAATTTGATTAATCCAGTATATGTGCATATTAAAATCATCCATTGCTGTACCTTTTTTATAGGTCCCCAGTATTTCCTGGTTTATTCTGTGCCCCTCTGTGGAACTGTGGTTGTGCCTATGGATGACTCCTACTAGGGACTTCTTCTCTTTGCTATTTCTTATATCTACCCAGATGGATTCCACATCTTGATCTCCAATGCTTATACCATTTCTCATTACAGCACTGATCCCTTTCTTCACCAGCAAAGCTCACCACCTCCTTTCCCTTTCTGCCCGTCTTTCTGAAATACTGAGTACCCTTGGATATTCAATTCCCAGACCTGGTCTCCTTCTAACCATGTCTCAGTAATCGCCACCAAATCATACCCTTTCGTCTCTATTTGCGGCGTTAACTCTTTTTGTTGCAAGTGCTCTGTGCATTTAGATAAAATAGCTTTAAAATTTGTTCCTTTGTCAAATTTCTCTACTCTTTTTTTTAATAGTTTCTTGTTGCAAAAAGATATTCACCCGTACTGTCCCTCACCTTTATTTGCTGGTGACCATCTGCCACATCGCTAACCTACCTCCTCCTTTAATTTTAGCTTTCTAATTTCCCCTGCAATTAAACCCTCCCCGCACCCCAATTCCATTTAAATATCTACAACACTAGTTGTGCGATTTACCAGGACTCTGATCCCAGTATGATTCAAATGAAGACTGTCCCATCAGAACAGGTCCCTCCTTCTCCAGTGTTGGTGTTAATGTCCCATGAATTTGAAGTCTTGCGGGCTGGTCTTCGATCCAGCAGCGGGTGGGTGGGGCACAGGGTCTTCAGCCCAGCAGGAGCCCAGCAAAACAGCCCACGGATATTATTCCGTCTCAGCGTCATCGGCAGATGAAAGTCCAGATGCACCAACCTTCCTCTCCTCTTCGTCCCCTTCCCAGTGTTGCAGCAACCTCCTGCTTGCTGGGAGGCCTCAGACCCCAGTGCTCTGCAGACGAAACAGTCAGCAAACTGCAAACAGTCCCAGCTCCAAGGGCCCTGTAGATGGAACAGGTAGCAAACAGTCTTGGACCCTTCTTTTGTTATCTTGCAGGCTGTGGAAATTCAGGGAGGCAGACAGGCAGTGTGTAAATCCAGTCCCAGGCTGGAGCTCTATCCAAGCCAGGCCAGGCCAAACCTTCACCTGCAAAGACTTCTTTCCCTCTCTTGCAGCTCCCTGTAATATCCGGTGAGCTTCAGATAAACCAGACAGTAGCAAATGTCATCCTCCCTCTCTCGTTTCTCCTTCATCCAGGCAATTCAGCAGCAACCAGCACTGGAAACCACAGCAAACTGAGCAACAGAGAGCAGCTGCAGCCACTCAAGGTGGATTGGCCATGCTAAACTGCCCCTTAGAGGCCAGGGATGTGCAGGGATCGGGCGGGGGAGTGGGCTTGGGTGGGTGCTCTTTTGGGTGATCAGTTTGGACTCGATGGGCCAGGTGACCTCCTTTGACGCTGTTCTATGGATTAGGGAACAGTGGCTTCAGACTCTGTCTCTTTTTGCTTCTATATCCCCACTCTCTTTCGGCCATCTTATGTACCTTTATCTATATCTTTGTCTCTCTCCCTATATAAAGTATTTGTCTAGCCCAATGCTGACACTGGCTCCAATATTACAGGTTAAGGAATTAAATGCTCCTGTTTATCATTTGCTGCCTTTCATAGAATGAGTTTTATTGGTTCAAAACCAATCTACAACAGGTCTAAATGAAAACAGTCATGAGAGCCGGAACTTTCCCGATGTTCCCGCGGATGGGATCGTCCGGCCAGGGAGGCAGACAAGCAGTGTGTAAATGCAGTCCCAGGTTGGAGCTCTATCCAAGCCAGGCCAGGCTACAGAGAGCAGCTGTAGCCACTCGAGGTGGATGGCACACCCCCACCGTGGGTTTCCTGGCAGCGAGGGGTAGAACATAGAACATAGAACAGTACAGCACAGAACAGGCCCTTCGGCCCTCAATGTTGTGCCGAGCCATGATCACCCTACTCAAACCCACGTATCCACCCTATACCCGTAACCCAACAACACCCCCCTTAACCTTACTTTCATTAGAACACTAAGGGCAATTTAGCATGGCCAATCCACCTAACCCGCACATCTTTGGACTGTGGGAGGAAACCGGAGCACCCGGAGGAAACCCACGCACACACGGGGAGGACATGCAGACTCCACACAGACAGTGACCCAGCCGGGAATCGAACAATAGAAGGTACATAGAACAATACAGCGCAGTACAGGCCCTTCGGCCCACGATGTTGCACCGACATGGGAAGTCAAAAACTAAAGGCCATCTAACCTACACTATGCCATTATCATCCATATGCTTATCCAATAAACTTTTAAATGCCCTCAATGTTGGCGAGTTCGCTACTGTTGCAGGTAGGGCATTCCACGGCCTCACCACTCTTTGCGTAAAAAACCTACCTCTGACGTCTGTCCTATATCTATTACCCCTCAATTTAAGGCTATGTCCCCTCATACTAGCCACCTCCATCCGCGGGAGAAGGCTCTCACTGTCCACCCTATCTAACCCTTTGATCATTTTGTATGCCTCTATTAAGTCACCTCTTAACCTTCTTCTCTCTAACGAAAACAACCTCAAGTCCATCAGCCTTTCCTCATAAGATTTTCCCTCCATACCAGGCAACATCCTGGTAAATCTCCTCTGCACCCGTTCCAAAGCTTCCACGTCCTTCCTATAATGAGGCGACCAGAACTGTACGCAATACTCTAAATGCGGCCGTACCAGAGTTTTGTACAGCTGCAACATGACCTCATGGCTCCGGAACTCAATCCCTCTACCAATAAAGGCCAACACACCATAGGCCTTCTTCACAACCCTATCAACCTGGGTGGCAACTTTCAGGGATCTATGTACATGGACACCGAGATCCCTCTGCTCATCCACACTGCTAAGAATTTTACCATTAGCCAAATATTCCGCATTCCTGTTATTCTTTCCAAAGTGAATCACCTCACACTTCTCTACATTAAACTCCATTTGCCACCTCTCAGCCCTGCTCTGCAGCTTATCTATGTCCCTCTGTAACCTGCAACATCCTTCCACACTGTCTACAACTCCACCGACTTTAGTGTCGTCTGCAAATTTACTCACCCAACCTTCTGTGCCTTCCTCTAGGTCATTATAAAAATGACAAACAGCAACGGCCCCAGAACAGATCCTTGTGGTACGCCACTCGTAACTGAACTCCAGGATGAACATTTGCCATCAACCACCACCCTCTGTCTTCTTTCAACTAGCCAATTTCTGATCCACATCTCTAAATCACCCTCAATCCCCAGCCTCTGTATTTTCTGCAATAGACGACCGTGGGGAACCTTATCAAATGCTTTACTGAAATCCATATACACCACATCAACTGCTCTACCCTCGTCTACCTGTTCAGTCACCTTCTCAAAGAACTCGATAAGGTTTGTGAGGCATGACCTACCCTTCACAAAACCATGCTGACTATCCCTAATCATATTATTCCTATCTAGATGATTATAAATCGTATCTCTTATAATCCTCTCCAAGACTTTACCCACAACAGACGTGAGGCTCACCGGCCTATAGTTACCGGGGTTATCTCTACTCCCCTTCTTGAACAAAGGGACCACATTTGCTATCCTCCAGTCCTCTGGCACTATTCCTGTAGCCAATAGCCAATGGAAACCCCATTGACAACGGTGGGTCAGAAGATCCTGCAGCTGGCCAATGGCGTGCCACCTCCACTGCCACGTGGAGGGTTGTGTAGAAAATCCTGCCCAATGGATGAACGTAAGTGTTCCACCTGTAATTTACTGACTTGAAATGAATTGGAAAAATAGCAAAACAATAAAGTGGATCAAACCTCCAGCCTAGTGCCAATTTTCACCATAAAAGATCAAGGAGATTCAGGCAAAGGTGACTAACACTGTGGTCAAGTTTCCTTAATGTTCTGCACTGATTCTTTCACATTTCTGTCCAGTGTCCTGGCTCGTTCATTAATGTAACTCCATCCCCATTGCAAAGAGAAACTCATGCAAATTTCCTGCAGTTAATTTAAGTTTCTGCAAGAATGGCTTCAAGGTGAAACTTTCAGACGTAGAAGACAGCATAATCAATACTTGTGGGATTTTACAGCGACTCTTCCTCCCATTGTTTCTCTTGCTGGGACCTTCACTGGAATTTCTTGAATGTGTTTTTCGATGCATTGGAGGTGTGTTAAATAACAGGAAAATCCTGTGAGAGGCCCAAAGCTTGATGTACACTGGCGGGATTTCCTGTTGCAATTGTCCCTGCCCCTCTCCACTGACGTAATAGGAACCCTGACATTCAATGTTTAACATATGATTATGATGCCTCTACGCCTGATAATTACCCCCCATCCCCCCGTTACATAATCCATTGGCGTGCGTCCCAACCTGAATTATGACCGGTCTCCCACAGCGTGCACTTGGTGAGCAGAATCTGCCAGAGGAGTTCAGGTAAGTGCATCCCTTAGGCGGCGAGAGGGTCATGCCCGAGGACTGCCCCCAGGCACTTTCTGGACATTGCCCCCTGATACTACTCAGTGTGTTCAAGGTAGTGGTGTTTGAGAGGCTTCTAGTTTTAATTTTTGTATTGAAGTGCCCTTTTTAAAGGGTGCCTAATCTTTTAAAACCGAGGTTTCTGGCAGGACGGGCTCCAACAGAGAATCCCCTGCCACTATTACATAATGAGACCCACACCTTCACTTAATTTCAGCTGTCAGCTGACCGATACGATGAAGAAAGCCGCTGTTGTGCCCAGCAGATTCCACATTGTTTTTCCCACCCGCGGCATCACTCTGCCAAAATGGGAAAATTCCGCCCATTATTTTATCTCAGCATGTCTCCTGAAGTCAACCTATACTGGACACTGGGTAAGTAGACATGGAGGATAAATGGGAAAAGCGTGATGGGTGGGGGGTACAGTTTGGCATGAATTGGCAAAAGGTTGGTAATCGCTATAAGGGTCATACGGGTAGGTGCAGGTCATGAGTTGGCATGGAGTTTATGCCTGGATCCATGTCCCAGATAAAGTAGCTTTAACTGAAATCATTAACAAAGGAAAAGTAAATGTATTAATAACAGAATCATTAACTTTGTTACAAAGTAGTTTGTACCTGCTCGGAGCAGAGCCTATACATTGCAACGATTTTTGCAGCAAGGATTCGAGCGCTAACAAATCCCATGGAGTAGAGAGAGATTTCAGCAATGAGAGCATAATCCGGGACCATCATAGCCACAGGTCGGAACAAAACCTGTAGGAGAACAGGGGAGTCAGGGATATCAAACCATCAGTCATATCAAACTATTGTATACACAGTCCACTGATATAATACTATTGTACACAGTGTTCACTGATATTAAGCTATTGTACACGCTGGTCACTGACATCAAACTATTGTACACACATTGCTACTGACATCAAACTATTGTACACGCTGGTCACTGACATCAAACTATTGTACACACATTGCTACTGACATCAAACTATTGTACACGCTGGTCACTGACATCAAACTATTGTACACACACATTGTTACTGACATCAAACTATTGTACACGCTGGTCACTGACAAAACTATTGTACACACCGTTCACGGATATCAAACTATTGTACACACATTGCTACTGACATCAAACTATTGTACACGCTGGTCACTGACATCAAACTATTGTACACACACATTTTTACTGACGTCAAACTATTGTACACGCTGGTCACTGACATAAAACTATTGTACACACCGTTCACGGATATCAAACTATTGTACACACTGTTTTCTGACATCAAACTATTGTACACACTGTTTGCTGACATCAAACTATTGTACACACTGTTTGCTGACATCAAACTATTGTACACACTGTTTGCTGACATCAAACTATTGTACACACTGTTTGCTGACATCAAACTATTGTACACACTGTTTGCTGACATCAAACTATTGTACACACTATTTCCTATTAAACAATTGTACACACTGTTCAATGATATTAAACCTTTGTACACACAGATATCAAACTATTGTACACAGTTACTGATATCAGACTATTGTACAAACTTCACTAATATCAAACTATTGTACACACTGTTACTGATATCAAACTATTGTACACACTTCACTGACATCACATTATTGTACACACTGTTACTGATATCAAACTATTGTACATGCTGTTCACTCTTCAAACTATTGTACACACTGTTCACTGACATCACATTATGCACACACTGTTACTGATATCAAACTATTGTACACACTGTTCACTGACATCAAACTATTATACACACTGTTACTGATATCAAACTATTGTACACACTGTTACTGACATCAAACTATTGTACACGGTGTTACTGACATCAAACTATTGTACACACTGTTACTGATATCAAACTATTGTACACACTGTTCACTGACATCAAACTATTATACACACTGTTACTGATATCAAACTATTGTACACACTGTTCACTGATATCAAACTATTGTACACACTGTTCACTGACATCAAACTATTATACACACTGTTACTGATATCAAACTATTGTACACACTGTTACTGACATCAAACTATTGTACACGGTGTTACTGACATCAAACTATTGTACACACTGTTCACTGATATCAAACTATTGTACACACTGTTACTGACATCAAACTATTGTACACACTGTTACTGATATCAAACTATTGTACACACTGTTCACTGACATCAAACTATTATACACACTGTTACTGATATCAAACTATTGTACACACTGTTACTGACATCAAACTATTGTACACGGTGTTACTGACATCAAACTATTGTACACACTGTTCACTGATATCAAACTATTGTACACACTGTTACTGACATCAAACTATTGTACACACTGTTCACTGATATCAAACTATTGTACACACTGTTACTGACATCAAACTATTGTACACACTGTTACTGACATCAAACTATTGTACACGGTGTTACTGACATCAAACTATTGTACACACTGTTACTGACATCAAACTATTGTACACACTGTTACTGACATCAAACTATTGTACACACTGTTACTGACATCAAACTATTGTACACACTGTTACTGATATCAAACTATTGTACACACTGTTACTGACATCAAACTATTGTACACGGTGTTACTGACATCAAACTATTGTACACACTGTTACTGACATCAAACTATTGTACACACTGTTACTGACATCAAACTATTGTACACGGTGTTACTGACATCAAACTATTGTACACACTGTTACTGACATCAAACTATTGTACACACTGTTACTGACATCAAACTATTGTACACACTGTTACTGACATCAAACTATTGTACACTGTTACTGACATCAAACTATTGTACACACTGTTCACTGACATCAAACTATTGTACACACTGTTCACTGACATCAAACTATTGTACACACTGTTCACTGATATCAAACTATTGTACACACTGTTCACTGATATCAAACTATTGTACACACTGTTCACTGATATCAAACTATTGTACACACTGTTCACTGACATCAAACTATTCTACACACTGTTCGCAGACATCAAACTATTGTACACACAGTTCACTGGCATCAAACTATTGTACACATTGTTCACTGACATCACACTTATACACACTATTCACTGATGTTAAACCATTATACACTCCGTTCACTGATATCAAATTATTGTACACACTGTTACTGATATCACACTATTCTACACTGTTCGCTGATATCAAACTATTGCACACACTTGGCTATGGGTCACATGTTGGGTTGCTTTTGATTGGCGCAGACACGGTGGGCAGAAAGGCTTTTGCTGTGCTGTGGACTTTTATGACTCCAGGATATCACCTGCAACACCACAAACTCTGACCTAATGAACCTTTTATGTGGCAACTTATCAAATGTCTGCTGGAAATGCAAATAAACTTGATCCACCAGTACACCTTTTGAAATGCTGATTGTTACATCCTGTAATAACTCTAATACGATTTCCCTTTCACAAAATCATGTTGATGTTGACCAAGCCTGATTGTATGATGATTTATAAATGTACTGCTACTAATTCCTTAATAATAAATTTGAGCATTTCCCAGATAGATGTCAGACTAACTGGCCTAGAGTTTTGTGCTTTCTATCTCTCTCCTGAGGTGTTTTTGCAATTTCCCAATCCACTGGGACCTTTCCAGATACCAGGGAGCTTTGGAAGACTATAACCAATGCATCCACTCTCTCGACAGCCACTTCCCCCTCCTTTATTCTTTCATGGGTGATGATGCAGGACCAGCATTTGTTGTCGATCCCTAACTGTCTTTGCACTGAGTGGCTTGCTCAACCACATCAGGAAGCATTTAAGAGTCAACCACGATTTATGACCTGAGACAAATATAGAAAATACTGAACTGCGTCATTAAATACCAAGAGGAGTTGTGAGTTGCAAAGAAAGTAGATTTTAACATTTGCTTTTTTTTAATGGTGAATAAATCAGAAGGCTCTGCTGCATCCTATTGTGCTGTATCGTGTTCACTTGTGTCATGCTGTGTCATTCTCTGCCGTGCTGCTATGAGGACCTTTGATCCAGAAACCATATAGTAATGAAAATCCATAAATCCTTTCAAATGTCTACGGATTTTATGACTGTTTTTAAGAATTTAACTTTCTTGGATAATGATGGACCTGATGACCCTTGACCTTGAAGCAACTCCAACAATAAAGAAGTTAAGACCAGAGGCTGTGGAGTTGGCAGACATAAAGAAGATCTGCGGACACAAAGGAGAGATGGAGGCAGAAGGTGGTCAGCATATAGATATACGCAAAGGAAGTGGTGCAGCCCGGCACAGTTAGCAAACCCCTCGTGTGTTTAGGAGCAAACTGAGTTCTCTGCAAAAAGGTCAGTTTTCTGTTTGGTCATAAGAAGAAAAATAGAATTTCAGAAGAATTTGAAGTAGGAACATACATGCATTGAATCCTAAAAGTGGCACAAGTAGCTCAGGCATGCTAAATGGGATAGACTTAGAACAGATCTAGCAGCTCGAGACTGGACATTGATGAGGTGATGTGGGCCATCAACAGCAGCAGAATTGTATTCAACCACAATCTGCAACCTCATGGCCTGGCATATACCCCACCCCACCATTACCACCAAGCCAGTGGATCAATCCTGGTCAAATGAAGAGTGCAGGAGAGCATGCCAGGAGCAACACCAGGCATATCGAAAAATGAGGTGTCATCCTGCCTTATCCCGCCGTGAATGGTGATGGACAACTAAACAACTAACTGGAGGAGGAGGCTCCACAAATATCCCCATACTCCATGATGGAGGAGCCCAGTACATATGTGCAAAAGACAAGGTTGAGGCAGTCGCAACAATCTTCAGTCAAAAGTGCCGAGTGGATGATCCTTCTCGGGTCTCCCCCAGAGGTCCCCAGCATCACAGATGTCAGTCTTCAGCCAATACGATTCACTCCATGTGATATTGAGAAACGACTGAAGGTACTGAATACTGCAGAGACTATGGGCCTGACAATATTCTGGCAATAGTGCTGAAGACTTGTTCTCCAGACCATGTCGCACCCCTAGCCAAGCTGTTCCATGTTGTACAAGCTGTACATCTACAACACTGGCATCTACCTGGCAGTGTGGAAAATTGCCCAGGTGTGTCCTGTACACAAGAAACAAGACAAATCCAATCCAACCAATTCCCGCTCTATCAGTCTATTCTCCATCATCAGCAAAGTGATGTAAGGAATTGTCAGCAGTGTTATCAAGCGGCACTTACTCAGCAATAACCTGCTCACGAACGCTCAGTTTGGGTTCCACCAGGGTCACTTGGCTCCTGACCTCATTACAGCCTTGGCTCAAACATGAACAAAAGAGCCGAATGCTAGAATTGAGGTGAGTGACTGCCCTTGACACCAAGGCAGCATTTGACTAAGTATGGCATCAAGGAGCCAAACTGGAGTGAATGGGAATTAGGGGGAAAACTCTCCACTGGTTGGAGTCATACCTGGAACACAGGAAGATGATTGTGGTGGTTACATAGATACATAGAAGATAGGAGCAGGTTGGAGGTCAATCATCTCAGCTCCAGTCCATCACTGCAGGAGTTCCTTAGGGTAGTGTCCTCGGCCCAACCATCTTCAGCTGCTTCATCAATGATTTCCTTCTATCATAAGGTCAGAAGTGGGGATGTTTGTGGATGACTGCACAATGTTCAGCACCATTCGTGACTCCTCAGATAGTGAAGCAGTCCATGTCACAATTCCTGCAAGATCTGGATTATATCCAGGCTTGGACTGACAAGCAGCAAATTACATTCGCACCACACAAGTACCAGGCAATGACCATTGAGGGCAGCACGGTAGCATTGTGGATAGCACAAATGCTTCACAGCTCCAGGGTCCCAGGTTCGAATCCCGGCTTGGGTCACTGTCTGTGTGGAGTCTGCACGTTCTCCCCGTGTGTGCGTGGGTTTCCTCCGGGTGCTCCGGTTTCCTCCCACAGTCCAAAGATGTGCAGGTTAGGTGGATTGACCAGGCTAAATTGCCCTTAGTGTCCAAATTGCCCTTAGTGTTAGGTGGGGTTACTGGGTTATGGGGATAGGTTGGAGGTATTTGCTTGGGTAGGGTGCTCTTTCCAAGAGCTGGTGCAGACTCGATGGGCCGAATGGCCTCCTTCTGCACTGTAAATTCTATGAAATAAATTCTATGAAATTCTATGAAATCTCCTGCAAGTTTCACCTGAGGAAGGAACTGCACTGTGAAAGCTAGTGATTCGAAACAAATCTGTTGGACTTCAACCTGGTGTTGTAAGACTTCTTACTGTGCCCACCCCAGTCCAACGCCGGCACATCCACATCATCATCTCCTACAAGAGAGGATCTAACTACCGCTCCATGACATTTAATGGCATTACCATTGCTGAATCCCCCACGACCAACATCCTGAGCGTTACCATTGATCAGAAACTGAAGTGGACTAGCCATATTAATACTGTGGCTACCAGGGCACCAACTAGGATAATACAGCCCGCTTGATTGCTCCCCCTTTCACAAACATTCAAAACCCTCCACCTCCGACGAACAGTGGCAGCGTGTGTACCAGCTACAAGATGCACTGCACTAGACTTCCGATGGTGGTTGTGGCATAAGTGGCTGCACACAGGATGGCTCCAACTCGGGAACAAAGATTTTGGCAATTTAAATCCTGCTGACGGGTTTCTCTGATGGAAAAAAAGGGCCGCAAAAGTTTTAAACAGTGCACTCCCCGATCAAAAAAGTAAGTGGTTTCCGATCAAAAGTGACCAGATTGTATCCCTGGAGGTGGAGGTGGGAGCCCTGGGGGATCTATGTAAATCACTCAAGATTAGGGTCGAGGAACATGAAAATAGATCCAGGCTATAGAATCTCCGAATCGTGGGGCTGCTAGAAGGTGTGGAGGGGATGAGCGCCACGAAGTATGTAACAAAGATGTTGGCCGGGCTGGTGGGGCAAGGAGTTCAGGTGCACAGGTCCTGAAGGCAAAGGCCGAGAGTGGGGGAGCAGCCACGGGAAATTATTGTGCATATTCACAATTTTTGGAAAAGGAAATAATGTTGCATTGGGCCGAAGAGAAACGTGATTGCGAATGGGAAGGTAACCGGATTAGCATTTACCAGGACATAGGGACAGAGCTGGCAAAGAGACGTGCGGGCTTCAACAAGGCCAAGGCGGTCCTATACTGGAGGAAAATTTAATGTGGGGTTTTACACCCTGCAAAACTGGGTCACCTTCGAAGGCCGGGAATACAATCTTGAAATGAAATGAAAAAAAATGAGAATAGCTTATTGTCACGAGTAGGCTTCAATGAAGTTACTGTGAAAAGCCCCTAGTCGCCACATTCCGGCGACTGTTCGGGGAGGCTAGAAGAGGCGAACAAATTCATAAGAGACCATAAGCTGAGGAGATCTAAGAGTTGATGTAAAAGAAGGGAGTTTGCATCTGGAAAAATTAAAGGGCACAGTTATTGTTTGTTATCAGAGGGTTGGGGAATTCTTTGGGTCCTGTTTGTCGTTGATAGTTCTTCAAGTTGTATTTTCTGTTTCAAGTTACAGGTTTATAAGCATCGTATGGGGTACTCTCTCTCTCTCTCTCTCCCCCCCCCCCCCCCCCCCCCCCCCCCCGGCTGTTTGTTGTGTTTCTTTGTTTTCTGGAGGGTGCCGATTGTTACTTCGGTCCCTTTTCCTTCGCGCTGTGGGCATCTGGGGGGGTGGGGGGGGGGGGGGTGAAATGTAAGAGGAAAAAGAGATTTCCAAGTGGAAGCTGTCACACTGGCAGGCAATACTAGTGAACGGAGGTGTGAAAGGGGAGGAGGCTGAGAGGACTGGTTGGGGGGGTGAATGTGAGGAGGAGGGAAGGTGGGGGACACGGCAGAGGGGGAAGGGACACAGCAGAGGGTGGAGAGAGACATGTTAGAGAAAATTGCAATGAGGTGGAGATCAAGCATGGTCATGGACAAAGAGGGGGCCACCTTGGATGGGCCCAATGTAGTACTGTATTAGGAGAGACTGGGCCGATTGAGGATGACGGAGGAGAATGGAGGTGCAGACCCCCAATAAGATTTGTTTCATGGAATGTTCGTGGGCTAAATGGACCGAGCCTTTGCACACCTGAAGGGTTTGAAGGTGGAGGTGATCTTCCTACAGGAGACACACCTCAGAGTTAAGGATCAGATTCGGCTGAGGGACAAGTATTCCATGTGGGGTTTGACTCGAAGGCACGGAGGGTGGCCGTTTTGATGAATAAGAGAATGCGGTTTGTGGGAGCTGGGGAGGTAAGGAACCCGGGAGGGAGATATATTATAGTGAGTGGAGTGCTGGAGGGGACGGCAGAGGTGCTAGTCAACATATATATAAATTGAGATAATGTGGGGTTTATAAAGAGCCTGCTGGGAGTGATCCCAAACCTAGATACATACCAGCTGATTATGGACGGAGATTTCATTTGTGTGATGGTGCCGAGGGTGGACAGGTCATGCCCCAAGTCAATAGAAAGGCTGAAGATGGCAAAGGAGCTGGAAGGGTTTATGGAACAAATAGGAATAATTGATCCGTGGAGGTTTAGGAATCCGGGGAAGAAGGAGTATTCCTTCTCACACGTACATAAGGCATACTTGAGGATTGATTTCTTTGTGGTGAGCCGGGCGATGTTGTTCGGGTGGTGGAGGCAGAATACATGGGATTGTAATATCTGACCATGCGCCACATTGGGTGGAGGTGAAACTCAGTTGTGCAGAGGCTGGGTTGAAGGTTTGACTCGGATCTTTTGGCAGACATGTTTTTTTGTGAGAAGGTGACATCGTTAATTGAGAAGTATGTGGACATTAACCAGACGGGGAGGTGTCAGCGGCCACTTTTTGGGAGGCGTTGAAGACTGGTCCAAGGGAGGTTATTTCATTTAAAGCGCATAGAGACAGAAGGCGGAGGAGAAAATACAGATGGTTGTTGGAGGAGATAATTGAGGTGGACAAGAGATATGCGGGGGCCTACAAAGGAGCTGCTAGCTGTGTGATAGAGGTTACAGGGCAGTTTGATAGGCTGACGACAGGGAAGGCAGTAGGGCAGTTAAGACGGGCAAGCGGGGTACAATACAAGTAGCAGTAGAAGACGAGCAGTATGCTGACCCACCAGTTAAGAAAGCAGGCTGCATCCAGAGAAACTTTGAAAGTAGGAAGGAAGAGGATGATGTGGTATCAGAATCGGGAAAAATAAATGATGCGTTTCAGAGATACTATGAGAAGTTATATTGGGCAGCACCAGATAGAACGGGAGGGGACATGGGAAGGTTCCTAGATAGTTTGGAATTCCCAAGGCTGGAGGAGGAGAAGAGGCAAAAATTGGAAGAACAATTGAGCCTGAGAGAGGTGATTGAAAGTATTAGGGGAATAAAGTCAGGGAAGGCACCAGAGCCAGATGGCTTTCCGACAGAGTTCTGCAAGGCTTTTGTGACAGAATTGGCTCCGCACTTGTTGGTGATGTTTAACAAAGTTGTGGAGAAGCGAGAGTTACTGTGGTGGGGGGAAGGGCAGCACGGTAGCATAGTGGTTAGCACTATGGCTTCACAGTACCAGGGTCCCAGGTTTGATTCCTGCATGGGTCACTGTCTATGCGGAGTCTGCACGTTCCCCCGTGTCTGCGTGGGTTTTCTCCAGGTGCTCCTGTTTCCTCCCACAGTCCAACGATGTGCAGTTTAGGTGGATTGGTCATGCTAAATTGCCGTTAGGTTTGATGGGGTTGCTGGGTTACGGGGATAGAGTGGAGGTGTGGGCTTAAGTAGGGTGCTCTTTCCAAGAGCCGGTGCAGACTCAATAGGCCGAATGGCCTCCTTCTGCACTGTAAATTTGGTGATAACATTAACACAGGCACTGATTACATTAATCTCGAAAAGTGGAAAAGATCTGTTGGAGTGTGGGTCATATAGACCCATTTTGTTGTTAAATTCTGATGTGAAGTTGCTGGCCAAGGTGTTGGTGAGAAGGATGGAGGGAGTTGGTAGCAGAATACCAAACGGGTTTTATAAAAAGCAGACAGGGCTCGAGTAATATTAAGAAGCTTTTAAACATGATAATGATTCCATTGAGGGGGCACGTGCCGGAGGCTGTTTTCTCCATGGATGCAGAGAAGGCCTTCGACTGGGTGGAGTGGAGGTACTTAATTGAAACTTTGGACAGGTTTGGATTTGGACTGAATTTTGTGGCATGGGTGCGCTTGTTATATACAGCTCCAGTGGCACGTGTTGCCTCGAATGGATTGAGTTCACAAAATTTTGAGCTATACAGAGGTACGAGACAGGGATGTCCACTGTCACTGTTGCTATTTGCTTTGCTGATTGAACCCTTGGTGATGGCTCTGAGGGGACCTACTGAGTGGCGGGGGATTGTGAGGGGGAGTGGAGAACTTTGGATATCGCTATACATGGACAACCTGTTGTTTGTGTCAGACCGGCTTGAGAGCATGGGCAGGATCGTGGGAATACTGGAGAGATTTGGAGCCTTCTCAGGATATAGATTAAATGTAGGGAAGAGTGAGATATTCCTGGTGTACGTGATGGGGCTGAAGGCCAACCTAAAGACTCGACCGTTAAAGTGGCTAGAGAAAGGTTCAGATACCTAGGGATACAGGTGACAAGGGAATGGGCCAGGATGCATAAGTGGAACTTGACAACACTGGTGTAAGATTGAAGGGGACCTTAAGAGATTGGATACAATGCATTTGACATTGGCAGGGAGAATGCAGGTCATAAAAATGAATGTGTTACCAAAGTTCTTATTTGTCTTCCAGGCCCTCCCAATCTTTCTCCCAAAGTCTTCCTCTCAAAAATTAGAGGCAATAATCTCGGAGTTTATATGGATGGGAAAGGTGCCAAGGATAAAGAAGGCCCTGTTACAGAGGCAGTGACAGAAAGGGGGATTGCCACTCCCAAACCACATGGGATTGAAGGTGATTTAGCGGTTTGGATCAGTAATTGGCTAGCTGAAAGACAGAGGGTGGTGGTTGATGGCAAATGTTCATCCTGGAGTTCAGTTACTAGTGGTGTACCGCAAGGATCTGTTTTGGGGTCACTGCTGTTTGTCATTTTTATAAATGACCTGGAAGAGGGTGTAGAAGGATGGGTTAGTAAATTTGCAGATGACACGAAGGTCGGTGGAGTTGTGGATAGTGCTGAAGGATGTTATAGGTTACAGAGGGACATAGATAAGCTGCAGAGCTGGGCTGAGAGGTGGCAGATGCAGTTTAATGCGGAAATGTGTGAGGTGGTTCACTTTGGAAGGAGTAACAGGAATGCAGAGTACCGGGCTAATGGCAAGATTCTTGGTAGTGTAGATGAACAGAGAGATCTCGGCATCCAGGTACATAAATCCCTGAAAGTTGCCACACAGGTTAATAGGGCTGTTATGAAGGCATATGGTGTGCTAGCCTTTATCAGTAGGGGGATTGGGTTTCGGAGCCACGAGGTCATGCTGCAGCTGTAAATAACTCTGGTGCGGCCACTCCTGGAGTACTGCGTGCAGTTCTGGTCACCACATTATAGGAAGGATGTGGAAGCTTTGAAAAGGATTCAGAGGAGATTTACTAGAATGTTGCCTGGTATGGAGGGAAGGTCTAACGAGGAAAGGCTCAGGGATTTGAGGTTGTTTTCGTTGGGAGAAGGCTGAGAGGTGACTTAATAGAGACATATAAGATAGTCAGAGGGTTAGATAGGGTGGACAATGAGAGTCTCTTTCCTCGGATGGTGATGACCAACGCGAGGGAACATAGCTTTAAATTGAGGGGTGGTAGATATAGGACAGATGTCAGAGGCAGTTTCTTTACTCAGCAAGTAGTAGTGGTGTGGAACGCCCTGCCTGCAACAGTAGTAGACTCGCCAACTTTAAGGGCATTTAAGTGGTCACTGGATAGATATATGGATGAAAATGGAATAGTGTAGGTCAGATAGGCTTCAGATGGTTTCACAGGTCGGCGCAACATCGAGGGCCGAAGGGCCCGTACTGCGCTGTAATGTTCTATGTTCTATTACTGATGTGGAGATGCCGGATGTTGGACTGGGGTAAGCACAGTAAGAAGTCTTAGAACAGCAGGTTAAAGTCCAACAGGTTTGTTTCAAACACTAGCTTTTGAAGCACTGCTCCTTCCTCAGGTGAATGAGGAAGGAGCAGTTCACCTGAGGAAGGAGCCGTGCTCCGAAAGCTCGTGTTTGAAACAAACCTGTTGGACTTTAATCTGCTGTTCTCAGACTTCTTACAGTATTACTGAGCAGTTAATGTGGAGAAGGTGAGGCGGTGGTGGGGAGAGGAGGGTGCAGAGTGGGTTAGGATGGCAGAGGAGTCCTGCAGGGGATCCAGCCTGAGGGCCTCGGTGACGGCCCCTCTGCCGTTTGTCCCATGGAAGTACTTGGCGATCCCAGTGGTGCAATCGACGGTTAAGGTACGGAACCAACTGAGGAGGCACTTTAAATTGGAGGGATGTCGGTGTTGACACCACTGTGTGTGAACGATAGTTTTAAGCCTGGGGAAATAGATGGGATGTATAGAAGATGGAGGGAGGTGGGACTGGAGAAGAGAGGGACCTGTACCTGGAAGGGCAATTCACAAATTTAGATGAGCTACGAGAAAGGTTCAAGCTGCCAAGAGGAAGTGAGGTTAGGTATGGGACTTTGTAAAACAAAATCGTGAAGGGTATACTTTGCTGGAGCAATTAATACACCCTAACAAGCCTGGAAAGGACAACATTGGGACATATACGCGTTGCTCGGTGGGGGGGGGGGGGGGGGGGGCCAAGTGGCGAAGATTAAAGGTAAGTGGGAGGAGTAGCTGGGGGAGGAAATAGATTGGGGTCTGTGGTGCGCAGCTATGCGTAGGGTGAACGTCACTTCTTGTGCGCGAATTAGCCTGATCCAGTTTAAGACTGTACACAGGGTGCACATGACTCGTGTGCAACTGAGCGGGTTCTATTGTGGGGCGTTTGACGTGTGAAAAATGTGTGCAAGGGCCAGCGAACCACGCGCACATGTTCTGGTGGTATGAGAAGCTGATAAGGTACTGGGAAGCGATGTTTGGGACATTGTCTAAGATTATTGGGGTAGAGGTCAGGCCGGATCCAATGGTGGCACTTTTTGGGTCTCGAAGGTGCCGGAGCTAGTGGAAGCGAAAAAGACTGATCTTTTGCTTCCCTAATTGCCTGGCGGAGGATTTTGTTAAATTGGAAGGCAGACACGCCACCAGGAGGTCAGAGGAAGGATTCAAGACTATGTTTGAAGATCTGTTTGTCACAGGGGAGGGGGGGGAGGTAAGGGTAAAACAAGATAAAATTGTACAAGCTGTATGTTGCTGATAGTTTTTTTTGGATTTATTAATGTTCATACATGTTTGGAATAAAATACATTTAAAAAAAAAGATGCACTGCATTAACTCACCAAGATTCCTTAAACAGCACCTTTCAAACCCACGCCAACTGCTATCTAGAAGGACAGGAGCAGCCGATACCTGGGAACTCCACCATCTGGAGGTCCCCCTCCAAGTCACTCACCACCCTGACTTGGAAATATATCACAGTTCCTTCACTGTCGCTGGGGCAACACACTGGAACTCCCTCCCTGACAGCACAGTGCGTTACCTACACCTCATGGACTGCAGTGGTTCAAGAAGGCAACTCACCGCCACCTTCTGAAGGGCAACTAGGGAGAGCCAACAAATTTTTTTTAAAACGAACTGAGAATTTGCATCGGAAGACCAGATTGTGAACTGAGTTTGGATGGTCATAAAGGAACTTGGATAAATGACACCATCATGAACAAGTGGGAGAGGGAGCACAGATATACCCTTGTCCGTGTTAACTGTATCCGGGGACCTCGGTTGAAATACAGCTGTTAGTGAATGAGATCCGAGGGCCGAATCGACTCCGTAGGAGAGATTTTTGTACCAGAGAGGCGGAGCTGGAAAGACTGTGAGATTGCACATGATGCCACAGTTGTGAGGGGTGTGATGTTGTTTTGTAAGATGCACCTGTATTATATTGATTAGTTAAATTTACCTTTCATTTGAAGTATTGCTTGTTAATTCGCGTGTAATTTGCGTGGTTCTAATTTGTGTTAAAGTAAAGGTTCTAAGCAGTGAAATCTGATTGGTGGCGCCTTCATTTGCCGGCGGGGAGGCAGTGGTGGCATTTGGTAAAGGTGGTTATATTTTGGTTCACGGTTCCCCTTTGGGGGTTGCAGCAATGTGTCATGCCATGCCTTGCTGGTGCTGCGCCACACCTTACTGTAGTTTTATATGCCATGCTCTCTCACACGGGGCCATGCCATGTTGTGCCATTCCATGCCAATTTATCTTCAGACTCCTGGGTAGGTGCAGTAGGGTGTTTTCCCATTCTTTCATGAACTGAACTGCAGTAACTGTTTCAAGACAGTCACGTCAATTTGCTAACTTCAACAATCAATCACCATTCATCGTGCCTAGGATACACATAAAAGCCAAAATTCTCCGGCTGTTCGCTGGCAGCGGGGTTCTCTGGTCCTGCCGGTAGCGCACACCGTGCCAGTGCCGTGGGGTCACTTCAATGGAAACTGACAGCACTGGGCTAAATCGCTGGCTTTTCAAGCAGGCCAGCAGCACGGTTCGATTCCCGTACCAGCCTCCCCGGACAGGCGCCGGAATGTGGTGACTAGGGGCTTTTCACAGTAACTTCATTGAAGTCTACTCGTGACAATAAGCGATTTTCATTTCATTTCATTTCATTTGCCTTCATGGCTGAGTGACTTTGAAGTGGTTAGCTGTGAAACTAACCCACATGAGACAAACAGGATCGGACCAATTAGCCTCCCCGTGAGCCTCATTGAATACGAGATTCCCCACTGAAGGCGAGGGCCCATCAGTGGAGTAAAAGGACTCTAGCATGAAAACTGGCCCAGATGAGAGCCGAGCATGTGTAGTCCCGATTGGAGTGTGCTGTGTACATAACTGACTTTGTAATAAACCAGTTTTCTTTCCGCCTCTCGTTTGAACTCCTCTGGCCACAAAATTGCCGCCCAGGATAAGTGCTATTGTAGGCGTTCTAACTGTTGGAAGAATGGTCATCTCCTATTTCACTACCAGAATAAGGTTTGCCCTGATTGCAAAATGCTGCTCTTTGGGAGACTTGATGTATCCATGCTAGGGTGGAGGATTGGATGCAATACGGAGAGCTTATGTAATACTATTTCAGGCGTTAAGTGGTTATAAACAACAGACACTAATACTCTTGACTGCTGTAGCCATCAGGGATGGCCACTTACAAAGTAAACATGGATACTTGCAAAGATTCAAGGGAAATATGGCCAATACAGGATTCAGGCACACTCAGAGCCTGAATGTATATTTGCTAACAGAGACCAGACAGTATCGAAACCCCGAGCCAATTTGCATTCTAATGGCCCATTCCTCAGGACAAAGGACTGGTACTCAGGTATCAGGTACAATTCCAGACACAACGGCGCCACTCCCTTCACCCAGGAGGCCCAAACAGCCAAGGTCAATGACCGCTCAGAACACGCCCAGCCATCAAGGCACCCGCCCCTTTATTGGCTCAAATCGAAGGCAGTAATCGAAGCCTGCCGAATTATTGGGTCCAAAGCTAAGGACCGCCCAAAAGAGCGTGAAACCCCCAAAGGATAAAGAGAGACACTGCCATGTGTTCGATCTCTTTTGACCCTGGCATTCCGGCACTCTTCGGCCCGGCCTATACCTGAAGCTAACTGCAGCACCACGACCAGAAACAAGTTCAAGATCAACGATCGCTACCAGCCGGATGAGCCCAGCAGAACCGAAGTTACTTTTCCAGACCCAGCCATTCCAGACCCGAACAAAGGCCTTGTTCCTCTGCCAAAGCCAGTTCCATGAAAGTTAAGTACAGGTTGTTATAGTGTTAGGTGTAATTTAGCTTGCAGTGTTTATATGTTGCATGTGTGAGTTAATCTTGTTTCTAAATAAACCATTATTGGACTTGAACTAACTGACTGGTTGTTGCGTCTTTGATCAATATCCTGTTGACCCTTGTGGTGGTATCATCTGATATCTAGCGACTCTGAAAAGCAATATTACTTGATATTAAAAAGAGCAACAGTTATTAGTGACGCTAGTGGGATATCATTCCACTCATCAAAGTTGGCAACACCATTTGTGGAACCCCCACCTTCATCATGATAAAAAGACTTAAATAAAAGTCTCAAAGCATTATGGCCCCAAACCGTGTCATCGTACAATGTTACCGGTTTAACACAACTGAGAGGACCCCAGGGGAGTCTGTTACCGAGTTCTTAACGCGTTTGAGGAAACAAGCTGAATTTTGTGATGATGGCCTTTCCCTTGCCAAGATGCTGCATGACTGTTTGGTTTGTGGCATGAATAATATGGTGACCCAACGAAAGTTGCTGGTAGAGCCATTATTAGACCTTAAGAAGGCCGTAGAAATCTTGATCTCAAGAGAAAGTGCAGAAAAGGGAGTGCAGGAACTCCAAGGGATGGAAATGAACATTGTGGGGCATACCCCCTTCCAGCATTCAGCACTCCTCCGATTAGGAACCCCTGATCCCCGCCTTGGGGCGAACACCGGCGAGACGAGGGCCGCAGATCTAGGAACACAATGACTTGGCCAGATATGTCCCTGAATCAATAGAGGGTGATCCCAGATGGTGTGGGGCATGTGGCCGGAGGAATTGCAGGGAGCAAAATCCACGGGGCAGCCAGCAAACCCATCATTCCACCCGTCGTAGGCGTCAACCCAGAGCCTGTACTTTTCATTTGGAACAGCCTGATGATGAACACATGCAGCTGAACTGCATTGCCACACGCAAAGTTGTCCCCATTCGGATCACTGTCCAAGTAAACAATCACCCTCTCGTAATGGAATTGGATACGGGAGCCACAGTCTCAGTCATAGGTAAACAAACGTTTGAAAAAAATCAGTCAGGAGTACAACAGTTGACTTTGTGATATGGAGGCAAGACTGGCAACCTACACGGGGGAACTGCTTGCCATCGCTGGGTCCACGGTGATTTACGAGCAGCAATCTGTCAGATGGCCATTGATTGTGGAAAAAAGACACGGCTCTAGTCCAGGGTTTTCAAAAGTCGGGGTCGTGACCCGTGGATGGGTCGCGGGCAGGTGTCAGGAGATTCACGGAGCGATAAATCACTCTCTTCCTGCAGTGGTGGCGATTGCGGGGATACAGCCTGACAGCCGTTTCCGGCTTTTACATCGACAATTGCAGCCGATACTGCCTTTTAAATGGAGATAAACAAGACCACAAGACAAAGGAGCAGAATTGGGCCACTCGGCCATTGAGATCCCCTCTCAAGTCCTCAAACGTTCCTCATACGACAAGTTCTTCATTCCAGGGATCATTCTTGTGAACTTCCTCTGGACCCTTTCCAAGGCCAACACATCCTTCCTTGGATATGGGGCCCAAAACTGCTCACAATACTCCAAATGGGCTCTGACCAGAGCCTCTTACAGCCTTAGAAGTACATCCCTGGTCTTGTATTCTAGCCCTCTTGACATGAATGCTAACATTGCATTTGCCTTCTTAACTGCCGACTGAACCGGCACATTCACCTGAAGAGAATCATGAACAAGGATTCCCAAGTCCCTTTGTGCTTCTGATTTCCAAAGCATTTCCCCATTTAGAAAATAGTCGATGCCTAAATTCTTCCTTCCAAAGTGCATAACCTCACACTTTTCCACTTTGTATTTCATTTGCCACTTCATTGCCCAATCTCCTAGCTTGTCCAAATCCTTCTGCAGCCCCCTTGCTTCCTCGATACTACCTGTCCATCTACAGATATTTGTATCACCTGCAAACCTAGCAACAGTGCCTTCAGTTCCTTCTTCCAGATCATTAATGTATATTGTGAAAAGCTGTGGTCCCATCAAACAAACCCCTGAGGCACATCACTAGTCACCGGCTGCCATCCTGAAAAAGACCCCTTTATCCCCACTCTCTGCCTTCTGCCAGTCAGCCATTCCTCTATCCATCCCAGGATCTTACCCTCGACACCATGGGCTTTTGACTTATTTAACAGTCTCCTATGCAGCACCTTGTCAAAGCCCTTCTGGAAATCTAAACAAATCACGTCCACTGGTTCTCCTTTGTCTAACTTCCTTGTTACCTCCTCGAAGAACTCTTAACAGACTTGCCAGACACAACCTCACTTTGACAAAGCTGTGCTGACTCAGTCCTATTCTACCATGGTCTTCCAAGTACTTTGCAATCTCATCTTTAATAACAGACTCTAAAATCTTACCAATGACCGAAGTGAGGCTAATCGGCCTATAATGTCCCGTCTTCTGCCTCCCTCCCTTCTTAAACAGTGGTGTTACATTAGCCACTTTCCAGTCCTCTGGTACCCTTCCTGCCTCCAGTGATTTCTGAAAGATCACCACCAATGCTTCCACAATTTCTTCAGCTATCGCTTTTAGGACCGTGGGGTGTAGTCCATCCAGTCCAGGTGACTTATCCACCTTCAGACCTTTCAGTTTCCCCAGAACCTTCTCCTTTGTAATGGTCACTGCACTCACCACTGCCCCCTGGTTCTCCTGGAGCTCTGGCATCCCACTGGTGTCTTCCACCGTGAAGACTGATGCAAAGTAACTATTCAGTTTGTCTACCATTTCTTTGTTTCCTAATTATTACTTCTCCAGCCACATTTTCCAGTTTTGCCACTCTCTTACCTTTTATATATTGAAAAAAATGCTTCCTACCTTCCTTTATATTACATGATTAGGCTGTGCAGATTCTTCCAGCCAGAAGCGGCAGCATCCTGCATGTAGAATTGGTGTGAAGCGCCAACCTGGTACATGCTTTTGGTGCCAAAGCAGGGAGCAGAGTTGTTTCGATTTTGTAGCTGCTGGTAAGCAAGGCAAGTGAACTGTGAAGATGAATGGTTTTCTTAAAAGTAAGAGATGGCCAGAGACTGAAATAGGCAATTTACTGGATATAATCTGCTGGAGAGTGCTGTACAGGAGAATCCAGGGCAGGATAGTGAAGTGCTGGCATTAGCTGTGTAAAGAGCTGCTGGGCCTCTGGTTAACAGACTAAAACGTGAGAACAAAGCAGTATAAAGATGATTTCTTGAGGTATGGTTTTGCCAGTTGTGACAATGCAAATAAAGAGGCAAAGCTCATGTGTGTTATCAGCAGGGAAGTACTGGAAAATGAGAAAAGTTTCAGATTTTGGATGAGAAATGTTGTTTGAAAGATTCTCTTTGAGGTTGAGACCCCAGAGTCAGTTATTAACTTACAGCTGACTCCAAATGAAAACACTGGGCTGCTGTAACTGACCTTTAATACCACATTAAAAACAAGCCAAAAGCCCATGAGGCTGGAAGCATTCTGATGTATCCAGTGCTGAGTAAAACACGCATTTTGTTGCTGTTGCCCTTCACGATGATCTACATGTGCGAGGTTGGATTTTCCATTTTCACAAATATAAAGACGGAACAATGTAACTGGCTGAATTCGGCACCTGATATGCATATTGCCCCCTGCTCCTTTGAACCTGCTTCAAGTGAGATTGTGAGAACAATGCAGGCTCCCCTATCACATTAAAGGGTAAGCGAACATGCTGCGTGTCACCAAGGTCGGTCAGAGTACCCCTACCAGCCTCCCCGAACAGGCGCCGGAATGTGGCGACTAGGGGCTTTTCACAGTAACTTCATTGAAGCCTACTCGTGACAATAAGCGATTTTCATTTTCATTTCAGAGTGTGCCGCGATGGATGGCCAGCGTGGGACCTGAAGGATGGCCATTTGCCAAAAGTGGATCCGGGAAAAAAAAAAGTTTGAAAGTCTGTTAGGCTGTGACTGGCTGCAAGACCTTTGCCTAGATTGGCAGCGGATTTTTCAGATGAGTACTGGAGGCCTCTACGAGGTGGTGGGGAAATACCCTGCAGTTTTCCAAACCGGGCTGGGGAAAATCAAGGGAGCCATGGCAAAAATTCATGTTAACCCTGAACCACAACCTAAATATTTTCGGGCCTGCCTGGTTCCCTAAGCAATTGGGTAGCACCAGTCGTCCCTGTCCTCAAAACGGATAAAAATGATTGACCTTGTGTTGATTATAAATTGGCAGTAAATAGGACCTCCCGATTGGATAGGTACTCATGCCACACAACGAGGAATTGTACGCGAAACTGGCTGGTGGTCATTCATTTACAAAGCTTGACATGAGTCATGCCCACCTTCGGCTGGAATTCGAACCTGAATCCAGACCATACGTGACCATAAATGCCCACAGGGGCCTTTATGAATATGCTAGATTGTCCTTCGGTGTATCATCAAACGGCACCATTTTCCTGCCCATCATGGAAAACATCCTGGAGGGGCCTGCCATGTGGGATGGTTTATTTGGATGACTTATTTGTCATGGGTATGACAGAGTGAGACCACTTGAACAACTTCGATAAGGTATCCGGCTGATTTTCAAAGTTGGGCATCCGTTTAAAAAGAGAGAAATTTGTTTTTCACGCCAGAGAGGTTAGTTACCATGGGTACCGCGTAGACCGGGATGGACTACACCCGTTCACAAACAATTCAAGAGGCCCCCACATCTGAACTATGCTCATTTCTCAGGCTCGTAAATTAATACGAAAAATTAATCCCTGGACTCGCCACCTCACTCGACCCCGCCCTCCCTACATATTCTGCTAAAATTAAAATAGCCACGGGCGTGGAGAGTGTCACAGAAAGAGGTGTTTACTCAAATAAAGACAAAACAAACTTCATCCGGCTTGCTGACACACTACGATCCGACCAAACCACTGGTAATCACATGTGATGCCTTACTGTACGGCATTGACGCCGTGTTGTCAAACCGCATGGATGGCATTAGAGAGCGGCTGATTGCGCTTGCCTCCAGAACACTGGCCACAGCAAAAAGGAATCATAAAGGGAGATGAATGAAAGAATGCTGACTGCTGGGGATGTCTGGAAGCTGTCAATCACAGGCGAGTAAAATCAACATCAAAGAGAAATTAATGAATGACTTACAGATCAAAGATCTCAGGGGGTTTTAACCCAACTGACTGGATTTCTCTTTGCAGGAATTGACAGGTACTGCTTCCTCTGCCTGAGCCAATAGATCTATTGCCCAGGTAAGTGTTAAAGCAGCGTTTTATTTTCACTACCTCTGTCTGGATTGCTCTCTAGATTCCTGACAGGGGACAACACTATTCTGGGGGAACTTCCAGACAGGGGTCTCTCTTCGGCGGGGTGGGGGGGGCTTCATGGCAGGTATGTCTCTTCTAGGGGGTCTGTGGGGGTCTCTTTATCTAGGGTGTCTCTGTGGGGGAGGTCTCTGTGGTAGTCACCACTGTTGTATTATATATTGCATACGAGGGTATTACGGTAAGGCCCCTGTACTACAGGTACGGGGGTAGATCCCTGCCTGCTGGCTCCGCCCAGTAGGCGGGGTATAAATACCATTTTGGCAGCAGCTGCGGGAGGCTCCACATCTCTGCGTAATAAAGCCTCGGTTATTCTCTACTCTCGTCTCGTCGTAATTGATAGTGCATCAATTTATTGCGCAGAGATTTTAAAACGATGGATCTCCGCATCAAGCCTGATCGCCTGCAGCTGCACCCTCAAGCAGACCATGCCAAGTCAGCCTTCGCACATTGGCTAGCCTGCTTCGAGGCACACACAGGATCTGCGACTGGCCCACCCTCAGAGGCACAGAAGCTCCAGATCCTCTACATGTGCCTGAGCTCGGACATCTTCCCCCTCATCTGGGACGCGCCGACATACACTGAGGCCATGGTGCTACTGAAGGAGAACTATACGCAGCAGACCAACAAGATCTACGCCAGGCACCTTCTCTCCACGCGGCATGAACTCCCTGGTGAGTCTGTGGAGGATTTCTGGCTTGCCATGAAACTGCTAGTGAGAGACTGCGATTGCCAGGCCGTTTCAGCCGCTGAACATTCGGACTTGCTACTTAAAGACGCGTTCGTATTAGGCATAGAGTCGGCCTACATCTGCCAGCGACTATTAACACTGCCCGGCACGGAGCACGCTCTGCAAGGCCTGCGGTACGAAAGGACATTTTGCTGCTGTGTGCCAGGCCCGCTCGGTCGCCGCTGTTGCCCCCCATGTGCGACCCGCGGGCGCCGCCATCTTCCTTGCCCCAGACCACGTGCGGCCCGTGGGCGCCTCCATCTTTCTCCCCTCACAACACATGTGGCCCGTGGGCGCCGCATCTTACTCGCCATCTTGCTCGCCTCACATGTGCGGCCCGTTGGTGCCGCCATCCTGCCCGCCTCAGGGCCCCTGCTCGTCGGACTCCTCATTGGGCCGCTCATCGCCTGCAACCGCCGCCGACCAGCCATGCCTGGCCTCCATCACGATCGACCAGACACAACCGCATAACCTCGCAGCCGCGTCGACGACGGTGAAGTTCAATGGACACAAGGTTTTCTGCCTTCTGGACTCCGGGAGCACTGAGAGCTTCATCCACCCAGATACGGTAAGGCGCTGCTCCCTCACGGTACACCCCATTAACCAGAGAATCTCCCTGGCCTCCGGATCCCACTCCATGGCGATCCGGGGGTACTGCACTGCCACCCTCATCATCCAGGGCGTAGAGTTCAGCGGCTTCTGCCTCAATGCCCTCCCCAACCTCTGCGCTGCCTTGCTACTCGGCCTGGACTTCCAGTGCAACCTCCAGAGCCTAACCTTGAAATTTGGCGGGCCCCTACCACCCCTTACTGTATGCGGCCTCACAACCCTTAGGTTGACCCACCTTCTCTGTTCGCGAACTTCACCCCGGATTGCAAACCCGTCGCCACCAGGAGCAGACGGTACAGTGTCCAGGACAGGACCTTCATCAGGTCTGAGGCCCAGCGGCTGCTGTGGGAAGGTATTATCGAGGCCAGCAACAGCCCCTGGAGAGCCCAAGTGGTAGCGGTGAAAACTGGGGAGAAAAACAGGATGGTCGTTGACTATCAATCGGTACACGCAGCTCGACGCATACCCCCTCCCTTGCATATTTGATATCGTCAATCAAATTGCACAGTACTGGGTCTTCTCGACAGTAGACCTGAAATCTGCCTACCACCAGCTCCCCATTCGCAAGGCGGACCGCCAGTACACCGCATTTGAAGTGGACGGCCGCCTATACCATTTCCTTAGGGTTCCCTTTGACGTCACTAACGGGATCTCGGTATTCCAACGGGAAATGGACCGAATGGTTGACCGGTACGGAGTGCGACCCACCTTCCCGTACCTGGACAATGTCGCCATCTGCGGCCATGACCAGCAGGACCATGACGCTAACGTTTCCAAATTCCTACTACCGCCAAACTCCTTAACCTAACCTACAACAAGGAGAAGTGTGTGTTCGGCATGGACCGATTAGCCATTCTCAGCTATGTGGTCCAGAATGGAGCTCTAGTGCCCGACCCCGATCGCATGAGCCCCCTCATGGAATACCCCCTCCCCTACAGCCCCGAGGCCGTCAAACGATGCTTGGGGTTCTTCTCGTACTACGCCCAGTGGGCCCCAAACTATGCGGACAAGTCCCACCCACTCATTCACTCCACTGCTTTCTCACTGACGGTCGAGGCTCACCAGGCCTTCAACCGTATCAAGGCCCACATCGCCACGGCCACGATGGATGCAGTCGACGAGACGTTACCATTGCGTTACCAGGTCGAGAGCGATGCATCAGATGTCGCTCTGGCCGCCACCCTCAACCAGGCAGGCAGCTCGTGCCATTCTTTTCCCACACCCTCCATGCCTCCGAAATTCGGCACTCCTCTGTCGAAAAGGAGGCCCAAGCCATCGTAGAAGCTGTGCGACATTGGAGGCATTACCTAGCCAGCAGGAGATTCACTCTCCTCACTGACCAACAGTCGGTTGCCTTCGTTTTTGATCTTGCTCCGCTGTGTGTTATTGAACACAATAACACACAGCGGGGCAAGATCAAAACGATAAAATCTTGAGGTGGAGGATCGAGCTCTCCACCTACAATTACAAGATTTTGTATTGCCCCGGTAAGCTCAACGAGCCCCCGATACCCTATCCCGAGACACATGTGCCAGCACACAAGTTTATCGACTCCACACCCTGCACGACGGTCTCTGTCACCCAGGGGTCACCCGCTTTTATCAACTCATAAAGGCACGCAATCTGCCCTACTCCATCGAGGAAGTCTATCATCAGAGACTGCCAGGTCTGCGCAGTGTAAACCGCACTTCTACCGGCCAGACCATGCGTGCCTCCCACCCCTTTGAACGCCTCAGCATGGACTTCAAAGGGCCCCTCCCCTCCACCGCCGCAACACGTATTTTCTCAATGTGGTCGACGAGTACTCGAGATTCCCCTTCGCCATCCCATGCCCCGACACGACATCTGCCACCGTCATCAAAGCCCTTAATACCATCTTCGCTCTGTTCGGTTTCCCCGTCTACGTCCACAGCGACCGGGGACCCTCATTTATGAGTGATGAGCTGTGCCAGTATCTGCTCAACAGGGGCATTGCCTCGAGCAGGACGACCAGCTACAACCCCAGGGGAAACGGGCAGGTGGAGCGGGAGAATGGGACGGTCTGGAAGGCTGTCCAGCTGGCCCTATGGTCCAGATCTCTCCCGGCCTCCCGCTGGCAGGATGTTCTCTCCTACGCCCTTCACTCCATTCGGCCGCTCCTGTGTGCTGCGTCTAACGAAACTCCCCATGAACGTCTTTTTGCCTTCCCCAGGAAGTCCACATCTGGGGTTTCGCTCCCAACATGGCTGGCAGCTCCAGGACCCGTTCTCTGTAAGCACGTGCGGCTACACAAGGTGGCACCGTTGGTTGAGAGGCTACAGCTACTCCACACGAACCCGCAGTACGCCTTCGTAGCGTACCCGGACGGCTGCCAAGACACCGTCTCCCTTCGGGACCTGGTACCAGCTGGGTCCCCACACACCCCCCCCCCCCCTTCTGCCCCGGCACCACCCTCCCTTCCCCCGGCGCACCCCGCTCCAGGACGATCCACATTCCCCTTGGTCCCACCCGTGGATGAAGATGAGGTTGACACACTCCCGGAGTCACCGGCAACGGAACCAATGCCGGCATCAACACCACACCTGCGGCGCTCGCAACGGCGCATCAAGGAGCCCGACTGTCTAAATTTGTAGACTCTTTCTAAATTTTTTAACAACCTGTATGTAAATAGTTTCCAACAACCTGTATGTAAATAGTTTTCACCACCCCCGCTAGACTCTTTATTAACAGGGGGTGAATGTGGTAGTCACCACTGTTGTATTATATACTGCATACGAGCGTATTACGGTAAGGCCCCTGTATGACAGGTACGGGGGTAGATCCCTGCCTTCTGGCTCCGCCCAGTAGGCGGAGTATAAATGTGTGGGTTCTCCGAGCTGCAACCATTTTGGCAGCAGCTGCAGGAGGCTCCACATCTATGCGTAATAAAGCCTCGATTACTCTCTACTCTCGTTGCGTCGTAATTGATAGTGCCTCAGTCTCTTTAGTTTTGGGGTCTCTGGGGGTCTCTTAATTTAGGTGGTTGTAGGGAGTCTCTTTAATTAGTGGCTCTCTAGTGGGGGTGCAGTGGGCAGGTCTTGTATTGTGGGGGGTGGGGGGGAGGGTAGCCCTCCAATGAACTTTGTGGACAACTCCCCTAAAGAGTGGCCTCTTGACCCACCGCATCAAGTATATTCTTGTCAGGACCAGCCCCAATGTGATTCCTGACCCAGAGGATCAGTCACGACAGCCCAGAGAATATGGTGCATGGCCCAGTAATAAGATGCAAATGGGTCTTAATGACCTATTTGTATCCTCCCGCTGGTGTGGGGCGCGTACCTTGATCCCGACGCCTGCGCGGGGCACGAGCATCGGAAACGGGTCAGCACCTGGCACCAATCGCGTTTTCTCCCCGTGCTGGATTCTCCACCGCATCGGGAACTCCGGTACCAGTGGTGCAAGGCGGAGAATCGAGCCCCGAGTTAACATTTCAAATCCAGATGACCCTTCTACAGTACTCTGTAGAATACATCTTGGATATTAAATATTGAATAGAAAACCTATTTGAATAATGTTATAGAAATAGAACAGTACAGCACAGAACAAGCCCTTCGGCCCTCAATGTTGTGCCGAGCATTGTCCGAAACCAAGATCAAGCGATCCCATTCCCTGTCATTCTGGTGTGCTCCATGTGCCTATCCAATAACTGCTTGAAAGTTTCTAAAGTGTCCGACTCCACTATCACAGCAAGCAGTCCATTCCACACCCTAACCACTCTCTGAGTAAAGAACCTACCTCGGACATCCCTCCTATGTCTCCCACCCTGAATCTTATAGTTATGCCCCCTTGTAACAGCTACATCCACAAATAGTCTTTGAACGTCCACTCTATCTATCCCCCTCATCATCTTATAAACCTCAATTAAACCTCAATCGCCTCTCATTCTCCTCCGCTCCAAAGAGAGAGGCCCTAGCTCCCTCAATCTTTCCTCATAAGATCTATCCTGCAAACCAGGCAGCATCCTGGTAAATCTCCTTTGCACCCTTTCTAATGCTTCCACTTCCTTCCTATAATGAGGTGACCAGAACTGCACATAATACTCCAAATGTGGTCTCACCAGGGTCATGTATAGTTGCAGCATAGCCCCGCGGCTCTTAAACTCAAGCCCCCTGTTAATAAACGTTAACACACTATAAGCCTTCTTCACGGCTCTATCCACTTGAGTGGCAACCTTCAGAGATCTGTCGACATGAACCCCAAGATCTCTCTGCTCCTCCACATTCCTCAGAACCCAGCCGTTGACCCTGTAATCCGCATTCAAATATTTTCTACCAAAATAAATCACCTCGCACTTATCAGGGTTAAACTCCATCTGCCATTTTCGGCCAGCTCTGCATCCTATCAATGTCTCTTTGCAGCCTACAACAGCCCTCCACGTCATCCACTACTCCACCAATCTTGGTGTCATCATCAAATTTACTGACCCACCCTTCAGCCCCCTCCTCCAAGTCATTGATTAAAATTACAAATAGCAGAGGACCCAGCACTGATCCCTGTGGTACACCGCTGGTAACTGGTCTCCAGTCTGAAAATTTTCCATCCACCACCACCCTCTGTATCTATGTGACAGCCAGTTACTTATCCAATTGGCCAAATTTCCCTCTATCCCACACCTCCTTTCTTTCTTCATGAGCCGACCATGGGGAACCTTATCAAACACCTTACTAAAATCCATGTATACGGCGTCAACTGCTCTATCTTTATCTACACACTTAGTTACCTCCTCAAAGAATTCAATCAAATTTGTGAAGCAAGACTTACCCTTCATGAATCCGTGTTGACTATCCCCGATTAAGCTGCATCTTTCCAAATGGTCATAAATCCTATCCTTCAGGACCTTTTCCATTAACTTACCGACCGCCGAAGTAAGACTAACTGGCCTATAATTACCAGGGTCACTCCTATTCCCTTTCTTGAACAGAGGAACAACATTTGCCACTCCAGTCCTCTGGCACTATCCCCGTGGACAGCGAAGACCCAAACATCAAAGCCAAAGGCTCTGCAATCTCATCCCTTGCCTCCCAAAGAATCCTTGGATATATCCCATCTGGCCCAGGGGACTTGTCGACCCTCAGGATTTTCAAAATTGCTCATACATCCTTCTTCAGAAAATCTACCTCCTCCAGCCTACCTACCTGGATCACACTCTCATCCACAAAAACATGAGTCCTCTCCTTGGTGAACACTGAAGAAAAGTATTCATTCAACGCCTCTCCTATTTCTTCTGACTCCATGCACAAGTTCCCACTACTGTACTTGACCGGCCCTAATCTCACCTGGTCATTCTTTTATTTCTCACATGAGAGTAAAAGGCCTTGGGGTTTTCCTTGATCTGACCCACCACGACTTCTCATGCCCTCTCCTAAGCCCTTTTTTTTTAGCTCATTCATTGCTACCTTGTAACCCTCAAGCGACCCAACTGAACCTTGTTTTCTCATCCTTACATACTCTTCCTTTTTCCTCTTGACAAGACATTCAACCTCAGTTGTGAACCATGGTTCCCTCACACGACCATTTCCTCCCTGCCTGACAGGGACATACCTATCAAGGACACGCAGTATTTGTTCCTTGAACAAGCTCCACTTTTCATTTGTGCCTTTCCCTGACAGTTTCTGTTCCCATCTTATGCTCCCTAATTCTTGCCGAATCGCATCATAATTCCCCCAATTATAAACCTTGCCCTGCTGTATGGCCCTATCCCTCTCCATTACAATAGTGAAAGACACCGAATTGTGGTCACTATCTCCAAAGTGTTCTCCCACAAACAAATCTAACACTTGGCCCGGTTCATTACCCAGTACCAAATCCAATGTGGCCCCCCCCTCTTGTCGGCCTATCCACATATTGTGTCAGGAAACCCTCCTGCACACACTGTACAAAAACTGCCCCATCCGAACTGTTCGACCTATAGAGGTTCCAATCAATATTTGGAAAGTTAAAGTCACCCATGACAACTACCCTGAGACCTCCACACCTATCCATAATCTGTTTTGCAATTTCTACCTCCACATCTGGGGGCCTATAGAAAACTCCTAACAATGTGACCGTTCTTTTCTATTTCTAACTTCGGCCCATATTACCTCAGTAGGCAGATCCCCTTCGAACTGCCTTTCTGCAGCCGTTAAACTATCCTTGATTAACAATGCCACTCCTCCACCTCTTTTACCACCTTCCCTACTCTTACTGAAACATCTGTACCCCGGAACTTCCAACAACCATTCCTGTCCCTGTTCTAACCATGTCTCCGTAAGGGCCACAACATCGTAGTCCCAAGTACCAATCCACGCTCCAAGTTCACCTACCTTATTCCGGATGTTCCTTGCATTGAAGTAGACACACTTCAACCCACCTTCCACTCCTGCGACCTTGATACCCTCCTCAGTACCTCACTACTCTCAACACTGGCTTCTGGACTACAGCTCGCTTTCCCAGCCACCTGACAAATTAGTTTAAAACCCCCCGAAGAGCCGCAGCAAATTTCCCTCCCAGGACATTGGTGCCCCTCTGGTTCAGGTGCAAACCGTCCTGTCTGTACAGGTCCCACCTTCCCCAGAATGTTCTCCAATTATCCACGTACCTGAAACCCTCCCTCCTACACCATCCCTGCAGCCACGTGTTTATCTGCACTCTCTCCCTGTTCCTCACCTCACTAGTACATGGCACCGGCAATAAACCAGAGAGGACAACATGGTTTGTCCTGGCTCTCAGCTTCCACCCTAGCTCCCTGAATTCCTGTTTTAAATCCCCGTCCCTTCTCTTACCTATGTCGTTGTACCGATGTGTACCACGATTTGTGACTGTTTCCCGTCCCCCTTCAGGATTCTGAAAACACGGTCCGAGACGTCACGGACCCTGGCACCCGGGAGGCAACATACCATTCATGAGTCTCTTTCGCTCCCACAGAACATTCTATCTGTCCTTCTAACTATCGAGTCTCCAATAACTATTGATGTCCTGCTCTCCCTCCTTCCCTTCTGAGCCACAGGGACGGACTCAGTGCTGGAGATCCGTTCACTGTGGCTTACCCCTGGCAGGTCGTCCCCCTCAACAGTATCCAAAACGGTATACTTGTTACTGAGGGGAACAACCACAGAGGATCCCTGCACTCACTGCTTCCTCCCAGCCCCTCTCACCGTCACCCATCTATCTTCATTGTTCAGAGTAACTACATCCCTGAAGCTACTATCTATGACCACCTCTGCCTCCCGAATGATCCAAAGTTCATCCAGCTCCAGCTCCAGTTCCCTAATGTGGTTTCTGAGGAGCTGGAGATGGGTGCACTTCCCACAGGTGAAATCAGCAGGGACACTGACGGCGTCCCTCACCTCAAACATTCTGCAGGAGGAACATTGCACTGCCTTCCCTGCTATCCCCTCTAGATAAAAAAAAGAAAGAAAGAACTTACCTGTTATTCACTCTACTCCTTAGGTTAAAGGAGGTGGAAGAGTGGGGGACACTACAAGTGTAGTGTCTCGGGTTTAGAAACTGCCCAACTTAAATGCAGGTAAAACTAAAATACTTAACCAGCAACCACTGCGCCCCACACCAGAACAGCAATCAGCTGTTATGGGCCTGCGCAAACAATTTAAATCTTTACTACTTACCCAGCAGTCACTCTGTCCTCATTCCGACCGGATTCAGCTGGAAACTCCCAACAGTAAGTTTTTTAAAAATTTACTTCCCTTCTCAGCAACCACTCACTCAGCAATAACTGTCACTTGACAACAGCTCCTCCACAAACCACCTTTAAGATACGGTGACCGCAATGCACTGATGCAAATTTTCCCCGCAACAGCCAATCAACAGCTCTGCTCTACTGCCCTCTGCTGGATGCTTGCTTTCCCTTGAACACGGAGGGTGTCTTGCTCAGGTACACGTTCTGGATGCAGTGACCGCAATGCACTGATGCAAATTTTCCCCGCAACAGCCAATCAGCAGGTCCGCTGTACTGCCCTCTGCACAAAACTCAAAACAAAGGAAACTATTCCTTTTATAAGGTCAGAATGCATGCTGTCAGTGTGCTTTACTCATGAATTACAATTTACCTTAATGATAATTAATTAATTAATGAGTTGAATTCAGCCTCCGGGTTGCTGCTCTTACCTTGAGGTTGTCGGGTAACTCAGCTCGGCCAGCGTAACCAGGATTCATCGTGATAAACACAGTGCATGATGGGTCCAGGGAGATCTCTGTCCCTTCAAAGACAAATGACTTCACTTGTTCTGAAACTGCTCGCTGAATAGTCTGGATCTGTTGGGCAACAACAGATAGTACCTGTGGTGTAGACAAGAGAATCTGTATCAGATAAGCAGCAACCTAAATCAATCATCACCTTCAAATGGGCAGCATGGTAGCATGGTGGTTAGCATAAATGCTTCACAGCTCCAGGGTCCCAGGTTCAATTCCCGGCTGGGCCACTGTCTGTGCGGAGTCTGCACGTCCTCCCCGTGTGTGTGTGGGTTTCCTCCGGGTGCTCCGGTTTCCTCCCACAGTCCAAAGATGTGCGGGTTAGGTGGATTGGCCATGCTAAATTGCCCGTAGTGTCCTAAAAAGTAAGGTTGGGGGGGGGGGGTTGTTGGGTTACGGGTATAGGGTGGATACGTGGGTTTGAGTAGGGTGATCATGGCTTGGCACAACATTGAGGGCCGAAGGGCCTGTTCTGTGCTGTACTGTTCTATGTTCTATGTTCTATAATTGTGGTGGTGTAGTGCTGAGCACTGCTGCATCACAGCGCCAGAGACCCGGGTTCGACTTGGTTAACTGTCTATGTGGAGTTTGCACATTCTCCCCATGTCTGCATGGGTTTCCTCTGGGTGCTCCGGTTTCTTCCCAAAGTCCAAATGATGTGCAGGTTAGGTGGATTGGCCATGCTAATTGCATCTTTGTGTCCAAAGGTTAGGTGGGGTTACGGGGATAGGGCGGGAAAGTGCATCGAATGGCCTCCTTCTGATCTGTAGAGATTCAATGATATAATTGTCAAATCGCTGGGGACAAAATGCAAAGTGATGTGCCGTTAGATCTGCCCAGCATCTGCCGTCAACAGACTGTAAACAGACTGTACAGTTATCCCAATAAAGATCAGTGGGAATGTGGTCTTTTGATGAAAAGCCAGCTTCAAATGGAAAGCTCGTCTTCTGGGAATTCATTCTCTGCATCTGGTGAAGATTTGAAAACAGATTCTTATCTGAGGTTTCCCCGTTCTTTTAATGTCCAACATGTCATCTTCATCAGCTTGATATCTTATTAAATAAAAACTTATCCTTGGAAAGAGGGTACGATTTCTGTCCAAAAAACCTCAAAAGAGTTTGAGAGCTATTTGTAATGGTTTTGTGCATCTCATTGACACAAAAATATATCGCTGATCTTTTTGTGGACATGGGCTTAAAAAGTTAGTTCATTTATTAGCCAGGGTTCCATACACATAGAACATAGAACAGTACAGCACAGAACAGGCCCTTCGGCCCTCGATGTTGTGCCGAACAATGATCACCCCACTTAAACCCACGTAACCAGTATACCCGTAACCCAACAATCCCCCCATTAACCTTACACTACGGGCAATTTAGCATGGCCAATCCACCTAACCCGCACATCTTTGGACTGTGGGAGGAAACCGGAGCACCCGGAGGAAACCCACGCGCACACGGGGAGGACGTGCAGACTCCACACAGACAGTGACCCAGCCAGGAATCGAACCTGGGACCCTGGAGCTGTGAAGCATTGATGCTAACCACCATGCTACCGTGACATAACTTGTCTGTTTTCTGATTCTGTCCTTCTGAAATAAAATGAACTCTGGTGTTTTGTTTGCTTTGTTATTAAGTTGCTTTGTGACTATTAATGATTTGTGTATCCACGTTCCAGGATCCCTCCGCTCCCCGGCCTCATTTACAGCATTTATTTTCCAAGGAGTGAGGGTGGGGCTTTGTCACAATTCCTACCGACTTCACCCATGCTCAATAAGGTGGTTCTCCCAGGATAATGTGAGTTGCAATTCTTTGGGGTTTTGTTTGGGGGTGTGGACTGGGGAGGGGGTGGGGGGTTAGCAGTGTTGGCTGCTCACCTTTTGGTGATTGAGTTCTCCCAGTTTTGTTATCTTCTTTCTGGTTTGCACTGTGGTGCCGGTCTTGTAAAAAGCGATGCCTGCAACCAGTAACGGAGCACAAACCAGGGGCATGTAATTCCTTCAGGAAGCCAGTGAAGGAGGTGCGCCCAGCAACTGTTCCCCTTCATTTGGGAGTCTGTTCTGAATGCTGAGGTCTGCCTGACTGCCTGCAGGTCCTCCTCAGCGCTTGATATTTTGATGCAAATTTTAAAAATGTCCTAGGATGTATGTGTGAAATTCCTGATGGATGTGTTGACTTTCTGAGGTGGTTGGGGAAAGCACCAAGGTCAAGAACCCCTTCAGGATTTAGACAAGCAAAGGACAGATCAAGGTTACCTTAAAGGGGAGCAGCACGGTGGCCTAGTGGTTAGCACAATCGCCTCACGGCGCTGAGGTCCCAGGTTCGATCCCGGCTCTGGGTCACTGTCTGTGTGGAGTTTGCACATTCTCCCCGTGTCTGCGTGGGTTTCGCCCCCACAACCCAAAAATGTGCAGAGTAGGTGGATTGGCCACGCTAAATTGCCCCTTAATTGGAAAAAATAATTGGGTAATCTAAATTTATTTAAAAAAAGGTTACCTTAAAGGTGAATGGTAAGGAGGTCATCCTCCACCCTCACTCCAGCTTTGTCGTCAGGGATATATCGTCCACACAGGGAATCCCAGGGTTTGTCAGAATAGCAGGAAGGTGACCAGAGAAAGGATTGAACACAGATGAATTTCTTAAGCTGTGTTGGGGCAGGTCACGTCGATAAGACCTGTCCGAAACACTGCCTCAGTTACACACAGGCGGCAAGAACGAAAGAGAACGAAGGAGTGGCTTATGCAGGAGAGACCAGCAATGCTCTCCACCACGTCTTGCAAACAAGCTCATAGAGAGGGACAAGAAGGACAAGGTAAAATAAGCTCATTCAAGCTGTAAAACACCCACATCATCACTGAGCTTCCTCAGTAGACAGACAATGAGAGGGGTGCCAACAGAGTGGCAAATGGGGAGCTGGAACAAAGACGCAGGAAAGGGAGCTGGCAGCACCCAGACCATGGCTCCCATTGGAAATGGCCTGCAGAGGCTGCTCCTGTTCAGACAAGGAGAAGAAAGATGACACCAACAGAAGGAGCGGGAAAATGCAAAGGTGTTGGAGGAGAAAACCCCCGAGCCCCAAAATACTGGAAACTGAATCTCGGCTGCCACTTCCTTTAAGATCCTAGGATGTAGGCCATCAGGCCCTGGGAGCTTCTCTGCCTTCAATCCCAATAGTTTGCTGTTTCCCTATTGACGTTGATTGTTCTAAGTTCCACCCTTTCTATTACCTCTGAATTACCCTTACCTATAATGATGGTACTAGAGTCCTCCACTGTGAAAACTGAGGCAAAATCTTTATTTAGCATCTCTTTCATTTCTGTGTTACCGCTATTAACTCTCCGGCTTAAGTCTTCCAAGGGACCACATTCACTTAAGCAACTCTCTTCCCTTTTCTGCATTTATAGAAGCTTTTGCTATTCTTTTGATATTTTGTCCGAGCTTTCTTTCATAGTTTACCTTGAAACAGGTTCAAAGTTGACCTGGACAGGTTCAAGATGGTGCCGGAGCGTGGTGACCCTCTGCGAGCTCTCCCAAACAGATCCTCTTTTTACACCTCTTATAATCGTATTAATCTTTTAAAATTTAATTCTGACACTAACATTATTACTAACTTTCTCTTTTATCTATGTATTTACATTTACTTTTATCTACATATTCACACTGCACCAAGTGCAGTGAGGTGTTCAGTGCATCTCAGCTCTAGGAAGCTGCAAACAACAACATCCTCAAGGTATGAACGGAGTGGAAAAGAGTGACCCAACAAAGGACAGCACAAGCCTTCTTGCTTGATGACACCTCCACCATTGACCAGCAGACACCCCCCCCCCCCCCCCCCCCCCCCCCTCCCCTCACCACCGACCACAAATGTCACTGCAGGGGATCAACGCTACTGGAGTGGACCAACACCTTTCTCACCAAGAGCAATGAAATTATTTGTTAATACTAGGGATAGTCAAGAATATAACCAAGGCCTGGACTATCACAGATGATTGGATAGGAAAGTGGCGCAAGTCGAATGACTCCATTACGGTGTCGTGGTAAATTGATTACACAATGCGTTTCAATACTAGGGCATCTTGCCAAAGTTAAAGCTGACTTTATGTTTCTGTGTAAGTGTGGAATAATTTACCTCAGCTCCTACAAGCAATGGTCACAATGGGCGGGATTCTCCCAGCCCCGCGTCAGGCTGGAGAATCCCCGCGAACGGGCCCCGACGCTGGCACGCGATTCTCCGCAGTGCGGAGAATCGGCGCCATTGGCGCTGGTGTGGTTGGCGCGGCACCGGTCGCGGGCTACTCTACATGGCCGGCCCGCCGATTCTCCGGCCCGGATGGGCCGAGCGTTCGTAGGAAAAGAGCCGGGTCCGGCCAGCGCCGTTCTAACCTCCTCTGAGCCGGTGGAACCTCAGCGTGTAAGGGTCGGGTGGCGGCCTGTGGGGGGGGGGGGGTGGTCCGACTCCGGGGGGCTTCCGATGTAGCCTGGCCCGCTTCGGGACCCACCGATTGGTGGGCCGGCTTCTGTGGCTGGGGGCCTCCTTTCATACGCGCCGGCCACTGGAGCCCTGCGCCATGTTGCTTCGGGGCGGCTCGTTGAAGGACCCACTGCGCATGCACGCCGTTGGCGCCGGCACAACTATGCATGCGCGGCTCTCGCGGCACCCAGTTTGCGCCGAGGATCTGCAGTTGGAGCGGCACGAACCGCTCCAGCGCCGTGCTGGCTCCATGTCGGGGCCACAATTAGATGTGGGAGTGGCCCGTTCACGCTGTCGTAAAATACTGGGGCTAGGCTGGTTTAGCACACTGGGCTAAATCGCTAAAAGCAGACCAAGGCAGGCCAGCAGCACAGTTCAATTCCCATACCAGGCTCCCGAAACAGACGCGTGATTAGGGGCTTTTCACAGTAACTTCATTTGAAGCCTACTTGTGACAATAAGCGATTTTCATTTCATTTCATTTCTTTCAAACGCGACCTTTTTTACGCCGCCGTGGACACACTGCCGCAGGATTGGAGAATCCCACCCAATGTTTATCCCCTGGATCAGTGGTGTGGTCAGGAAGAAAACATTCCCATCCTTCTGACCTCAGTTTCCTCCTGTGAGGATTGCAATTTCCCCTTTTCTGACATTCGGGAGGTGGTGGGCATACTGTCCAAGAAATCCTCCTTTCCGTTAATTAATATGTATGGCCATCTCAAACAGTGAATGGCTGGCTGTCCTTCAGCATCTCCCACTGCTGCTGGCGAATTCCAGGCCGGTCATTCTGGGCGGTGACTTCAACTGCATCATCAATGTAGCTGGACGATCTGGCAGGGCCGACACCAAACTGGACGCTACATCCAGAGCCCTGATGTAAACAGCAAAAGACGCCAAGCCTGCACGGCATCTTCATTAACCCATGCCAGTCGTGCCCATTCATTCCAGATAGATTTCCTGTTTGTGTCTCGTGCCTTTGTGGTCAGGTCAACCGACATCAGGCCTCCTACTGGCCGACTGTCACCTATTGGAAAACCAGAGGACGGGCAGGGCGACATGGAGGCTGAATGTTGGCCCCAAAAAGAAATTTAAGGAACTCAAAAGGGATTACAGAGGTTGGAGAGTACTTTTAGTGAAAGTTTGGTCAAACCTTTCTTTGAGTCTGCATCTCTCTGGTGAGAAGTGATCAAGGTGAACATCAAGAGGTTTCACACCCTTAAAGCTGCTCAGTAGACGATAAAGAGATGGGGTGGGGGATGTCCCCACTCCAGAAATGTATGTAGAATCTGGTCCGGTTGCAGTCGATGAGAATTAATGTCAAGGAGGATCTCCAAGCGGTGAGGAGTCAGTAATCCTCACTCTTTACCTCGGAGGCCTCCAAGATCTTATTCTGGTCCAGAGCTTCAGGATGACAGCATATCAAAATCCATGAGAAAAGGCATCATAATCCTTATCTACAAGCAGGAGGGGGAAAGGAAAGAAATTAGAAACTGCCGACCCACTTCACTGTTGAACGTGGATTATAAAATTCTAGCCAAGGTCATCATCAATCGGGTCAAGTCTGCTCTGGAGTCGGTCATCAACCTTGACCAGACCTGTGCTGTACCCACCAGGAAGATCTCTGAAAGCCTTGCGCAACTCAGTGATACAATTGCCTACGTGCAACACAGGAGTGTGGACACCTGCCTCATCAGCCTGGACCAGGAGAAAGCATTTCACAAAATGTTGCACACCTACAGTAAGTAAGTAAGTTGAAAAGTAGAACCTCAAAGGCAGTGATCTCAGGATTACTACCAATGCCACGTGCTAGTCAGAGTACAAATAGTAGGATATATCAGATGAATACGTGGCTGAAGAGGGGGAGAGTTTCACATTCCTGGAACATTGGGACCAGTTTTGGGGCTTTAAGACTGGAGTCATATCTCCTGGAGGCGATACGGGAAGATCAGAGGGAGCTCGTAAAGGGGTGGAAGCTGTCAGCGAACATGCGCCGGTTGCTTAATTGGTGTTTACTCCTGCAACCGGAGATCATTATGTCTCTGGACGTGGAGAAGGCGTCTGACCGGGTGGAATGTGGAATACCTCTTTACAGTATTCAAGACATTTGGGCTGGATCCGGGATTTATATGCAGCGCCGTTTGCTAATGTTTGTAGTAATAATATAATCGGTTACATTGGGGCACGAGGCGAGGATGTCCGCTGTCTCCTTTGTTGTTTGTGAAGGGAATTGAGCCGTTGGCTATGGTGCTGAGTGCCTTGAAGGAATGGAAGGGGATAGTTGGAGGGGTGTTGGGGCACAGGGTATTGTCATATGCTGACGATTTATTGTTACACGTAAGGGATCCGGAGGCATCTATTGGGAACATTATGGGGATTTTGCAGGGATTTGGGGCTTCCTCTGGCCATAAGCAGAATATAAGGAAAAGTGACTATTTTGTGATAGTTGAGGAGAGGAACTAGATTGAGAGGAATGCCGTTTTACTGGGCAGGGGCCAGCTTCCGGTACTGAGGGGTACAGGTGGCTTTGGCAGTGGGACTCTGAAATCCTTAGTATATGGGTGGCCCAGCGGAGTTGGTTTTGGATAACGTAGGGAAATATTAAAAAAACAAGTTTTGAAAATGTAACGTCAAATAAAGAATTAGTTGGACTCACGGAATTACCATGGAGGGTGCGTCGCGGCTAGGAGGGGTCCTAGCCTGGGGGGGGGGGGAGGGGGGGGGGGGGGTTGGGGGGGTGGGGGGGATACCGGGTTGCTGCTGGAATGTCCAGGAAGGAGCTGGTGTGGGCCGGGGGGGTAGAGGAGAGGCGTTATCGCCATGGGGAACGGTTCGGGTGGGGTGTGCTGGCCTGGGGCGAGCAGTCGATGAGCTATGGCTAGTCGGCGGGGGAGGGGGCGGGGTGCCCTCTGATCCGGCTGATCACCTGGAACGTGAGGGGGCTGAATGGGCCGGTCAAGAGAACTAGGGTATTTTCTCATCTGAAGGGGCTGAAGGCGGACGTGGCTATGCTCCAGGAGACCCACTTGAAGGTGGCGGACCAGGTTCGTCTGAGGAAGGGGTGGGTGGGGCAGGTTTTTCACTCAGGATTAGACGCGAAGAACCGGGGGGTGGCGATTCTGGTGGGGAAGAGGGTGGCGTTCGAGGCGTCTGAGGTGGTGTCAGACAAGGAGGGCAGATATATTATGGTGAAGGGTAGGCTGCAGGGAGAGAAGGTGGTGCTGGTTAATGTATATGCCCTGAATTGGGATGATGCTGCCTTTATGAGGCGCATGTTGGGCCGCATTCCGGACCGGGAGGCAGGGGGCCTGATCATGGGGGGAGACTTTAACACAGTGCTGGATCCCCCACTGGACCGGTCCAGTTCAAGGACGGGTAGGAGGCCGGCGGCGGCCAAGGTGCTGAGGGGGATTATGGACCAGATGGGAGGGGTGGATCCCTGGAGGTTTGGGGCCGAGGGCGCGGGAGTATTCCTTTTTCTCCCATGTGCATAGGGTTTACTCCCGAATAGATTTTTTCGTCCTGAGCAGGGGATTGATCCCGAAGGTGCAGGATGCCGAGTATTCGGCCATAGCAATTTCAGACCATGCTCCGCACTGGGTTGATCTGGAGATGGGGGAGGCGCGGGACCAGCGCCCGCTGTGGCGTCTGGATGTAAGGTTGCCCGTAGTGTAAGGTTATGGGGGGATTGTTGGGTTACGGGTATACGGGTTACGTGGGTTTAAGTAGGGTGATCATTGCTCGGCACAACATCGAGGGCCGAAGGGCCTGTTCTGTGCTGTATGTTCTATGTTCTATGTGAGGATGCTGGCTGATGAGGAGGTGTGTAGGAGGGTCCGGGGAAGTATTGAGGGGTATCTTGAGACCAACGACACGGGGGAGGTCCGGGTGGGGACGGTCTGGGAGGCTCTGAAAGCAGTGATCCGGGGGGAGCTGATTTCCATCCGGGCCCATAGGGAGGGAGAGAGGGAGAGGGAGAGACTGGTGGGGGAGCTCCTGGATGTGGATAGGAGGTACGCGGAGGCACCGGAGGAGGGGTTGCTGGGGAACGGCGTAGTTTGCAGGCTAAGTTCGACTTGGATGGGTTCCCGGTGGAATTTTATAAAAGTATGCGGATCTGGTGGGCCCCCTGTTGGTGCGAGCCTTCAATGAAAGGCGGAGACACAGTGGAGGAGGGCGCAAGGCGCGGTATATGAGTATGGGAGAAGGCGAGCAGGATGTTGGCGCATCAGCTCCGTAGGCGAGATGCGGCTAGGGAAATTGGTGGAGTGACAGATAAGGGTGGGAATGTGGTGCAGAAGGGGGCAGAGGCGAACGGGGTCTTTAGGGACTTCTACGAGGAACTGTACCGGTCGGAGCCACCGATGGGGGGGGGGGGGATGGAGAGCTTCATGAACAGGTACGTTTCCCAAAGGTGCAAGAGGAGCTGGTGGAGGGGCTGGGGGCGCCGATAGAGTTGGAGGAGCTAGTCAGGGGGATTGGTCAAATGCAGTCAGGTAAGGCGCCGGGGCTGGATGGGTTCCCGGTGGAATTTTATATCGGATCTGGGGGTCTGTTGGTGCGAGCCTTCAATGGAGGGGGGGGGGCTTTGCCCCCGACTATGTCACGGGCGCTGATCTCTCTGATCCTGAAGCAGGATAAGGACCCCTTGCAGTGTGGATCGTACAGGCCAATCTCGCTCCTCAATGTTGACGCTAAGTTGCTGGCCACCAGGATAGAGGACTGTGTGCCATGGGTGATACACGAGGATCAGACAGGATTTGTCAAAGGAAGGCAGCTCTACACGAATGTGCGGAGATTGTTAAATGTTATTATGATGCCGGCGGTGGAGGGGGAGGCGGAGATAGTGGTGGCGCTGGATGCAGATAAGGCGTTTGATAGAGTTGAGTGGGGGTACCTGTGGAAGGTGATGGAGCAGTTCGGATTCGGGGAGGGGTTCATCAAATGGGTGAGGTTGCTCTATGAGGCCCCGGTGGTGAGTGTAGTTACCAATGGAAGGAGATCAGAGTACTTCAGGCTCTACCTTGGGACCAGGCAGGGGTGCCCCCTGTCCCCCTTGCTTTTTGCACTGGCGATAGAACCTTTGGCTTTGGCGCTGAGGGAGTCGGGGAGGTGGAGGGGCCTGGTGCGGGGTGGGGAAGAACATAGGGTATCGCTGTATGCGGACGACCTGCTGTTGTATGTGGTGGACCCAGAGGGGAGAATGCAGGGGGTGATGGAGCTGTTGGCTGAGTTTGGGAGCTTTTCGGGCTATAAGTTAAATCTAGGCAAGAGTGAGGTATTTGTAGTACACCCGGGTGATCAGGAGGAGGGAATTGGGAGACTCCCATTTAAAAGGGCAGTGAAGAGTTTCAGATACCTGGGGGTGCAGGTGGCCAGGAGTTGGGGGACTCTCCATAAGCTTAATTTTACCAGGCTTGTGGAGCAGATGGAGGAGGAATTCAAAGGTGGGACATGGTGCCGCTATCGCTGGCGGGTAGAGTGCAGTCTGTCAAAATGACGGTTCCCCCGAGGTTCTTGTTCCTCTTTCAGTGTTTGCCCATCTTTATCCCTAGGGCCTTTTTTAGGAGGGTGACTAGCAGCATCATGAGTTTTGTTTGGGCGCATGGGACCCCGGGGAAGAGGGTCTTCTTGGAGCGGGGTAGAGATGGTGGGGGGGCTGGCGTTACCCAATCTCTCGGGGTATTATTGGGCGGCCAATGTGTCGATGGTGCGCAAGTGGGTGATGGAGGGGGAGGGGGCAGCATGGAAATGGATGGAGAGGGCGTCCTGTGGAGATACAAGCCTGGGGGCCCTGGTAACAGCGCCGTGGCCGCTCCCTCCTACGAGGTATACCACGAGTCCGGTGGTGGCGGCTACCCTCAAGATTTGGGGGCAGTGGAGGCGACATGGGAGGAAGTGGGGGGCTCGATGGAGGCTCAGTTTTTTTTTTTATAAATTTAGAATATCCAATTCATTTTTTCCAATTAAGGGGCAATTTAGCGTGGCCAATCCACCTACCCTGCACATCTTTGGGTTGTGGGGGTGAAACCCACGCAGACACGGGGAGAATGTGCAAACTCCTCACAGACAGTGACCCAGGGCCGGGATTCGAACCCGGGTCCTCAGCGCCGTAGGCAGCAATGCTAACGACTGTGCCACCGTGCCGCCCGATGGAGGCTCAGTTAAGGGGGAACCATTGGTTTGTCCCGGGGAACATTGATGGGGGGTTCCAGGGTTGGCACATAGCGGGCATCAGACACGCTGAGGGACCTGTTCATTGATGGGAGGTTTGCGAGCCTGGGGGAGTTGGAGGAGAAATTTGGGCTCCCCCCGGGGAACATGTTCAGGTATCTGCAGGTAAAGGCGTTTGCTAGGCGGCAGGTGGAAGGATTCCCTTCGCTTCCCGCGAGGGGGGTGAGTGACAGGGTGCTTTTGGGGGTCTGGGTCGGGGAGGGGAAGATGTCTGATATCTACAAGGTTATGCAGGAGGTGGAGGAGGCGTCAGTAGAGGAGCTGAAAGCTAAGTGGGGGGGAACTGGGAGAACAGATCGAAGATGGGACATGGGCTGATGCCCTGAGAGGGTTAACTCTTCCTCATAGAACATAGAACGATACAGCGCAGTACAGGCCCTTCGGCCCTCGATGTTGCACCGACATGGAAAAAAAAACTAAAGGCCATCTAACCTACACTATGCCCTTATCATCCATATGCTTGTCCAATAAATTTTTAAATGCCCTCAATGTTGGCGAGTTCACTACTGTTGCAGGTAGGGCATTCCACGGCCTCACCACTCTTTGCGTAAAAAACCCACCTCTGACCTCTGTCCTATATCTATTACCCCTCAATTTAAGGCTATGTCCCCTCGTGCTAGCCACCTCCATCCGCGGGAGAAGGCTCTCGCTGTCCACCCTATCTAACCCTCTGATCATTTTGTATGCCTCTATTAAGTCACCTCTTAACCTTCTTCTCTCTAACGAAAACAACCTCAAGTCCATCAGCCTTTCCTCATAAGATTTTCCCTCCATACCAGGCAACATCCTGGTAAATCTCCTCTGCACCCGTTCCAAAGCTTCCACGTCCTTCCTATAATGAGGCGACCAGAACTGTACGCAATACTCCAAATGCGGCCGTACCAGAGTTTGGTACAGCTGCATCATGACCTCATGGCTCCGGAACTCAATCCCTCTACCAATAAAGGCCAACACCCATAGGCCTTCTTCACAACCCTATCAACCTGGGTGGCAACTTTCAGGGATCTATGTACATGGACACCGAGATCCCTCTGCTCATCCACACTACCAAGAATTTTACCATTAGCCAAATATTCCGCATTCCTGTTATTCTTTCCAAAGTGAATCACCTCACACTTCTCCACATTAAACTCCATTTGCCACCTCTCAGCCCGCTCTGCGCAGCTTATCTATGTCCCTCTGTAACCTGCAACATCCTTCCGCACTGTCTACAACTCCACCGACTTTAGTGTCGTCTGCAAATTTACTCACCCATCCTTCTGCGCCCTCCTCTAGGTCATTTATAAAAATGACAAACAGCAACGGCCCCAGAACAGATCCTTGTGGTACGCCACTCGTAACTGCACTCCATTCTGAACATTTCCCATCAACTACCACTCTCTGTCTTCTTTCAACTAGCCAATTTCTGATCCACATCTCTAAATCACCCTCAATCCCCAGCCTCCGTATTTTCTGCAATAGCCGACCGTGGGGAACCTTATCAAACGCTTTACTGAAATCCATATACACCACATCAACTGCTCTACCCTCGTCTACCTGTTCAGTCACCTTCTCAAAGAACTCGATAAGGTTTGTGAGGCATGACCTACCCTTCACAAAACCATGCTGACTATCCCTAATCATATTATTCCTATCTAGATGATTATAAATCGTATCTTTTATAATCCTCTCCAAGACTTTACCCACCAGTCGTTAGGCTCACCGGCCTATAGTTACCGGGGTTATCTCTACTCCCCTTCTTGAACAAAGGGACCACATTTGCTATCCTCCAGTCCTCATGTGCGCGGCTTAGCCTCATCCAATTCAAGGTGCTGCACCAGGCCCACATCTCCGGGTCTAGGATGAGTAAGTTCTTTGGGGGCGAAGATAGGTGTGTCAGGTGTTCGGGGAGTCCAGCGAACCATGCCCATATGTTCTGGGCATGCCCGGCACTGGAGTAGTTCTGGAAGGGGGTGGCGAGGACGTTGTCGGTGTCGAGACATAACAGCTGCAGCTTTTGTGATGTGAATATTGATTTTAGCATCAAGTGACAGGTTGCTTGTGATTGTGGAACTGAGGCATGTGGAGCAATCAACAACCTATATCACAGGAACTGCAGTGATTCAATAAGGTAGCTCAGCATCACCTTCTCAAAGGGATGGGCAATATGGTGGAATTTAAAATACAGATGGAGGGTGAGAAGGTAAAATCAAACACTAGTGTTTTGTGCTTAAACAAAGGAGATTACAATGGGATGAGAGAAGAGCTAGCTAAGGTAGGCTGGGAGAAAAGACTTTATGGTGAAACAGTTGAGGCACCTTCCAAGCGATTTTTCACAGTGCTCAGCAAAGGTTTATACCAACAACAAGGAAGGATGGTAGAAAGAGGGAAAATTGACCGTGGATATCTGAGGAAATAAGGGAGAGTATCAAATTGAAGAAAAAAAGCATACAAAGTGGCAAGATTAGTGCGAGACTAGAGGACTGGGAAATCTTTAGGGGGCAACAGAAATCTACTAAAAAGCTATAAAGAAGAGTAAGATAGATTATGAGAGTAAACTTGCTCAGCATATAAAACAGATAGTAAAAGTTTCTACAAATATAAAACAAAAAAGAGTGGCTAAGGTAAATATTGGTACTTTAGAGGATGAGAAGAGAGATTAATAATGGGAGATGAGGAAATAGTTGAGGAACTGAACAGGTTTTTTGGGTCGGTCTTCACAGTGGAAGACACAAATAACATGCCAGTGACTGATAGAAATGAGGCTATGACAGGGGAGGACCTTGAGATGATTGTTATCACTAAGGAGGTAGTGATGGGCAAAAGGTAGACAAGTCTCCTGGCCCTAATGGAATGCATCACAGAGTGCTAAAAGAGATGGCTAGGGAAATTGCAAATCACTAGTGATAATTTACCAAAATTCACTGGACTCTGGGGTGGTCCCGGCGGATTGGAAATGAGCAAACGTGACACCACTGTTTAAAAAAGGAGGTAGGCAGAAAGTGGGTAATTATAGGCCAGTGAGCTTAACTTCGGTAGTAGGGAAGACACTCGAATCTATCATCAAAGAAGAAATAGCGAGGCATCTGGATGGAAATTGTCCCATTGGGCAGCGCACCATGGGTTCATAAAGGGCAGATCGTGCCAAACTAATTTAGTGGAATTTTTTGAGGACATTACCAGTGCAGTAGATAACGGGGAGCCAATGGATGTGGTATATCTGGATTTCCAGAAAGCCTTTGACAAGGTGGCACACAAAAGGTTGCTGCAGAAGATAAAGATGCATGGCATTAAGGGTAAAGTAATAGCATGGATAGAGGATTGGTTAATTAATAGAAAGCAAAGAGTGGGGATTAATGGGTGTTTCTCTGGTTGGCAATCTGTCGCTAGTGGTGTCCCTCAGGGATCAGTGTTGGGCCCACAATTGTGCATAATTTACATAGATGATTTGGAGTTGGGGACCAAGGGCAATATGTCCAAGTTTGCAGACGACACTAAGATGAATGGTAAAGCAAAAAGTGCAGAGGATACAGGAAGTCTGCAGAGGGATTTGGATAGGTTAAGAGAATGGGCTAGGGTCTGGCAGATGGAATACAATGTTGACAAATGTGAGGTTATCCATTTTGGTAGGAATAACAGCAAAATGGATTATTATTTAAATGATAAAATATTAAAACATGCTGCTGTGCAGAGACCTTGGTGTGCTTGTGCATGAGTTGCAAAAAGTTGGTTCACAGGTGTAACAGGTGATTAAGAAAGCGAGTGGAATTTTGTCCTTCATTGCTAGAGGGATGGAGTTTAAGACTAGGGAGGTTATGCTGCAATTGTAAAAGGTGTTAGTGAAGCTACACCTGGAGTATTGTGTTCAGTTTTGGTCCCCTTACCTGAGAAAGGACGTAATGGTGCTGGAGGGTGTGCAGAGGAGATTCACGAGGTTAATCCCACACCTGAAGGGGTTGGATTACAAGGAGAGGTTGAGTAGACTGGGAGTGTGCTCGTTAGAATTTGGAAGGATGAGGGGGCTCTTATAGAAACATATAAAATTATGAAGGGAATAGATAGGATAGATGCTGGCAGGTTGTTTCCACTGGCGGGTGAAAGCAGATCTAGGGGGCAGAGCCTCAAAATAAGGGGAAGTAGATTTAGGACTGTGTTTAGGAGGAACTCCTTCACCCAAAGGGTTGTGAATCTATGGAATTCCTTGCCCAGTGAAGCGGTTGAGGCTCCTTCATTACATGTTTTTAAGGTAAAGATAGATAGTTTTTTGAATAAAGGGTTATGGTGTTCAGGCCGGAAAGTGGAACTGAGTCCACAAAAGATCTGCCATGATCTCATTGAATGGCAGAGCAGGCTCGAGGGGCCATATGGCCTACTCCTGCTCCTAGTTCTTATGTTCTTATGCACAGTTCCCACTACTGTCCTAGACCGGCTCTAACTTCACCTTGGTCATTCTTTTATTCCTCACATTAGTGTAAAAAGCCATGGTGTTTTCCTTGATCCGACCTACCAAGGACATCTCATGCCCCCTCCTGGCTCTCCTAATCCTTTTCTTGAGCTTCTTCCTAGCTATCTTGTATCCCTCAAGTGCCCTAACTGAACCCTGTTTTCTCAATCTTACATAAGCCCCCTTCTTCCTCTTGACAAGACATTCAACCTCTTTTGTAAGCCATGGTTCCCTCACCCGAGCATTTCCTCCCTGCCTGACAGGGACATACATATCAAGGACTCGCAGTATTTGCTCCTTGAAAAAGCTCCACATCTCAATTGTGCCTATCCCTGACAGTTCCTGTTTCCATGTTATGCTCCCCAATTGTTGCCTAATCGCATCGTAATTACCCTTCCCCCAGTTATAAACCTTGCCCTGCTGTATGTTCCTGTCCCTCTCCATTGCTATAGTGAAAGTCACCGAATTGTGGTCACTATCTCCAAAGTGCTCTCCCACAACCAAATCTAACACTTGGCCCGGTTCATTACCCAGTACCAAATCCAATGTGGCCCCGCCTCTTGTCGGTCTGTCCACATATTGTGTGAGGAAACCCTCCTGCACACACTGGATAAAAACAGCCCCATCCAAACTATTTGAATTATAGTAGTTCCAATCAATATTTGGAAAGTTAAAGTCACCCATGACAACTACCCTGTGCCAGGATATTGGTGCCCCTCTGGTTAATGTGTAACCCGTCCTGTTTGTACAGGTCCCACCTTCTCCAGAGTAACTGCACATATCCAAAATCTGCATTGCAATCTTTTGCTCCACATCTCTGTTACTGTTTGGGGGCCTGTAGAAAACTAACAAAGTGACCGCTCCTTTCATATTTCTAACTTCAGCCCACACTACCTCAGTAGACAGATCCTCCTCAAACTGCCTTTCTGCAGCCATTATACTATCCTTGATTAACAATGCCACTCCTCCACCTGTTTTACCACCTTCCCTAATCTTACTGAAACATCTAAACCCCGGAACCTCCAACAACCATTCCTGCCCCTGTTCCATCCACGGCTCCGTAATAGTGACAACGTCGCAGTCCCAGGTACCAATCCATGCTTCAAGCTCACCAACCTTATTCCTGATGCTCCTCGCATTGAGGTAGATATACTCCAAGCTATCTTCATGCCTGCAGGTCCACTCTTGTGACCTTGGTACCTTCTTCAGTACTGAACTGCCCTCAGCTTCCTGAACTCCAGCAACGCTATCTCCTGGACTACAAATCAGTTTCCCATCCCCCTGCCAAATTAGTTTAAACCCCCCCCCGAATAGCTGTAGCAAATTTCTCTCCCAGGATATTGGTGCCCCTCTGGTTAATGTGTAACCCGTCCTGTTTGTACAGGTCCCACCTTCTCCAGAATGTGCTCCAATTATCCAAGTAACTGAAACCCTCTCTCCTACACCATCCCTGTAGCAACGTGTTTAACTGCACTCTCTCCCTGTTCCTCACCTCGCCAGCACGTGGCACTGGCAGCAAACCAGAGATGACAACACTGTCTGTCCTGGCTCTCAGCTTTCACCCTAGCTCCCTGAATTCCTGTTTTACATCCCCGTCCCTTTTCCTATCTATGTCGTTGGTACCGATGTGTACCACGACTTGTGGCTGCTCCCCCTCCCCGTTCAGGATCCTGAAAACACAATCAGAGACGTCACGGACCTTGGCACCCGGGAGGCAACACACCAACCGTGAGTCTCTATCATTGCTACAGAACCGCCTATCTGTACCTCTAACTATAGAGTCTCCAATAACTAATGCTCTCCTCTCCCCACTTCCGTTCTGAGCCACAGGGACAGACTCAGTGCCAGAGACCTGGTCACCGTGGCTTACCTTTGGTATGTTCCACCCCCCCCAACAGTATCCAAAACGGTATACCTGTTATTGAGGGGAACAACCGCAGGGGATCCCTGCACTAACTGCTTCGTCCCCCTCCTTTTCAACGTCACCCAGCTACCTTCATTCTTAGGCGTAACTACATCCCTCGACTCTGCCTCCCGAATGATCCTCAGTTCATCCAGTTCCAGCTCCAGTTCCCTAACACAGTCTTTGAGGAGCTGGAGATGGGTGCACTTCTCGCAGGTGAACTCAGCAGGGCCACTGACGGTGTCCCTCACCTGGAACACCCTGCACGAGGAACATTGCACTGCCCTCTCTGCCATCCCTTCCATTTACCCACTTGACAATTGGAGAGAGAAAAAAAGCTTACCTGATTTTCATACTCCGCATAGGTTAGAGGTGGAGGGCAATGGCTGAACAATGGGCACAATGGTCTATCCCACCCTATTCTCTGTTTTGAAGCCACATGTAGGAATTTAATAATAAATAGAAATGCTGGGGACTGGTACGGATTGAAGAGAAATGTAGGTAAAATGGAAATACCTACAGTGAATTAATAAATTAAATGAATTTTTCATTGTGTTATGATTGTAGACCAGAACCCTCAGTTGTTGGCAAGATCTAATTAGGACCAATAGCATTTTGTTTCAAGTAGACAGAGATCCGAGACACATGCTCAGTGAATAAAGTCATAGATTCCAGAACTTTTTAAGAAACAAAAATAAACTTCACTATCAAAAAATCAGAAAGATAAAACAATTTACAATATCAATCTTACACTCTAACATTGAGGGATAAGAGAGGTACACATGAATGAACAGGAAAGCTATGGTTGAACACACCACACAATAAGTGGCAGATGTAACCAAAACAGATTCCATGGATTTCTACAAAACCCACCCAGGCATCCATCAACACATTGAGTCAATCAGTCTCGTCGTAACTCTATTCTTTTTCACAAAGGTTTACAATCTTCACTTTTGAAGATCTCGCCTTGGAATTATCTCCAAAAGTCACTCCAACTCAGATGGTTTCATTGATGGTCCACCTTGCAAGCTTTCTACCTCACCTTCCAAGATTATGTTCCCTGGATTCCTGTGTATACACTCAAGTACCAAATGACTGGTACAGCTTCAGATCTTTGACCACACTGAGCAGAATGCTCCTGCTCCAATTCACTAGCCCTCTTTACTTAAAGTCTGCTCCCCACATCCTTTCTCTAATTTAGAACCTACTTCTCTGCTCTTTTCTTTCAACTGAACTTAATTGAGCTTAACTGAGGCCTTTTTCTGCCCAGTGTCTTTGTCCCATACCTGAGACTTCCTTTAGGGACCTCTACCTGTCCCCACTCCTTGTTCCTGGCCTGGAACACTTCTTGGGACCATTTCCCTGTCCCCTTTCCCTGAGCCTGCGGAAGGACATTTCCTGGGCCTGAACAAGGTAAAGTTGTAGAACTGAGCATGTGCAGCTCGCTCCCAGCCTGCACATGCACAGTAAGTCTGAGGTCCATCGACAATCGAAGTGCAGACTTTGAACTTAACAAGGTAAGTTTGGGTTTCGTAACAATTTATATCCAGAATCATTAGAAATAATGCAAATTATAATTTTTATAAATACATTTAATTTGCCAGCTTTGCACTTCAAAGAGTAAGTGTAAAATGTTAACAACTGTAATGTCTGTTGATTGTTCGTTAATATCAAAATTATAATATGATTTTGTTTAAAGTTTAATTCTAAAATTGTTTAAATTACCTCCAGCTCTATACGGTTGAATTCATCAAAACAGGCCCAAGCTCCAGACTGTACCAGACCTTTGAAAAACTTCCCCATCGCTTTGTAGTCTAGTCCATCGGAACAATTAAACACAACACACTGCAAAATAGAAGATCATTAGTGATTTAGAGATGTGGATCAGAAATTGGCTAGTTGAAAGAAGACAGAGAGTGGTAGTTGATGGGAAATGTTCAGAATGGAGTTCAGTTACGAGTGGCGTACCACAAGGATCTGTTCTGGGGCCGTTGCTGTTTGTCATTTTTATAAATGACCTAGAGGAGGGCGCAGAAGGATGGGTGAGTAAATTTGCAGACGACACTAAAGTCGGTGGAGTTGTAGACAGTGCGGAAGGATGTTGCAGGTTACAGAGGGACATAGATAAGCTGCAGAGCTGGGCTGAGAGGTGGCAAATGGAGTTTAATGTGGAGAAGTGTGAGGTGATTCACTTTGGAAAGAATAACAGAAATGTGGAATATTTGGCTAATGGTAAAATTCTTGGCAGTGTGGATGAGCAGAGGGATCTCGGTGTCCATGTACATAGATCCCTGAAAGTTGCCACCCAGGTTGATAGGGTTGTGAAGAAGGCCTATGGTGTGTTGGCCTTTATTGGTGGAGGGATTGAGTTCCGGAGCCATGAGGTCATGTTGCAGTTGTACAAAACTCTAGTACGGCCGCATTTGGAGTATTGCGTACAGTTCTGGTCGCCTCATTATAGGAAGGACGTGGAAGCTTTGGAACGGGTGCAGAGGAGATTTACCAGGATGTTGCCTGGTATGGAGGGAAAATCTTATGAGGAAAGGCTGATGCACTTGAGGTTGTTTTCGTTAGAGAGAAGAAGGTTAAGAGGTGACTTAATAGAGGCATACAAAATGATCAGAGGGTTAGATAGGGTGGACAGCGAGAGCCTTCTCCCGCGGATGGAGGTGGCTAGCACGAGGGGACATAGCCTTAAATTGAGGGGTAATAGATATAGGACAGAGGTCAGAGGTGGGTTTTTTACGCAAAGAGTGGTGAGGCCGTGGAATGCCCTACCTGCAACAGTAGTGAACTCGCCAACATTGAGGGCATTTAAAAATTTATTGGATAAGCATATGGATGATAAGGGCATAGTGTAGGTTAGATGGCCTTTAGATTTTTTTTTCCATGTCGGTGCAACATCGAGGGCCGAAGGGCCTGTACTGCGCTGTATCGTTCTATGTTCTATGTTCTATTAATTAGTTAAATAAGGGCAGCACGGTGGCACAGTGGTTAGCACAGCAGCCACATAGTGCCAGGGATCCGAGTTCGATTCTGAACTTTAGTGTGGAGTTTACACAAACTGTGTGGAGTTTGCACTTTCTCTTCGTGCCTGTGGGTTTCCTCCTGCCGCTCCGGTGTTCTCCCACAGTCCAAAGATGTACAGGTTAGGTGGCCATTCTAAATTTCCCCTTAGTGTCCATAGGATGGGTAGGGTTATGGGAATGTGGCAGGGGAGTGGGCCACGGTAGGGTGCTCTTTCAGAGAGTTGGTGCAGACTTAATGGGCTGAATGGCCTTGCTCTGCATTGTAGAGATTCTATGATTCTTGTAAACATACAACATTCACTGTAAACAGATGCACTGGAAGGCACAAATCTGCAGCACAATAGATGGTGTCATGAATGTTGTTTTGAAATGTATCTTTAACTCAAAATAAACCAGAATTCCAGGGAAACACCTCAGCTCAGAGACATGCCTATGTGATCATGTTGCTATGGAGAGAGAAACCTGAACAGAAACCCACTGATATAGGTGGCAATTTTAACTGCTTTTTCACAGTATCTCACAGAGAATGGATGGCTGCTGTTTGACACAGAGAAAGCAGGACCAAGAAAGATGCTGGGGAGAGTTTGGTTTCTAATCAAAAGAAAGGGATCAGAATAGATGAAGCTCTTGAATTTTTAAGGCACAGAGTCACAAAGTGTGCCTTACTGGTGGTAATCATATCCAGGAAAACTGCGGTCAGTGGAATGATTGCCAAGGGCACTGGAGGTTTCAACTTGATGTGGTGGGGAAAAGTGAACCTACTTGAGAACTGAGAGTGACTTTGCGACTGTTCGTGTAATATTACATCTTTGCCATCAGTGTGGCATTGATGTGTTTCAAAAGACATAGTTTGGTTTTGTTAGTGAATGCAAAACTTGCCTTTCTCTTTAGTTTAATGTTTCAGTTGCCTGCTCGTTAATATTTGATCCATGCTGATTTTACTTTGTTAAGGTTTAAAAAGTGAATCTTGTCCATCAGTTGCACAGAAATTCTTTTTTTTTAAAAAGAGATCAGTCTCTGCAGAGATCAGAGTTGTCACAAGCTCAGGAAAGCCACACCATACCAGACACCAAAACCACCATGAGACTGCTGCTGACCCCATTAACCTTCAGAATATCCAGACTGATACCTCCTGGAGGTGATGGGGTGATGTAAAATCTTTGGGTCTCCTCCATGGTTGATATGGTGAGAAAAGTTCACAGTTTAGACTCAACCCCAGACGACCAGGCACACAGATAAGCTTACCATTGATGTTGTGGTACGTCAGACACAGCAGTGTCAAATATATTCTGTGCCCTGGCAAAGGGCCATAGAGCGATGGGCTGGCTGTAGTTCTGCAGGTTACCCTGGAGCCCATAATTGAAGGCTGATACTCAGTTTATCAGGATCCCAGACAGATTTTCAGCCATTCTGAGCAACTCACATCATTGTGAGGATACACATATTGGCGTTGTAATGTATAAATTTATCTGAATACTAGGAAGTGAACGAGGGATCGGTAGGTGTATTCTGAAAATTATCAACCAACATGTCCTCCTTCAAGGGTTTGTTAAAGACAAATATGAAGTCAAAAGGGGGAAATTCAAAGTGTGAGAGTCACAAACATGGCTCAATTGGGGGAGAAATTGACACAATTGGCTCTTCCTCATCTCATTTAGGATAAAATCACGTTTACAACATTCTCCCATTGTGTCCGTGTGTGTCCATTTTAGAGCAATCCCAAAATAATCCCATTTCCCAAATTTTCTCAGAACCCTGTATCAATCTCCAAACTAATCCCTGCGTCCCAATCTCTCCCTATAGCCCTGTATCAATCCCAAACTAATTCCACTGCCCTACTACCTCCTCATAGCCCTGTATAAATCCCCCTGCTCCACTCCCTCCATGACGCTGCATCAATCCCAAACAAATCCCATTGCCATCAATCCCAAACTAATCCCTGTGCCCCACTCTCGTCCCATAGCCCTGTATCAATCACAAACTAAGCCCACTGTCCTGCTCTCTCTACATAGCCCTGCATCAATCCCAAACTAATCCCACTCCCACTCTCCCCCTATAGTCCAGTATCCTGAGACTGTGCCTTCATGTTCTAGATTTCTCTATCCAGGAGACATTTCTGTCTCGATGCTCTCAAATCCATTCAGAATTCTGCCTGTTACAATGAGTTTTGCTCTTATTTTTCTAAACTTCAGATAATATAAACCGAAGAGAAACTGCAGAATTAAATTATCAAGGAACAGAACTCGTGAAGTATTCTAGAGAACCTCCAATAACAAAGACGATCGGGGTAGAGTTATTAATGGACACACAGGATAAAGTCACAGGCAATAGCAGCAAAATGGCTGAAATATTTAAGAATTATTTTCCTTGACAGAGAAACTGACATGGTGGACACAAACATCATAAAAATAAATCAAACAGGATAGAAAGATATTTCAGGCGGAAAGGAGGAGATAATTAATAAAGTAATTAAACTTAGAGAGGATAAAACCTCAGATGTGGATGTATTGCATCTGTGCTTATTAAAAGTAGTCAGGAAGAAAATAACAGGAACGATTGTATCAAAGACAACTGGACCATACCAAAGTAGTTTCAAAAAAGGAACAGCGAACATCTAATGTTATTCCAAAATGTAAAAAGAGGATGGCGCAATCAAGGGAATTATAGACCAATTAACTTAATAAGAACATAAGGACTAGGAGCAGGAGTAGGCCATCTGGCCCCTCGAGCCTGCTCCGCCATTCAATGAGATCATGGCTGATCTTTTGTGGACTCAGCTCCAGTTTCCGGCCCGAACACCATAACCCTTAATATTGGTGATCGAAAAAAATAACAGAATCTTTACTGACAGGTGTCTTGGAGAAACATCTAACAACTGATAATATATAAAAGATACAATTACAGCGCTAGGGTTCATGCAAGAGAGGGATAGAATTGAAAAATAGAGAGATTCTGTTAAATTTATATAAACCCTTTACATCATGGAATCCCTACAGTGCAGAAGGAGGCCATTTAGCCCATTGAGTCTACACCAACCCTCCGAAAGAGCACTTTACCTAGGTCCACTCACCCACCTTATCCCTGTATCCCCACCTAACCTACATATCTTTGGACTGTGGGAGGAAACCGGAGCACCCGGAGGAAACCCATGCAGACACAGGGAGAATGTGCAGACTCCACACAGATAGTCACCCAAGGCCGGAATTGAACCCGCTGTCACTCGGTCATGTGGTGTGGGGCAATAGTGGGGAGGGTTTACGTCAATCACCATGTGCACTAATCACAGGTCATCCTAGTGGTGGGCAGGATTCCCCTGTGTGCATGAAGGGGCCTTGAAAGGCAGCCACAGGCATTGACTTGACCAAGGGCAGTCCTGAGCGGATGCACGCTGACTGCCACATCTCTGCAGTGAGGAGGCCTTCAGGAAGATGGAACCTTGTGGTCTCGCGGTCTGCCTCATTGCTTTTAGACAGGAAAGAAGATGGAGAAGAATGCAGTGGCAGCGCTTCCCTCACCAAAGGCAGGAGCAGAACCCTCAAGAGCAAGGAGTGGCAGGGCTCCCTCCACATACAGAGGACGAACCTCAGAGAGCTATCACTCATAGGTGCATCAACAGATCCAGGGTCAGGAGTCCCATGTGCCACCAGTAGAGAACCAGTGTTGCCGATGTCAAGGGAACTGGAAATGTACATATGCCACCTACAGTATAATTTTGTACCTTGGGGACTCAGAGGACAGAGAAAATGACCACTGCGTTCAATTTCTATGGCAGTAACTCAGTCCAGGGTTCCACTGGGGATCTGTGCGGGAGCTTACAAACTTTAACCCACAAATGTATCCAGAAAATCAAGGATGCCGTTTTTGCCAAGGCACACAACTTTGTCAATTTTAACAGAGATCAGATGAGCCAGGAGGCAGGAGCACTGAGTTTTGCGGAAATATCTGGAGTCCCACAAATGCAATCACCTGGCTATTAAATCTCCCTGGCAACAAGCTATCTAGTAAATGAACTCTTAATCTCAGCTGGTCTGTGACCATATCAAACCGATCATACAAGTTTGTGCAAGATACCCAGATGCATTCATGGCTCATACATCCTCAGCAGGTCTCAGATCCTTGACATCTTCCAGAGAGCACAGAGGCTTCAAGGTTGATTCCTCGGGGGCAAGGGATACCCATAAAGGACGTGGCTGATGACACCCGTACGGCAGCCCCAGACTGATGCTGAGAGAAAGTACAAAGAACTCACGCTGCAACACAGCTTGGTGGAGCACACTATTGGCATCCTGAAAATGAGGTTCCAGTGCCTCAACAAATCAGGCGGTGCACTGCAGTACACTCCCTAGAGGGTGTCACATATCATCATGGCTGCATGCTGCACAACCGGGCAATGGGGGTGGTCCTGAATGGCGACAAGGTGGAACAACTGTATGTCTCCTCCGGTGAGGAGCAGGTTGAAGGGGATGAGGATGCTGTGTTCCTGGACGGAGAGGATACAGACGATGAGGCCGTTGCACTGGGCAGACGAGGCAGGCATGCTCGTGAGGCCCTCATAGACACAAGAATTCTGGAGGATGATGACAAGGTGAGGTATAATCCTCCAGATTATCTCCATCTGGAAATGTCTGACACCTGTCTGGCTGAGGGGGTCACACATATACTCTGTAAAGATAGTCATATTGTGGAGAAGCTACTAAGATACAGCAGGCACATAGACTTTAACAGTGCTTTATACTTTGGCTGGAATCGCCAACAGTTTCCTTCAGCACCACAACTTTACTTTTCAGAAATGCTGATGAGGGGACTTCCAGTGTGAGTGGTCGCACACAGGGCAACTCCTGCATGAAGGCATAGAAAATATTTCTTTTTCCCGATATTGGGTGCAACTTAGACAGAAAGGTGGAGTTGAAGGAGCAGTTTCCCCCTGAAGTGGACAGAGCACATAGATATCTGAGGCAGAAGCCTAGAGCAAGGGCGGTGATTGTGAGACTCCATAAGATCGTGGAAAAGGAGAAGATCTTGCTGTGGGCCAGGGAGAAGGCAACTGTGAATGGAGAGGAACAAGGTCCGAATATATCAGGACATTGAAGCCCAGCTGGCGAACCAGCATGCAGGGTTCAACAAGGCCAAGGCGGTGTTATATCAGCGGCAGATTGGGGTGCTCTACCCAGCGTAATTCTGGGTAATGTTTGAAGGCCGGGAATATCACTTTGAGGCCCCAGAAGCGGCTGAGAACTTCGTCAAGAAGCATCAACTGGGGGAGAACTGAATTGAACAATTCTGGGGGACTGATGTGCTGGCACTTTGAAATGATTGGGAATACGGGTGGAGTGAGGGGTTTTCATTTTCGCTGATCTGGAGGGGGTTCTTTTTCTTGTTTGTTATGTACTGTTGGGTTGACAAAGTGTAGCAGGAGTGTAATGTTTATGCGGGGCTGAAGGCCGAGAGAGGTGGGGGATGGGGTGGGGGGGGGGATAGGGAGGATAACACGATGAGGCGAGGTGGGAGAAGAGGCATGGTCAGGGGTGGAGAAGGGGGCCATTTTGGATGGGCCAGGTACAGGGTGGAATTATGAGGCTGGAGCTAAAAGGGGAGGACGACTGATGGTAGAGAGGAATGGAGGCATAAGCTTCCGGTAACATGGAACGTGAAAGGGCTCAATGGACCAGTTAAAAGATCTTGGGTTTTTGCGCACCTCAGAAGCTTGAAAGCGAAGGTGGTCTTTCTGCAGGAGACACACCTCCGCGTGAAGGACCAGGTTAGACTAAGGAAGGGGTGGGTTGGTCAGGTTTCCCACTCTGGGTTTGATTCAAAGTCGTGGGGAGTGGCAATTTTAATGAGTAAGAAAAGGGGGTTTGTGAGCGCTTAGGAAGTGAGGGACCCAGGTGGGAGATACGTGTTTGTGAGTGGGGTATTGGAAGCAACGCCGGTGATGTTGGTGAATGTGTATGCACTGAATTGGGATGATGTAGGTTTTATGAGGGGGTTGCTGACAGCGCTCCCGGACTTGGCCACACACCAGTTGATTATGGGAGGAGATTTTAACTGTCCCAGAGGGTGGATAGGTCGAGCCCCAGGTAGATGGGTAGGATACGAATGGCAAAGGAGCTGGGTGGGTTTATGGATAAGATGGGCATGGTGGATCCGTGATACATCAAGAACCTAGGGGGAAGGGAGTGTTCCTTTTTTTCCACATGTCTATAGGGCGGATTCCAGAATTGACTTTTTTGTGGTGAGCCGGGAGATTTTGGTTGGGGTGGAGGGGGCAGACTATGCGGGGATAGTAATTTCGGACCATGCGCCTCACTGGCTGGAGATTCAGCGTAGATTGGGACGGGAGCAGAGGCCGGGGTAGAGGCTTGTTTTGGGGTTGTTGGCAGGTAGAGGCTTTGTGATAAGGTGCAGTTGGCGATTAAAGATTATGTGGAATTGAACCAGAATGGGGAGGTGTCAGCTGCCATCTTTTGGGAAGCGTTAAAAGCGGTGGTCCGGTAGGGGATTATCTCATTCAAGGGTCATGCAGATCGGAAAAGGAGGGAGGAATATGATTGGCTCATGAACGTGATTGTGGATTTCGACTTCCGGGCGGCGAGCGAGGAGGTCGCAGGGAGAGGGGCTCCCGCAAGCGCCAGGAAGGAACCCCCCCGACAGGCCGGACGGCGGAGGAGGAGCGGGCGGCAACGGCGGAGGAGGAGCGGGCGGCAACGGCGGAGGAGCGGGCGACAACGGAGGAGCGGCGGGCGGCAGCGGCGGGCGGCAGCGGAGGAGAAGCGGAGGAGGAGCGGGCGGCAGCTGAGGAGGAGCGGGCGGCGGCGGAAGGCGGAGGCGAGGAGCGACGGCGACAGGGAGGCCCAGCAGCGGCAGGTCCAACCCCTCTCTCCCCCCCCCCCCCCCCACGCGGGCCGGGAACGGTGCGGTAGCGGCGGGCCCTCTTCCCCCCCCCAAACCAGCAGCGGGACACCACCTTCCCCCCCCCAATCAGCAGCGGGGACACCAACTCCCCCCCCCCCCCCCCCCAACCAGCAGCGAGGACACCAACTCCCCCCCCCCCCCCAACCAGCAGCGAGGACGCCAACCCCCCCCCCCCAACCAGCAGCGAGGACACCAACCCCCCCCCCCCCCCAAACCAGCAGCGGGGACACAAACCCCCCCCCCCCAACCCCCCAACCAGCAGCCCCACTCGCCCCTCCCCCTCCCCCCAACTGCAGTGACCACCACGTGGCAAGGACAAAGGGGGACTCTCTCTCTCTCTCCTGGGCGAGTGGAGAGAGAAAACAAAAGAAAAAAGAGACTTATATTTCTGTTCTTTTTTTTAAAATAAAAACCCAAAAGAAAACTGGTAAAGAGAAAAGGGGTGAAATAAAGGGGTAAAGGAAAGAAGGGGGGAAATAAATTTTTCATTTTTAAAAAAAAAAATATATACATATATTTTTATATATATATAAATAAAATTAAAATAGGGTGCGGAAAAGGGGGAAAAGAAGAACAAGGAGAGAAGAAACGATGAAGGGGAAGGGGGAGAAAAAAATGCCAGAAGGGACCCAAGAGAAAGGGGGCACCGGAGGTGGACGGGGCAAAGGGCAAACCAGCTTGGGCGAACGAGTCAACACGCGAAGCAGCGGGAAGAATGTATCGCCGCATCCAAAAGGGCTGGACGGGCGGACAACCTCTCCCCTGGGGTTAGAGGGGGGCGTGAATTGGAAGGAAGCCATTGCAGAGGTGGTGAGGGAGCAGCTGCAGGCAATCAAGGCAGAGTTAAAAGCAGACACAGAGGCCGCAGCACAGGCAGCAATGACCAGGGCCATGTCAGGGGTGCAGCAGGCTCTGACCAGAATGGAGGAGAAAGTGGATGCCCAAGGGAAGATACTGGAAGCCCACGGGGCAACCATTAAAGAGCTGGAGAAGGCAGCGACTGACGTGAGCGACCGGGTCATGTCCCTGGAGAGGGAAATGGCGAAACTGAGTGCAACACAGGGGAGCCTGAAGGGCAGGGTAGACGACCAGGAGATCAACTCGAGAAGGCAAAACATTAAGATAGTGGGCCTGCCAGAGGGGATAGAGGGTAGAAATCCCACAACATTCGTGGCTGCGATGCTGGGCTCCTTGGTGGGGCGGGAAACTTTTCCCACCCCACCGGAAATGGACAGAGCTCATCGGTCACTGCGCCCGAAGCCCAAGGAAGGGGAAAAAACCGAGAGCAGTTATAGCCAGACTGCACCGGTACCGGGATAGGGAGACAATCCTGCGCTGGGCCAAGGAGAATAGAGCCTGCAATTGGGACGGGCACGCCATCAGAATCTACGAGGATTTTGGAGCGGACATAGCTAAGAGACGGGCGGAGTTCAACAGAGCGAAAGCAGCTCTCTATAAGAACAAAGTACGTTTTGGTATGCTGTACCCAGCAAAACTCTGGGTCACATACCAACACAAGGAATATTTCTTTACAGCCCCTGCCGAGGCGAATAGATTCGTTGAGGAGCACGGGCTGGAAAAACGCCATGGGAAGTAGGGACGAGGGGCCCATGGCAAGGAGATACGTCATGCCGACGGGGGGGTGGGGAGGGGCGAGGCAAAGCCAGCCCCCTCCCCCCTGGCAGGAGCACCCAGGAAAAACAACCCAATGCCCAAGGGCCCGCTCCAGGTGGGAGGCCAGGCCCCGGCACGAGGGAACGGGAGTACTGGAGAGGGGAGAGGGGAAGGGGGACAGCAACCTCCGAGCGGGGAGCCACCGTGCTAGCAGGAAAGCTAGCGAAGGGGGCGCGCAACAGAGCAGGGCCGCAGCGCACCCCCAACAGGGGGGAAGGCGCCAGGCAGGGGAGGGGGGGGATCACCCATCAAAGGTGGGAGAGCAAATGGGGACAGGAATGGGGGAGAGAGGGGCAATGGAGGGGTACACAGGGGTATCCCCGAAAGGGATAGAGCGGGGGGGGGGGGCACTCGGGGGGCGAGAGACCAGGGAGGGGAAATGCAGGGACGAAGGGACAAAAGAGGCCAGAAAGGGAATAGGGCCACAAAGTGCCACAGACAAGGGCTCGAAACAGGGAACTGCTGCAAACACCCACCCAGTACGGTCTGTGGGTGAAGGGGCCCCCCGGAGTGCAGGGGGCTACCCGCGTGGCGGACACACAGTGGACGGCCATGGCGGGTGTCCCCGGGACAAGGGGGAACCCCGGAGCGCAGGGACCCGACCGCATGGGGAGAGCAGTGATAGTGGACATCCTGGACGGCCCCCTAACAAAGGGAAACCCCAGAGGGCAGGGGCGCGTCCACCGGACAAATATGGTTAACCCCACAGGAGCAAGGGGGCAGAAGCCCCCCACCAGAATAGTCACCTGGAACGTAAGGGGACTTAATGGCCCAGTGAAGAGATCTAGAGTCCTCACCCACCTTAGAAACATGAGGGCCGACATAGTCTTCCTCCAAGAGACGCACTTGAGGGAGCAGGACCAACTGCGGGTAAGAAAGGGCTGGGTGGGACAAACCTATCATTCCTGTTATGGGGCAAGGGCCAGGGGGGTGGCGATCCTGATTGGCAAGAGGACAATGTTTAGGGCGACAAAGACGGTTACGGACCCAGGGGGACGGTATGTCATGGTCAGCGGGGCCCTGGATGGGGCGCCGGTAGTCCTAGTTAACGTGTATGCGCCCAACTGGGACGACACGAGCTTCATCCAAAAGACCATGGCAGAAATCCCGGACATAGCGACGCACCGACTAATCATGGGGGGGGACTTCAACTGTGTACAGGACCCAACGACGGACAGATCAAACCCCAGAACGGGGAAAACCTCAAACATGGCAAGGGAACTCAGTCACTATATGGAGCAGATGGGAGCAGTAGACCCCTGGAGATTCGCCCACCCGGGGGAGAAAGAATTCTCTTTCTTCTCCCCAGTACACAACGTGTACACCAGAATTGACTTCTTTGTGGTGGGGAAAACGGTGCTTCCAGAGATAGACAAGGTGGAATACTCCGCAATTGTGATATCAGACCACGCCCCACACTACATGGATGTGCGGCTAGAGACGGGAAGGGCCCAGCGCCCCAAATGGAGGTTGGACGGTGCCTTACTAGCTGACAAGGCCTTCAGCGAAAGGATAGCGCGGGCCATAGCGGAGTACACTGAGATCAACCAAAACGGGGAGGTCTCACCCTCCACGTTCTGGGAAGCGCTTAAGGCCGTACTAAGAGGGGAAATCATAGCCTACAAAGCGCAAAGAGATAGGGAGGAAAGGGTGGCTAGGCAGAAGCTGGTCGACTCCATACTGGAGGTAGACCATAAATACTCCGAGGCCCCGACCGTAGAACTCCTGGCGGAGAGGAAAGAATTACAAAGGAACTTTGACCTGCTCTCCACCAGGAAAGCAGTACACCAACTCCGCCAGGCACGCGGGGCCCTATACGAACACGGAGACAAAGCCAGCCGCCTGTTGGCCCACCAGCTGAGAAAGCAGGCAGCCAGCAGAGAAATTGCGCAAATCAGAGACACCAGAGGCACGTTGGAAACAGAACCAGAGAGGATTAACAAAACCTTCAAGGCCTTCTACCAAGAGCTGTACACCTCAGAGCCCCCAACGGGGAAGGCTGGGATGAACCGGTTTCTTGACGGACTGGACATACCAGTTGTGGGAGAGGGCAGAAAACGGGATCTGGAAGCACCACTAGCACTGGGAGAGATCATGGACAGCATTAGCTCCATGCAGGCGGGGAAGGCGCCGGGACCGGACGGATTCCCGGCGGACTTCTACAAAAAATTTGCGACAGCGCTGGCCCCGCACCTGCGGGAGATGTTCACAGACTCGCTAGCTAGGGGCACATTGCCACCCACGTTAGCACAGGCCTCAATCTCGCTGATACCTAAGAAAGACAAAGACCCAACGGAATGTGGGTCATACAGACCCATATCTCTGCTGAATGCAGACGCCAAAATACTGGCCAAAATCCTAGCCAAGAGGCTAGAAGACTGTGTACCTGAGGTGGTCACAGAGGACCAGACGGGCTTTGTCAAAGGTAGACAGCTTACCGCGAACATCAGGCGCCTGCTGAACGTGATAATGACCCCCTCCGGGGAGAGAACACAAGAGGTGATCGTCTCCCTGGACGCAGAAAAGGCCTTCGACAGAGTCGAGTGGAAATACCTCATAGAGGTACTGGAGCGGTTCGGGCTTGGAACAGGGTTCACCGCTTGGGTAAAGCTCCTGTACAACGCACCCATGGCGAGTGTACAGACCAACAATACCAACTCCCAATACTTCCAGCTGCACAGGGGCACCAGACAAGGATGCCCACTGTCCCCGCTGCTGTTCGCACTAGCAATTGAACCGCTAGCAATCGCGCTCAGGGCAGCAAAAAATTGGAGGGGGATCCGAAGGGGAGGTAGAGAGCACAGAGTCTCACTCTATGCGGATGATCTGCTCCTCTATATCTCGGACCCACAAAGCAGCATGGACGGAATCATCGCGCTCCTGAAAGAGTTTGGAGCCTTCTCGGGCTACAAACTCAACATGAGCAAAAGTGAGATCTTCCCAGTACACCCGCAAGGGGGGGGGGGGGCAGCACTAAAGGGGCTGCCGTTCAATCAAGCCCGACATAAATTCCGCTACCTGGGGATCCAAATAGCCCATGACTGGAAAGGGATCCACAAATGGAACCTCACCAGCCTGACGGAGGAAGTTAAAAAGGACCTGCAAAGATGGAACACACTCCCGCTCTCCCTCGCGGGGAGAGTTCAGACGATCAAAATGAACGTACTGCCCAGGTTCCTCTTCCTGTTTAGATCCATTCCGATCTACATCCCCAAGGCCTTTTTCAAAGCGCTGGACAAATTCATCATGGCGTTCGTATGGGGGGGTAAAAATGCTAGGATCCCAAAGAAGGTCTTACAAAAAACAAAAACCAGGGGAGGGCTAGCCCTCCCGAATCTACAATTCTACCACTGGGCAGCAACAGCCGAGCGAGTAAGGGGATGGATCCAGGAGCCAGAGGCTGAGTGGGTGCGTGCGGAGGAGGCCTCCTGCATGGGAACCTCCCTCCGGGCCCTCGCCACGGCAGCACTCCCATCCCCACCCAAAAAACACTCCAGCAGCCCAGTGGTGACAGCCACCCTCCAATCCTGGAACCAACTGCGGCAGCAACTTGGCCTGACCAAAATGTCGAACAGGGCTCCCATCTGCAACAACCATAGGTTCACACCAGCACTGACTGACGCCACCTTCAAAAGGTGGAGGCAGGACGGGGGGACACTGACAGTCAGGGACCTATACACGGACGACAGGATCGCAACACTGGACGAACTGACAGAGAAGTTTCAGCTAGCTGGGGGGAACGAGCTACGGTACCTGCAGCTCAAAAACTTCCTACGAAAGGAGACAAGGACGTACCCACAACCGCCACGACAGACACTACTGGAAGACCTACTGGACGCAAGTATCCTAGAGAAAGGGAACTGTAGTGACATGTATGACCGACTGGTAGATAGGGACGACACCGTACTGGACGCAACAAGAAGGAAATGGGAGGACGACCTGGGGATGGAGATAGGGTGGGGACTCTGGAGCGAAGCACTGCATAGGGTCAACTCCACCTCCACGTGCGCAAGGCTCAGCCTGACGCAACTAAAAGTGGTACATAGAGCCCACTTAACAAGAACCCGTATGAGTAGGTTCTTCCCGGAGGTGGAAGACAGATGTGAACGGTGCCAAAGAGGCCCGGCCAACCACGCCCACATGTTCTGGTCTTGCCCCAGACTCGTGGAGTACTGGACAGCCTTCTTCGAGGTTATGTCCAAAGTGGTGGGAGTGAGGGTGGAGCCATGCCCGATAGTGGCGGTCTTCGGGGTTTCAGAACAGCCAGATCTATTCCTGGGGAGGAGGGCGGACGCCCTTGCCTTTGCCTCCCTGATCGCCCGCCGTAGAATCCTGTTTGGCTGGCGGTCAGCAGCACCGCCCAGAGCTGCGGATTGGCTGTCCGACCTCTCGGAATCTCTCCAAATGGAGAAAATCAAATTTGCCATCCGAGGGTCGGACGACGGCTTCCACAGAACGTGGGAGCCATTCATGCAACTGTTCCGGGACCTATTTGTGGCCAATGTACAAGAGGAAGAATAGTCGGGGGAAGGTAGCGGGAGGGGCTACAGGTTCGGTACGGGGGTTCGATGGCTAGCTAAGGCCCAAAACCAAACTAAATAAACATGTTGGGGGGGGGGGGGGGGGGGGCGGGCACAGTTACTACTACGAAGATGCTTACCTGTAAATATGTATGTTAATTTTTGCGTGTTTGTTTGTTGTTTTTTTTCTCCTAACAATTTGTAATTTGTTCAATATAAAATATGAAAACTGAATAAAAACATTTATAAAAAAAAAAAATGAACGTGATTGTGGAGATAGATAGGGAGTACCCAAGGGTGCCCACCACGGAGGGATTGGTGAGGAAAAAAATTACAGGGCAATTCGATAGGCTGACAACGGGGAGGGCGGTAAGTCAACTGCGTAGGGCAAAGTGGGTGCAGTACGAATAAGGGGAGAAGGCAAGTCGAATGCTAGCCCACCAGCTACGGAGGCAGGCCGCTCTATCCATGTCTCCAAAATGGCCACAACATCAAAGTCCCAGGTACCAACCCATGCCGCAAGCTCACCCACCTTATTCCGGATGCTCCTGGCATTGAAGTAGACGCACTTTAAACCACCTTCCTTCCTGCCGGTACACTCCTGCAACTTTGAAACTTTACTCATGACCTCACTACTCTCAGCTTCTTGTGTACTGGAGCTACAATTCAGGTTCCCAATCCCCTGCTGAACTAGTTTAAACCCTCCCGAAGAGCATTAGCAAACCTCCCCCCCAGGATATTAGTATCCCTCTGGTCCAGGTGTAGACCATCCCGTTTGTAGAGGTCCCACCTACCCCAGAATAAGCCCCAATTGTCCAGGAATCTGAAACCCTCCCTCCTGCACCATCCCTGCAGCCACGTGTTGAACTGCTCTCTCTCCCTATTCCTCGACTCGCTAGTACGTGGGACGGGTAACAACCCAGAGATAATAACTTTGTTTGTCCTGGATCTAAGTTTCCACCCTAGCTCCCTGAATTCCTGATATATATAAGGGTAGTATTGGAGATATATATAAGTGGCTGGGAGAGCAGGGAGGTGAGTGGGTGGTGAAGATTAAGAAAAATGGGAAGGGGAGCAAGGAGGAGAGATAAATTGGGGAGTATGGAGTGAGTCACTCCGAAGGGTGCCTGATACAGTTCCAGGTCATACGGTACAAATGACTCAGGCAAGAATGAGTGGGTTCTTCCAGGGGGTGGCAGATGAGTGTGCGAGGTGTAGATGGGGGCCACTAAATCATGCGCACATGTTCTGTGGCTGTGAAAAGTTGGAGAAATTCTGCAGGAGTGTTTGCGTCCCGAACAAGGATAGTGGAGGAGGAGGTCGAACAGGATCCTTTGGTGGTGTAATTGGGGGTTTTGGAGAAGCCGGAGCTCATGGAGTGGAGGAAGGCCGGTGTTGTGACCCTCACCTCTCTGAATGTCCGACGACGAATCTTATTGGAGTGGCAGTCAGCAATGCCACCGGGGGTAACGGCCTCTCTGGGTGACCTGTTTGATTTATTTTGGCTGGAAAAGATAAAATACGGGTTAAGGGGAGGGGTTTGAGGCAAGGTGGGGATGTTCGTGACTGTGTTTGAGGGATTGTTCGTTGTCTGGGGGGGGGGGGGGGGGGGGGACTGAAAAAGGGGAAAAATTTGTTCAAAATGTAGAGGCATTTGTTGGGAGGCCTATTTCCTGAATTGTTTATCAGTTGTAACTTTTTATATACGTTTGTAATAAAAATACGTTTGTAAAAAAAGAAATGCTGACGAGGTATGGTGCCCCCACCTGTAAGTTATTGAAAGCACATAGAGAACATCACATCACGAGATTCTTGCAGCAAACACAAACCACTTTGAGGAGCAGGAGTGACTTTGAAGCAGGACATTCACTGTGTTCACAAGGTTACACACTGCACAGGGGAGAGCCCTGGAATACAATAGTGTGGTATTATCATTACTATCAGCATTACAAGGGTTACCATGAATAGCCACAAGAGGGAGCTGCAGATACTCTGTATAAAGCAGTGATGCTAGACCTTAGGGGAGGAGTGTTAGCAGGAGACAGCTCGTGAAGGTCATCAGACCAGTTATTGTGAGAAGGTTAGATTAGTTATACCAGTGAGTGAGATTAGCAGGTGAGTGTAGTTAGATGTTGCCGATCAATTCTGTATTCTAAAAGGACTAAGTGTCGAAACCCAGTTTAGTAGTGTAACTAAAATCATAGCTTTACATAGAACATAGAACGATACAGCGCAGTACAGGCCCTTCGGCCCTCGATGTTGCACCGACATGGAAAAAACTAAAGGCCATCTAACCTACACTATGCCCTTATCATCCATATGCTTATCCAATAAACTTTTAAATGCCCTCAATGTTGGCGAGTTCACTACTGTTGCAGGTAGGGCATTCCACGGCCTCACCAATCTTTGCGTAAAAAACCCACCTCTGACCTCTGTCCTATATCTATTACCCCTCAATTTAAGGCTATGTCCCCTCGTGCTAGCCACCTCCATCCACGAGAGAAGGCTCTCACTGTCCACCCTATTTAACCCTCTGATCATTTTGTATGCCTCTATTAAGTCACCTCTTAACCTTCTTCTCTCTAACGAAAACAACCTCAAGTCCATCAGCCTTTCCTCATAAGATTTTCCCTCCATACCAGGCAACATCCTGGTAAATCTCCTCTGCACCCGTTCCAAAGCTTCCACGTCCTTCCTATAATGAGGCGACCAGAACTGTACGCAATACTCCAAATGCGGCCTACTAGAGTTTTGTACAACTGCAACATGACCTCATGGCTCTGGAACTCAATCCCTCTACCAATAAAGGCCAACACACCATAGGCCTTCTTCACAACCCTATCAACCTGGGTGGCAACTTTCAGGGATCTATGTACATGGACACCGAGATCCCTCTGCTCATCCACACTACCAAGAATTTTACCATTAGCCAAATATTCCGCATTCCTGTTTAGATTTAGAATTTAGAACAGTACAGCACAGAACAGGCCCTTCGGCCCTCAATGTTGTGCCGAGCAATGATCACCCCACTCAAACTCACGTATCCACCCTATACCCGTAACCCAACAACTCCCCCTTAACCTTACTTTTTAGGACACTACGGGCAATTTAGCATGGCCAATCCACCTAACCCGCACATCTTTGGACTGTGGGAGGAAACCGGAGCACCCGGAGGAAACCCACGCATACACGGGAAGGACGTGCAGACTCCGCACAGACAGTGACCCAGCCGGGAACCGAACCTGGGACCCTGGAGCTGTGAAGCATTGATGCTAACCACTATGCTACCGTGCTGCCCCATGTTATTCTTTCCAAAGTGAATCACCTCACACTTCTTCACATTAAACTCCATTTGCCACCTCTCAGCCCAGCTCTGCAGCTTATCTATGTCCCTCTGTAACCTGCAACATCCTTCCGCACTGTCTACAACTCCACCAACTTTAGTGTCGTCTGCAAATTTACTCACCCATCCTTCTGCGCCCTCCTCTAGGTCATTTATAAAAATGACAAACAGCAACGGCCCCAGAACAGATGTTTGTGGTACGCCACTCGTAACTGAACTCCATTCTGAACATTTCCCATCAACCACCATTCTCTGTCTTCTTTCAACTAGCCAATTTCTGATCCACATCTCTAAATCACCCTCAATCCCCAGCCTCCGTATTTTCTGCAATAGCCGACCGTGGGGAACCTTATCAAACGCTTTACTGAAATCCATATACACCACATCAGCTGCTCTACCCTCGTCCACCTGTTCAGTCACCTTCTCAAAGAACTCGATAAGGTTTGTGAGGCATGACCTACCCTTCACAAAACCATGCTGACTATCCCTAATCATATTATTCCTATCTAGATGATTATAAATCGTATCTTTTATAATCCTCTCCAAGACTTTACCCACCACAGACGTTAGGCTCACCGGCCTATAGTTACCGGGGTTATCTCTACTCCCCTTCTTGAACAAAGGGACCACATTTGCTATCCTAAAACCTTAAGTAAAAGCTATACTGTCATCTTTGTGGAACACTACGCCAACCATCCTATATAAGCAACACAAATGTTGCCATCACTTTGTGCAGAAACCAAAGTTTCACATCTGACTGACAGGAACACTGCTCAGAATAACAAGGAGAAATTCTTGGGAATTACAGAGGTGAAGATTATGTGTAAGAGATTAAAACCTATGTCCATGCTGTGCAATTACACCTTTCTAACCTAGAAACCTATAAAATTCTACCAGGACTAGACAGGGAAAATGCAGGAAGGATGTTCCCAATGGTGGGGAGTCCAGAACCAGGAGTCACAGTCTAAGGATACGGGGTAGACCGTTTAGGGCTGAGATGAGGAGAAATTTCTTCACCCAGGGAATGGTGAGCCTGTGGAATTCTCTACCACAGAAAGCAGTTGTAGCCCAAACATTGAGGAGTGTACCAGACATCCTGATGTTCCCAAGTTTGCTTTTGGAGCTCAAGCAATGGAGGTGTGCCAGGGACGGAGCAGATTCTTGGCCTCCAGCTGTCCTCCAAGTGCCGGCTCCCAGGCATCTCAGCCTCCAACAGCTGTGGATCTAAAAGTGTGATGTGTTCACCAGATTGTGGCTCCCGAGGCTGATCTAAAACTAGGGCCCAATGAAGTGTGTGTCTCTCTGCTGGGGAAGGGTGTCGGTGAGGATTGTGATGGGCCAGCAATGTCGGGGTCTGCGGATTCCTTGTCTGTGCTCTTCTCGGGTGGGGCTTGTTTTGTTATGCTCCTGATGTAGCATAAGCTGCTTCCTTGATGTGCACTCTGACAAAGGAAGGTTCAGACTTGGAGAAAGCTTTAACATTTATTAAACTGTTAACGATTCTCCTACTTGGATTCGACTCTCCTGTTAATCCTGCTATAGCTACTCAGACTAACTAACCAGTCTGCTACAATCCACGTGGTGGGTGTGATGTGTTTCAATCAGCCCTGTGTACTCACTAAGTGTCTCCACTGGAAAGAGGAAGATCATGTGTGCTGTGTCATTATATATGGGTTGGTGTAATGCCCTCCTGTGGTAGTGTCACCTCAGTGTGTGTCTTGAATGCCCATTGGTCGTGTCCTATCTTACTGACCTATTGGGTGACTGTCTGTGTGTCATGATGTCTCTGGTGCTCCCTCTAGTGTCTAGCTAGATGTAGTGTGTTCACATTAACCTCTTGTGTATTTACAGTGATGCATATCACCACATCCCCCCTTTTTTGTTTATTTACAGTGTGCTAGTGTATCTACATTAACCCCTTGTGTATTTACAGTGATGCATATCACCACATCCCCCTTTTTTCGTGTTACATATTTTCCGTACAGTAAAGAAAATTGAACAAACTAGGTAGATAAGTGATGATATGTACAAATCATGATAACAGTGATCATTAAACAATAATTCCAAATCATATGTATGAGTCCAAAGTTCATTAATTAACATGGTCAAGTGGCTTTATTGTCTTGTTGGTGATTTGGTAATGTTGATGGTGGCGTGTCCTTGTGAACGCCATCAGTGTCCCTGTGTGTAAAGAACCAAGAAGTGGTCAAATCACTTTGTTGTCTGACGTGGACTCTTGTTTTCTTTCGATGCTTGTCGTGGCGATGTACGCAATCTGTGTCGTCCTGCCATGGCATGTCATTGTACTGAGCTGAGCAGTAGCAGTTTCCCTCATTTGCAGAGTTGTATCATATCGTACCAGTCGTAGTTCCATTGGTGTAGTCTTTGTCGTGCTTGTGGTCGACATTGTTGTCTTTAGTACGCTTCTTGTTATTGTCTTTGATGTTGCTGTTGTGTTGGTTGGTTTTGTTGTCGTGTTTGCTGTGCTCAAGGACCACACTCTGTGGATAATACGAGTCCTTCACACAGTTACTCGTGTCAGCGTGCTTTGTGGCATCTTCTGTTTCCTTGAGCGTGCCGTCACTGACTGTGCGGCATGTCCGGCTTACTTGAATCAGCTTTGGCTTGTCAATGCTCCCCGTCTGGAGCCCTTTCTGGTTCACCTAAATCAGCTTTGGTTTCTTGACGCACCCCATCCGGAATCATTGCAGGTTCACTTGAGTCTTCTGAGGTTTCTTGATGCTCCCCGTCCGGAGTCATTTCAGGTTCACTTGCATCTTCTGAGGTTTCTTGATGCTCCACGTCCGGAGTCAAAACGTTCAGGAATGCATTTGCTTGTGGAGAGGCTCGAGCGGATGAGGTTTGAATTAACATGGTGTCACCAGTAGTCTCACTGTGATTGTCGAGTGCCTCTATACACACTAGCAGAGGTCTGTCATGTTGCACATCTTGTATGGGAAGTGGGATGCCGTCGTCACTTGTCTCACATACAGTGGGTAGAGCCTCAGTGTCTTCTTGTCGTTCTCTTGAGCTGGGTAGACTGTCAGAGTCTTCTTCTGGAGGCTCAAGTAATCTCAGTGGACTGTCATAGTCGCTTTGTTGTTCACGTGAGCGTGGTAGACTGTCATAGTCCTCTTGCTGTGCACTTGAGCGTGGCAGACTGTCATCATCTTTCTGTTGTTCACTTGAGCGTGGCAGACTTGCATCGTCTGCTGCTGGTTGCCCAGAGGAGGTTGCTAGACCCTCATGGTCTTGTTCATGCAAGGACTGCGCTCTGGAGTCTTGCGTTCCTTCCATCATGGAGTCTGTCCACGAGCTCGCTGTGGAGGCTTGTGTCACTCCCTCTGTGGAGTCTTGCAGCCTTCCCTATATGGAATCGTGCATTGGTCTCGCCGTGGAGACTGTCATCACTTCTTGTTCATGCAAGGACCGCACTCTGGAGCCTTGCGTTGCTTCTATCATGGAGGCTGTCCACGAGCTCGCTGTGGAGACTTGGACCCTTCGTGGTGCGTGGACCACTCTCTGTGTGGAGTCGGGCACTCTTCGTGGTGCGTGGACCACTCTCTGTGTGGAGTCGGGCACTCTTCGTGGTGCGTGGACCACTCTCTGTGTGGAGTTGGGAACTCTTCTTGTTGCGTGGACCACTCTGTGTGGCAGCAGGCTGCTCTCTGTGGGCTTGTACCGCTCTCTGTTTCTTGGTGTCAGGCCGCAGCATAATCCTACACTCACGAGTCAGGGTGTCATATATGCTGGGCTGAAGATTCCCCAATCCGAAGAACTCATCGTCGGGGTCTTCACGGTACAACACCTCTAGTTGCGGTTTGGATTTGGTACTGGGGTAGCCATCTCCCAAGATGAAATCTTCATCTGAGTCGTTGTCTACAAAAAACATATCAACTTCTAGGGCTCTGCTAACTGCTTGTTGCAGGGTTCTGCGGATGTTACTTTCAGCTACTGGCCGAATTTCAGGCATTGTGCTGTCGTTCCAGGTGAAAGAATCTTGTCTCATACAAAGTGGCAAAGATCAGTGGGAAGCATAAAAAGTGGCAAAGATTAATGGGAGACGAGAAGACTGGGAAATCATTAGGGGGCAACAGAAAGCTACTAAAAAAGCTATAAAGAAGAGTAAAATAGATTATGAGAGTAAACTTGCTCAGAATATAAAAACAGATAGTAAAGGTTTCTACCAATATATAAAACAAAAAAGAGTGGCTAAGGTAAATATTGGTCCTTTAGAGGATGAGAAGGGAGATTTAATAATGGAAGATGAGGAAATGGCTGAAGAACTGAACAGGTTTTTTTGGATCGGTCTTCACAGTGGAAGACACAAATAACATGCCAGTGACTGATAGAAATGAGGCTATGACAGGTGAGGATGTTGAGATGATTGCTATCACTAAGGAGGTAGTGATGGGCAAGCTAATGGGGCTAAAGGTAGACAAGTCTCCTGGCCCTGATGGAATGTTAAAAGAAATGGCTAGGGAAATTGCAAATGCACTAGTGATAATTTACCAAAATTCACTAGACTCTGGGGTGGACCCGGCGGATTGGAAATTGGCAAACGTGACACCACTGTTTAAAAAAGGAGGTAGGCAAAAAGCGGGTAATTATAGGCCAGTGAGCTTCACTTCGGTAGTAGGGAAAATGCTGGAATCTATCATCAAGGAAGAAATAGCGAGGCATCTGGATGGAAATTGTCCCATTGGCCAGGCGCAGCATGGGTTCATAAAGGGCAGGTCATGCCTAACTAATTTAGTGGAATTTTTTGAGGACATTACCAGTGCAGTAGATAATGGGGAGCCAATGGATGTGGTATATCTGGATTTCCAGAAAGCCTTTGACACGGAGCCACACAAAAGGTTGCTGCATAAGATAAAGATGCATGGCATTAAGGGTAAAGTAGTAGCATGGATAGAGGATTGGAAAATTTATAAAAAGCAAAGAGTGGGGATTAATGGGTGTTTCTCTGGTTGGCAATCTGTCGCTAGTGGTGTTCCTCAGGGATCAGTGTTGGGCCCACAATTGTTCACAATTCACACAGATGATTTTGAATTGGGGTCCAAGTGCAATGTGTCCAAGTTTGTAGACGACACTAAGATGAGTGGTAAAGCAAAAAGCGTAGAGGATACCGGCATAATGCTCTTGACCTAGCATAAGCTGCTTCCTTGATGTGCACTCTGACAAAGGAAGGTTCAGACTTGGAGATAGCTTTAACACATTTATTAAACTGTTAACGATTCTCCTACTTGGATTCGACTCTCCTGTTAATCCTGCTATAGCTACTCAGACTAACTAACCAGTCTGCTACAATCCATGTGGTGGGTGTGATGTGTTTCAATCAACCCCATCTGGACTCACTAAGTGTCTTCGCTGGAAAGAAGACGATCATGTGTGCTGTGTCCTTATATATGGGTTGGTGTAATGCCCTCCTGTGGTAGTGTCACCTCTGTGTGTGTGTGTCTTGAATGCCCATTGGTCGTGTCCTATCTTACTGACCTATTGGGTGACTGTCTGTGTGTCATGATGTCTCTGGTGCTCCCTCTAGTGTCTAGCTAGGTGTAGTGTGTTCACATTAACCCCTTGTGTATTTACAGTGATGCATATGACCACAGGACTGTACTCCAGGACCTGGCTCGTGGACCCCCTTGGCTGCTCACTGATGTACCTGCGACGGAAAGGAGAGGTCACCAGTGCATGTCAGGGGCCTGAGAAACAGGAGACGTGACTCACAGCATTGTTATCTGATGGACGATGCAGTGCTGGGTCCTCACTTGGTTTATAGCCGCCGACCCCACCACCAGTACAGGAGTGGTCGATTTCCTCTCCAACCAGCTAGATGGTTCATGTAGACCTTCAGCTCTGGGATCCCTCCGCCTGCCTGGGATCGCTCCCTCTTGTGTGCCAGTAGTTCTGTATGAAAACATATGGGGCTGGGCTCTCCGCAGCCTCGCGGCAAAATCGTGTTTGGCATGGGGGCGGGGAATACACTTTTACGACAGGATCGAGCCTGGCGCCACTCCCGCGATTCTCCGGAGAATCGCTCGTGCGCCAGTTACGCGGCGCAGCTGGGGGTTCATTGCCAGAGGCCCTCCCAGCGATGTTCCAGTCCCGATCGGCCAAATTCCTGACGACGTGGTTCTAACCACGTCTGGCAGGTCGGGCATCTCACGCCTGTGGACTCAGTCCGCGGCCGCCCTGCTGGGGGGTATCAAGTACCGGCTGGGGCCTTATGGGCGGCTGGGGCGGTGATCGGTCGGGTTAGATGAAGTGGCATGATCGTTGGGACCTTCTTTGGTCCAGGTCTGCCGGCTTAGTCTGCCATCGCGTTCGGCGTGGCCACTACAGGCCACTACAGGCCACCAACGTGCGGATGCGCAGACTCATAAGCGGAAGTGCGGGGGCCCATATATCCGCAGCTGAAGCTGTGAGAAGATCCCCGGGGCCCTGCCAGCACCTTCAAGGTAGGTGAATAGCTGTAAATTGTTTTGAGGAAAGTCTGGCGTGAAACGCCAGCGGTTTTACACCGGTGTGGGGACATAGCCCCATTTTTGGAGAATCCAGCCCATGGAGTGTAAGCAGAGCATGTGCCAGGGCAGATGATGAGGTGGATGGTGAGTGGAACCAGCAAAGTGGTAAGGACACGATCCTCGAAAGGTATGTGTGGGAGAGTGAGTGATGGGAGGATGGACCCACCCTGGCAGAATGGAGGAGATCATTCATCCTTTTGCGACACTCGGTGGCTGTGTTTCTCTGCAGGATGTTGGTGCTGACCACCTCTACCCCTGCCTACCAGGCTGTGTTCACGACCTTGCTTTCTGGCCTTGCCCAGAGTGGTGGTAGAGAACATTGCAGCGAGCCTCCACTGTGTCTAATAGGTGTATGAAAGTGGCAGTGGCAAATTTGGGGGCAGCATGTTTCCTATCTTTGGCAGCTGTTTGTTCCCAGCAGCTCCCTATTTCGGGAGGAGTGTTAGCCTTTAAATATGGCGTCCGAATTACTGAAGCTCAGGCCATGATGAGGTGGGCGAATCGGAGACCTTTGGTCACTGATCCGATGTGAAAGCCGTGGTTCGCCATTTCTTAAACAAAATGCTGCACAATATGATGGAAAAATTGGTGCTGGCGGGTCAGACATCACTTCACCAGCCCAAAATTGGACTTTGCCACTTTCTAGGCCAATTTTGCCCATAGACGCATGGGACAAGGTTTTTATAAAGTGTAATTAAATGATAACAGAACTGAGAGGTTATACCTATTGAGAAAGATTAAACAGGCCGGGGCTTTGTCTCTTGAAACGAGAAGACTGGTGGGTGACCTGATAGAGATCTTTAAAATTATGAAAGATGTTGATAGGATAGTGGTAGAGAAGATGCTCAAGTGGCAGTCACTGGCAGATTGCCAATCAAAGAATCATAAAATCCCTACATTGCAGAAGGAGGCCATTTGGCCCATTGCGTCACCATGAACCCTCTGAAAGACCACCACACCTAGGCCCTCACCCTATCCCCGTACCCTCACCCAGGCCTACTCCACCTAACCTTTGGACACTAAGGGGCAATTTATCATAGCGCATCTACCGAATCTCCACATCTTTGGACTGTGGGAGAAAACTGGAGAACCTGGACGAAACCCACACAACCTGGAACAACTTATCTTCACTGGAATTCCAAAGGGCCTTTTCACCCAACCTTCCTGACTCAGGGAAGGTGAGATTCAGGCAGCGCATCCTCCACTCCAGAGAGGTGTAAAAGAAGTGAAGGAAGACACATCCTCTTTTTACAGCACTAGCTGCCGTAAAGCAGGTGAGATTAATGGGTGAATTTAGTAGATGAGTTTAATGACTATTGAGAGGGAACAGGTAAGTGAATATGATGTGGGGGTTCAGACAGCGGCGGGGCTTGTTGGGTCGGGTGTGTCCGGGGTGGGGGGGGGGGGGTTGTCCGGTTGGACCACGATGGGCTGACAGCGGAGATGTTGCCGAGCTAGGGGATTGCCTGGCTGAAGGCGAGGCTTGTCAAACCAGGAGATGTCTGGCCGGGAGGGAGGGGGTGTCTGGCTTTGAGGGTGGGGGCAGGACTGGTGTCAGGCAAGGGTAGTGTCTGGCTATGGGGGGGGGGGATGTTGGTGTCAAGCTGGGGGGGTGGTGTCAGGCAGGGGCAGGGTGTGTCTAGTAGGGGAGTTGTCATGCGTGCGGGGTGTCCCAGGGAGCTATGTCTGGGTTTTCTAAAGAGTTACTCTGAAGTTAGAACTGCTTTTTCTACTTCTGACTCTGTCAGAGTAACTGTCAGGGTAAAAGCGGTGAACCATCCAAAGTTAATAAAGTTGCCGGATGTTCCTAGCCCAATGAAATTGTTAGCGCTTCTAGGCAATTGCCGGGTAAACCCTTACCTGGGAACTTCCGAGAGGGATTCCTCAGCGCCTGACTGGGGTACCCCCCAAATCTGACACTGGGGAACCAGGGCTTATGGCCCGATGTTTCCACTTGTAGACAAGACCAGAACTGGTACTATGAATAAAATACAGTTGTTAATAAATCCAATCGGGAATTGAGGAAAAATTCCACCCAGAGAGTGAGGAGAATGTTTGAACTGAAGAGTCTTGATACGTTTAAGGTGAAGCTGGAAAAACACATGAGAGAGGAATGAAAACATAGAACATACAGTGCAGAAGGAGGCCATTCGGCCCATCGAGTCTGCACCGACCCACTTAAGCCCTCACTTCCACCCCATCCCAGTAACCCCTCCTAACCTTTTGGTCACTAAGGGCAATTTATCATGGCCAATCCACCTAACCTGCACGTCTTTGGACTGTGGGAGGAAACCGGAGCACCTGGAGGAAACCCACGCAGACATGGGGAAAATGTGCAGACTCCACACAGACAGTGACCCAGCAGGGAATTGAACCTGGGACCCTGGCGCAGTGAAGCCACAGTGCTATCCACTTGTGCTACCGTGCTGCCCAATGGTGATATGTTGATCATATTAGATGGTGAAAGGAGCAGATGTCGAATACAAATGGTGCTGTAGGGTTGAATAGTCAAGAATCCTCAATGGTGGAGGAGCCAGTGTGAAAAAAGCAAATTAATACTTTGTTCTATTTTTCATTAATACAATTCAGCATTATCTTGGATTATGCAAAGTGAGGAAGAACATGCTTTCAACAATCAACAGGGGATGATAATGGAACAATAATTTCCAACAGGGCAATGAAAATGTCAGCAAATGAATGAGCAAATGCAGATGTTGCATGAGAGAGTGCAGAGTAAAACTGAAAAGGGCATGTCACACTGGAGGCTGTGGGAATAACACCGGTATGTGTGTTTGTGACATCTGCCACCTGAATCAGTCTTAATCCTGTGGTGGGGAAATTCTGTAAATCCCAAAGCAAAGACCAAAAGCTGTTCTAAGTAAATATTTTGTGAACAGATTTCAAATCCTATGTGCAGGTTTATTTTATGATTAGCTAAGTTGTAAGGGAGAGGGCGAGAGAGAGTCAGGCAAAATGTGGATCCAGAATCACTGTGCCTTCTGGAGAGCCCTGGACTGATTTAGAATTGGATTGGATTGGATTGGATTTGTTTATTGTCATGTGTACTGAGGTACAGTGAAAAGTATTTTTCTGCGAGCAGCTCAACAGATCATTAAGTACATGGGAAGAAAAGAGAATGAAAGAAAATGCATAATTGGGCAGCATAAGATATACAATGTAACTACATAAGCACCGGCATCGGATGGAGCAAACAGGGTATAGTGTTAATGAGGTCAGTCCACAAGAAGGTCAGTTAGGAGTCTGGTAACAGTGGGGAAGAAGCTGTTTTTGAGTCTGTTTGTATGTGTTCTCAGACTTCTGTATCTCCTGCCCGATGGAAGAAGTTGGAAGAGTGAGTAAGCCGGGTGGGAGGGATCCTTGATTATGCTGCCCGCTTTCCCTAGGCAGCGGGAGGTGTAGATAGAGTCAATTGATGGGAGGCAGGTTCGTGTGATGGGCTGGGCTGTGCTCACGACTCTCTGAAGTTCCTTGCAGTCCTGGGCTGAGCAGTTGCCATACTAGGCTGTGATGCAGCCCGATAGGATGCTTTCTATAGTGCATCTGTAAAAGCTGGTAAGGGTTAATGTGGACATGTCAAATTTCCTTAGTTTCCTGAGGAAGTAAAGGCGCTGTTGTGCTTTCTTGGTGGTATCGTCAATGTGAGTGGACCAGGACAGATTTTTGGAGATGTGCACCCCTAGGAATTTGGAACTGCTAACCATCTCCACCTCGGCCCCGTTGATGCTGACAGGGGTGTGTACAGTACTTTGCTTCCTGAAGTCAATGACCAGCTCTTTAGTTTTGCTGGCATTGAGGGAGAGATTCTTGTCGCTGCACCACTCCACTAGGTTCTCTATCTCCCTCCTGTATTCTGACTCATCGTTATTCGCGATCCGGCCCACTTTGGTCATCAGTAAACATGTAGATGGAGTTGGAATTAGAATGACTACAGGGCAGAAGGAGGCCATTTGACCCATCACGTCTGCACTGACCCTCTGAAAGAGCACCCCACTTAGGTCCATTCCCTAGTTCTATCCCTGTAACCCTACCTAACCTGGACATTTGTACACTAAGGGGCAATTTAGCATAACCAATCCACCTAACCTGCACTTCTTTGGACTGTGGGAGGAAACCGGATCACCCGGAAGAAACCGACACAAAGTGAAAACTCCACCCGAGGCAGGAATTGAACCCGGATCCCTGGAACTGTGAGGCAGCAGTGATCACCATTGTGCCCATTACTGGCATTGCCCAGAGCACCCACTTTCACAACCTTTCAGCTTTCCTTCCTTCTGCTGTGAGGTCTCACATTGACCAAAGCAAATGCTTCAACGCAAAAGTTGGAAACAAATGCATTACATTTGCAAATAGCTCCGAAGAATGAAAGAAAATAAACAGTTCACTCATGGTGTCTGGTATCCCCGTCATCAGTGTCCAATGCAACAATCCATCTACCTGTTTAGCGACAGCTTTGGCCAGATCTTTGCAGGTTTCAGTTTTCCCAGTTCCTGCAGGTCCTTCTGGAGCCCCTCCCAGGTTCAGCTGTAAGGCTCCCATTAAAGTTCTGTAAGAGGAATTTGCAGAGTTGATGCTTCAGCTTAAACTGCAGAGACTCCCACAGTCGGTTATGGTAGCAACCATTACATGGCGAGATCGAGATTTATGCTGATACAATATAATTAGAACTGCGTGAAATCATTTTGATGAACTGTGGTTGTATATGCTTCAGACATCTCCTTTAGATCAAATAAGTTACTTACGTAGTGTCTCCCACCCATCCTCCTCCTCTAACCAAAAGAAAAGCTCTGTCTGTTGGATTGCTAAACTAACAAGCTTTTTATTTTTTTATTTTTCAGTTGTTGGGAAGTTAGTCCAGTGGGAATGGAGGCTAGGGAAGTTGAATGTTCCTCCTGCAGAATGTGGGAGGAAAGGGTCACCTCTAGTATCCCTTCTGACTACATCTGCGGGAAGTGCACCCAACTCCAGCTCCTCGAGAGCCGCATTAGGGACCTGGAGCTGGAGCTGGATGAACTTCGGATCATTCGGGAGGCGGAGGAGGTTATTGAGAGGAGTTATAGGGAGGTAGTCACACCTCAGGTAAAAGAAGAAAGTAGATGGGTTACCGTCAGGGGAGGGAGAGGGAACCGGCAGGCAGTGCAGGGATCCCCTGTGGTCGTTCCCCTCTATAACAAGTATACCGTTTTGGATAGTGTTGCGGGGGACGACTTACCAGGGGTAAGCAATAGGGCGCAGGTCTTTGGCACAGAGTCTGTCCCTGTTGCTCAGACGGGAAGGGAGAAGAGGAACAGAGCACTTGTCATTGGGGACTCCATAGTTAGAGGAACAGACAGGAGGTTCTGTGGGAATGAAAGAGACTCACGGTTGGTATGTTGCCTCCCAGGTGCCAGGGTTCGTGATGTCTCTGATCGTGTTTTTGGGATCCTTAAGGGGGAGGGGGAGGGGGAGCAGCCCCAAGTCGTGGTCCACATAGGTACCAACGACATAGGTAGGAAGAGAGATGGGGATTTGAGACAGAAATTCAGGGAGCTAGGGTGGAAGCTGAGAGCTAGAACAAACAGAGTTGTTATCTCTGGGTTGTTACCCGTGCCACGTGCTAGCGAAGTGAGAAATAAGGAGAGAGAGGAGTTGAACACGTGGCTACAGGGATGGTGCAGGAGGGAGGGTTTTGGTTTCCTGGATAATTGGGGCTCATTCTGGGGTAGGTGGGACCTCTACAAACAGGATGGTCTTCACCTGAACCAGAGGGGTACCAATATCCTGGGGGGGAGATTTGCTAGTGCTCTTCGGGGGGGTTTAAACTAATTCAGCAGGGGGATGGGAACCTAAATTGTAGTCCCAGTGTACAGGATGTTGAGAGTAGTGAGGTCAGGGATAGGGTTAAAAGTTCGAAAGAGGGCACCGGCAAGCAGGACGCTGGTTTGAAGTGTGTCTACTTCAACGCCAGGAGCATCCGGAATAAGGTGGGTGAGCTTGCAGCATGGGTTGGTACCTGGGATCTCGATGTTGTGGCGATTTCGGAGACATGGGTAGAGCAGGGACAGGAATGGTTGTTGCAGGTTCCAGGATTTAGATGTTTCTGTAAGAACAGAGAAGATGGTAAAAGAGGGGGGGGTGTGGCATTGTTAATCAAGGAAAGTATTACGGCAGTAGAAAGGACGCTTGAGGACTCGTCTACTGAGGCAGTATGGGCCGAGGTTAGGAACAGTAGAGGAGAGGTCACCCTGTTGGGAGTTGTATATAGACCTCCGAATAGTCCCAGAGATGTCGAGGAAAGGATTGCAAAGATGATTCTTGACAGGAGCGAGAGTAACAGGGTAGTTGTTATGGGGGACTTTAACTTTCCAAATATTGACTGGAAATACTATAGTTCGAGTACTATAGATGGGTCAGTTTTTGTGCAGTGTGTGCAGGAGGGTTTTCTGACACAGTATGTAGACAGACCAACAAGGGGCGAGGCCACATTGGATTTGGTACTGGGTAATGAACCCGGCCAGGTGTTAGATTTAGATGTAGGTGAGCACTTTGGTGATAGTGATCACAACTCGGTTATGTTTACTTTAGCAATGGGCAGGGATAGGTATATACCGCAAGGCAAGAATTATAGCTGGGGGAAAGGCAATTATGATGCTATTCGGCAAGATTTAGGAGGTATAGGATGGGGAAGGAAACTGCAGGGGATGGGTACAATCGAAATGTGGAGCTTTTTCAAGGAACAGCTACTGCGTGTCCTTGATAAGTATGTACCTGTCAGGCAGGGAGGAAGTTGTCGAGCAAGGGAGCCGTGGTTTACTAAGGAAGTTGAAGCACTTGTCAAGAGGAAGAAGAAGGCTTATGTTAGGATGAGACATGAAGGCTCAGTTAGGGCACTTGAGAGTTACAAGTTAGCCAGGAAGGACCTAAAGGGAGAGTTAAGAAGAGCGAGGAGAGGACACGAAAAGTCGTTGGCGGATAGGATCAAGGAAAACCCTAAGGCTTTCTATAGGTATATCAGGAACAAAAGAATGACTCGAGTAAGATTAGGGCCAATCAAGGATAGTAGTGGAAAGTTGTGTGTGGAATCAGAGGAGATAGGGGAAGCATTAAATGGATATTTTTCGTCAGTGTTTACACTGGAGAAAGACAATGTTGTCGAGGAGAACACTCAGGTTCAGTCGACCAGGCTAGATGGAATTGAGGTTCAAAAGGAGGAGGTGTTAGCAATTTTAGAAAATGTCAAAATAGATAAGTCCCCTGGGCCAGATGGGATTTATCCTAGGATTCTCTGGGAAGCCAGGGAGGAGATTGCAGAGCCTTTGTCCTTGATATTCATGTCGTCTTTGTCGACAGGAATAGTGCCGGAAGACTGGAGGATAGCAAATGTCCCCTTGTTCAAGAAGGGGAGTAGAGACAACCCTGGTAATTATAGACCTGTGAGCCTTACTTCGGTTGTGGGTAAAATGTTGGAAAAGGTTATAAGAGATAGGGTTTATAATCATCTTGAAAAGAACAAGTTGATTAGCGATACTCAACACGGTTTTGTGAAGGGTAGGTCATGTCTCACAAACCTTATTGAGTTTTTTGAGAAGGTGACCAAACAGGTGGATCAGGGTAAAGCTGTTGATGTGGTGTATATGGATTTCAGTAAGGCGTTTGATAAGGTTCCCCACGGTAGGCTATTGCAGAAAATAAGGAAGTATGGAATTGAAGGTGATTTAGCGGTTTGGATCAGTAATTGGCTAGCTGAAAGAAGACAGAGGGTGGTGGTTGATGGCAAATGTTCATCCTGGAGTTCAGTTACTAGTGGTGTACCGCAAGGATCTGTTTTGGGGCCACTGCTGTTTGTCATTTTATAAATGACCTGGAAGAGGGTGTAGAAGGATGGGTTAGTAAATTTGCAGATGACACAAAGGTCGGTGGAGTTGTGGATAGTGCTGAAGGATGTTATAGGATACAGAGGGACATAGATAAGCTGCAGAGCTGGGCTGAGAGGTGGCAGATGGAGTTTAATGTGGAAAAGTGTGAGGTGGTTCACTTTGGAAGGAGTAACAGGAATGCAGAGTACTGGGCTAATGGCAAGATTCTTGGTAGTGTAGATGAACAGAGAGATCTCGGCATCCAGGTACATAAATCCTTGAAAGTTGCCACCCAGGTTAATAGGGCTGTTAAGAAGGCATATGGTGTGCTAGCCTTTATAAGCAGGGGGATTGAGTTTCGGAACCACAGGGTCATGCTGCAGCTGTACATAACTCTGGTGCGGCCACACCTGGAGTACTGCGTGCAGTTCTGGTCACCACATTATAGGAAGGATGTGGAAGCTTTGGAAAGGGTTCAGAGGAGATTTACTAGGATGTTGCCTGGTATGGAGGGAAGGTCTTACGAGGAAAGGCTCAGGGAATTGAGGTTGTTTTCGTTAGAGAGGAGAAGGCTGAGAGGTGACTTAATAGAGACATATAAGATAGTCAGAGGGTTAGATAGGGTGGACAGTGAGAGTCTTTTTCCTCGGATGGTGATGACCAACACGAGGGGACATAGCTTTAAATTGGGGTGAGAGATATAGGACAGATGTCAGAGGCAGTTTCTTTACTCAGAGAGTAGTAGGGGTGTGGAACGCCCTGCCTGCAACAGTAGTAGACTCGCCAACTTTAAGGGCATTTAAGTGGTCACTGGATAGACATATGGATGAAAATGGAATAGTGTAGGTCAGATAGGCTTCAGATGGTTTCACAGGTCGGCGCAACATCGAGGGCCGAAGGGCCCGTACTGCGCTGTAGTGTTCTATGTTCTAAGTTCTATAAAAAGGATTTCACAGAGAAAATGGTATCCAAGGAAGAGCTAAAGATGGGGCAAAGTAAATCAGGAAAAAGTAGATGTGACTCCAAGTGAACGAAGAACAGATTCAAGCACAGTATTGTGTTCTGTTGCAGTTATTAATTTCCCAGTCATTGCCATCTCACAGCATTCACCATCACTCCAATACAATAAAACTTGCTTTAATCTTAACAACAAAGTTTAGAAATTAGAGTGCTTCTGAAGAAACTCGAATTGGGAATGAGAATAACAAAAGGATGATGTCCGACTGTAGATATCCCACATGTTGTTCTTCGTTGAAAGGCAGCGATGTTTGTTTTAGGATTGTCCTGGGAGTTGGATTTGTGAAGATCAATGAGACATTCAGTAGATCATAGAATTGTTATGGTGCAGAAGGAGACTATTCAGCCCATCGTGTGTGCTCCAGCTCCCTGAATGAGTAAAGTCCCTTAGTGTCATTTCCCCACCTTCTCCCCGTAATCCTGCCCATTCTTTCTTTTCAGATCAGCCAAATTTATTTTTAATTCTTCAACTAAACCTGGCTCCAGCACACTCTCAGGCAGAGAATTCCCGACTCTAACCACTCGCTATGTGAAAACGCATTTCCTCATATCACTTTTGGAGGTTTTTTGAGAATCAGTTTAAATCTCGTTCTTCATCCTTTTAAAAACGGGAACAGTTTCTCCCGATCTACTGTCCAATCCCCTTATGATTTTGAACATCTCAGATCTCCTCTTAGTCTTCTTCGCTCCAAGGAGAAAATGGTAACTAAGGAAGAGCAAAAGATGAGGCAAAATAAACCAGGATAAAGTAGATGTGACTCCAAGTGAACAAAGAACAGATTCAAGCACAGTATTGTGTTCTGTTGCAGTTAATTATTTCAGGTTTGCACTGAGTGCTGAATTTGGGTGCATTTGAGTGCTATAGTGAGAGTTTGGTGACAAAGGTAGTTAGGTGAGGAGCGAGAAAGGTGCTCCTTTCATTTCATTTCCTATATATCCTTAAAGAGCGTGAAGGGAGCCGGGAGTTTACAGAGAGTGCAGCTGACTGGGAGCAGAGTCGGAGGGCGGAGTTCCAGTTGGTCCACAGTGCAGCTATATTCTGTAAGGTAAGAGGGGATGGAGGCTAGGGCAGTTGCATGCTCCTCCTGTAGGATGTGGGTGGTGAGGGATACCTCCGGTGTCCCCGCTGACTATACCTGTGGGAAGTGCACCCAACTCCAGCTCCTCACAGACCGTGTTAAGGAACTGGAGCTGGATGAACTTTGGATCATCCGGTAGGCAGAGGGGGTAATAGAGAAGAGTTACAGGGCGGTAGCCACACCGAAGGTACAGGACAAGAGTAGCTGGGTTACAGTCAGGGGAAAGAAAATGAACCAGCAGACAGTGCAGGGATCCCTCGTGGCTGTTCCCCTTCAAAACAAGTATAATGTTTTGGATGCTGTTGGGGGGGATGACCTACCGGGGGAAGGCCCTAGCGGCCAGGTCTCTGGCACTGTGTCTGGCTCTGGGCTCAGAAGGGAAGGGGGGAGAATAGAAATGGAATAGTGATAGGAGACTCAATGGTTAGGGGAGTAGATGGGAGATTCTGTGGTCGCGAGCGAGACTCCCGGAAGGTATGTTGCCTCCCAGGTGCCAGGGCCAGGGATGTCTCAAATCGAGTCTGCAGGATTTTTAAGTGGGAGGGCGAGCAATCAGAAGTCGTGGTGCACGTAGGCACCAATGACATACCTAAGAAAAGTTGATGAAGATCTAAAAAGTGATTTTAGGGAGTTAGGTTGGAAGCTAAATAGCAGGACAAGCAGAGTAGTGATCTCAGGATTGCTACCGGTGCCACGTAACAGAGGTAAGGAACAGAGAGCGAGTGCAGCTGAACACGTGGCTACAGGGCTGGTGCAGGCGGGATGGCTTCAGATATGTGGATCATTGGGATATCTTGTGGGGGAGGTGGGACCTGTACATGAAGGACGGATTGCACCTAAACTGGAGGGCCACCAATATCCTGGGAGGGAGGTTTGCTAGAGCTCTTCAGGAGGATTTAAACTAGTTTGGCAGGGGGATGGGAACCAGAGCAATGGATCAGAGAATAGGGTAGTTGAACAGGCAGAAATAGTATGCAGCAAGTCTGTGAGGAAGGATAGACAGTTGATAGGGCAAAGTTGCACTCAGTGGAATGGGTTAAAGTGTGTCTGTTTCAATGCAAGGAGTATCAGGAATAAGAGAGATGAACTTAGAGCATAATAGTACTTGGAACTACGATGTTGTGGCCATTACGGAGACATGGATTTCACAGGGGCAGGAATGGTTGTTAGATGTTCCGGGGTTTAGATGTTTTCAGAAGAATAGGGAGGGAGGTGAAAGAGGAGGGGGAGTGGCACTGTTAATTAGAGAGTGCATCACAGCTGCAGAAAGGGAGGTATTCGAGGAGGGTTTGTCTACTGAGTCAGTATGGGTGGAAGTCAGAAACAAGAAAGCAGCTGTCACCTTATTGGGAGTTTTCTAGAGACCCCCCCAATAACAGCAGAGAGATAGACAAACAGATTGGGCGGCAGATCTTGAAAAAGTGCAGAAGTAACAGAGTTGTTGTCATGGGTGACTTCAACTTCCCTAATATAGACTGGAACCTCCTTAGTGCAAATGGTTTAGATGGAGCATATTTTTTCAGGTGTTAGGATTCCTGACTCAATATGTAGATTAGGCCGACTAGGGGGAGGCCATATTGGACTTGGTGCTCGGCAACGAACCAGGCCAGATGTCAGCTATCTCGGTGAGAAAGCATTTCGGTGACAGTGACCACAACTCCTTGACCTTTACCATAGTCATGGAGAGGGATAGGAACAGACAGTATGTGAAGGTATTTAATTGGAGGGGGGGGGGGAATTATACTGCTATTAGACAGGAGCTGAGGAGCATGAAGTGGGAACCATTATTCTTGGGGAAATGCACAACAGTAATGTGGGGATTGTTTAAGGAGCACTTGCTGCGAGTGCTGAATAGTTTTGTCCCACTGAGACGAGGAAGGAATGGTAAGGTGAAGGAACCTTGGATGACCAGAGAAGTGGAGCTTCTAGTCAAGAGGAAGAAAGAAGCTTGTGTATGTTTGACGAAGCAAGGATCTGGTACGGCTCCAGAGGGTTACAAGGTAGCCAGGAAGGAACTCAAAAATGGACTGAGGAGAGCTAGAAGAGGGCATGAAAAAGCCCTGACGGGAAGGATGAGGGAAAACCCCAACGCGTTCTACACTTATGTGAGAAATAAGAGAATGATCAGAGTGAGAGTAGGCCTGATCAGGTATAGTTGAGGGAACTTGTGCCGAGAGTCTGAAGAGATGGGGGAGGCCCTAAATGAATACTTTGCTTCAGTATTCACCAGAGAGAGGGACCTTGTTGGCCATGAGAACAGTGTGAACCAGGTTAATAGACTCGAACAGATTGATATTAAGGAGGATATGCTGGAAATTCTGAAAAGCATCAGGATAGATAAGTCCCCTGGGCCTGACAGGACATACCCAAAGTTACTACGGGAAATGAGGGAGGAGTTGCTGCACCGTTGACGATGATCTTTGCGACCTCGCTCTCCACTGGAGTAGTACCGGATGATTGGAGGGAGGCGAATGTTGTTCCCCTATTCAAGAAAGGGAATAGAGAAATCCCTGGGAATTACAGACCCATCAGTCTTATGCCTGTGGTGAGCAAAATATTGGAAAGGATTCTGAGAGATAGGATTTATGATTATTTAGAAAAACATAGTTTGAATAAAGATAGTCAGCATGGCTTTGTAAGGGGCGGGTCATGCCTCACAAGCCTCGTTGAATTCTTTGAGGATGTGACGAGACAGATTGATGAAGGCCGGACAGTGGATGTGATTTATATGGATTTCAGTAAGGCATTTAGAACATAGAACAGTACAGCACAGAACAGGCCCTTCGGCCCTCGATGTTGTGCCGAGCAATGATCACCCTACTCAAACCTACGTATCCACCCTATACCCGTAACCCAACAACGCCCCCCCCCCCTAACTTTTAGGACATAGCGGGCAATTTAGCATGGCCAATCCACCTAACCCGCACATCTTTGGACTGTGGGAGGAAACCGGAACACCCGGAGGAAACCCACGCACACACGGGGAGAACGTGCAGACTCCGCACAGACAGTGACCCAGCCGGGAACCGAACCTGGGACCCTGGAGCTGTGAAGCATTTACGCTAACCACCATGCTACCGTGCTGCCCAAATTTGATAAGGTTCCACATGGTAGGCTCATTCAGAAAGTTAGCGGACGTGGGATACAGGGAAATTTGGCTGTCTGGATACAGAATTGGCTGGCCGAAAGAAGACAGTGAGTGGTAGTGGATGGAAAGTATTCCGCGTGGAGGTCAGTGACCAGTGGTGTCCCACAAGGATCTGTTCTGGGGCCTCCGCTCTTTGTGGTTTTGAGAAATGACTTTGTGGAAGGGTGGGTGAGTAAGTTTGCCGATGACACAAAGGTTGGTGGAGTTGTAGATAGTGTTGAGGGTTGTTGCAGGTTACAACAGGACATTAACAGGATGCAGAGCTGGGCTGAGAAGTGGCAGATGGAGTTCAACCTTGATAAATGTGAAGTGATTCATTTTGGAAGGTCGAATTTGAATGCTGAATGCAGGGTTAAAGGCAGGATTCTTGGAAGTGTGGAGGAACAGAGGGATCTTGGGGTCCACGTATATGGATCCCTCAAAGTTGCCACCCAAGTTGATAGGGTTATTAAGAAGGTGTATGGTGTGTTGGCTTTCATTTTAACAGGGGGATTGAGTTTAAGAGCCGCGAGGTTGTGTTGCTGCTTGATAAAACTCTAGTTAGACCACACTTGGAATATTGTGTCCCATTCTGGTCGCCTCATTATCGGAAGGATGTGGATGCTTTGGAGAGGGTACAGAGGAGATTTACCAGGATTCTGCTTGGACTGGAGGGTATGTCTTATGAAGAAAGGTTGAGGGAGCTAGGGCTTTTCTCACTGGAGCGAAGAAGGCAGAGAGGTGCCTTGATAGAGGTGTACAAGGTGATGAGAGGCATGGATAGAGTGGATAGCCAGAGACTTTTCCCCAGGGTGGAAATGGTTGTCACGAGGGGACATAATTTTAAGGTGATTGGAGGAAGGTACAGGCGAGATGTCAGAGGTAGGTTCTTTACACAGAGAGTGGTGGGTGTGTGGAATGCACTGCCAGCTGGGGTGGTGGAGTCAGAGTCATTAGGGACATTTAAGCGACTCTTGAACAGGCACATGGACAGCAGTAAATTGAAGGGGTGTAGGTTAGGTTGATCTTAGATGATGATAAATGGTCGGCATAACATCGTGGGTTGAAGGGCCTGTACTGTGCTGTACTGTTCTATGTTCTGAGTTCGAACAGTCTCAACCTCTCCAATCTATCCTCATAACTGAAGTTTCTCATCCCTCTTCTGCACTCTCCAATGTGTTCACATCCTTTCTATAATAATAATCTTTATTGTCACAAGTCGGCTTACATTAACACGGCAACGAGGTTACTGTGAAAATCCCCTAGTCGCCACATTCCGGCCCCTGTTCGGGTACACTGAGGGAGAATTCAGAATGTCCAAATTACCTAACAGCACGTCTTTCAGAACTTGTGGGAGAAAACCGGAGCACCGGGAAGAAACCCACACAGATACTGGGAGAACGTGCAGACGCCACACGGACAGTGACCCAGGCTGGGAATCAACCCTGGGACACTGGAGCTGTGAAGCAAATGCTAATCACTGCGCTACCATGTCACCCAGGTATATTGCTGTGCTCAGAACTGTACACAATATTCCAGCTGAGGTCTAACTAGTGTCTCGTTCAGTATAACCTCCTTGCTCTTGTACTCTCTGCCTCTATTAATAAATCACTGAATACGATATAAGACCACAAGACATAGGAGCAAAATTAGGCCACTCAGCCCATCGAGACTGCTCCGCCATTCAATCATGGCTGATATTTTTCTCATCCCCATTCTCCTGCCTTCTCCCAATAACCCCTGATCCCCTTATTAATCAAGAACCTATCTATCTCTGTCTTAAAACCACTCAGTGATTTGGCCTCCACAGCCTTCTGCGGCAGAGTTCCACAGATTTACCACCCTCTGGCTGAAGAAATTCCTCCTCATCTCAGTTTTAAAGGTTCGTCCCTTTAGCCTGAAATTGTATCCTCTGGTTCTAGTTTTTCCTGCAAGTGGAAACATCCTCTCCATGTCCACTCTATCCAGGCCTCGCAGTATCCTGTAAGTTTCAATAAGATCCCACCTTCATCCTTCTAAATTCCAATGAGTACAGACCCAGAGTCCTCAACCGCTCCTCATACGACAAGCTCTTCATTCCAGTGATCATTCTTGTGAACCTCCTCTGAACCCTTTCCAAGGCCAGCACATCCTTCCTTAGATACGGGGCCCAAAACTGCTCATGATACTCCAAATGGAGTCTGACCAGAGCCTTATACAGCCTCAGAAGTACATCCCTGATCTTGTATTCTAGCCCTCTCGACATGAATGCTAACATTGCATTTGCCTTCCTAACTGCCGACTGAACCTGCACGTTAACCTTAAGAGAATCGTGAACAAGGATCCCAAGTCCCTTTATTCTTTTGATTTCCTAAGCATCTTCGCATTTAGAAAATAGTCTATGCCTCCAATACTCCTTGCAAAGTGCACAACCTCACACTTTTCCACATTGTATTCCAGCTACCATGTCTTTGCCCACTCTCCTAGACTGTCCAAGACCTTCTGAAGCCCGCCTGCTTCCCCAATACTACCTGTCCCTCTACAGATCTTTGTATCATCTGCAAAATTAGCAACAGTGCCTTCAGTTCCTTCCTCCAAATCATTAATGTACATTGTGAAAAGTTGTGGTCCCAGCTCCTCGCCTGAGGTAGACCACTAGTCACCGGCTGCCATCCTGAAAAAAAAACCTTTATCCCCACTCTCTGCCTTCTGCCAGTCAGCCAATCCCCTATCCATGCCAGGATCTTACCCTTAACACCATGGGCTCTTAACTTATTTAACAGGCTCCTATGCGGCACCTTGTCAAAGGCCTTCTGGAAATCTAAATAAATGATGTCCACTGATTCCCCTTTGTCTAACCTTGTTACTTCAAAGAACTCTAACAGATTTGTCAGACATGACCTCCCCTTGACGAAGCCGTGCTGACTCAGTCCTATTTTATCATGCACTTCCAAGTACTCCGCAATCTCATCTTTAATAATGGATTCTAAAATCTTACCAATGACCGAAGTCAGACTAACCGGCCTGTAATTTCCCATCTTATGCCTCCCTCCCTTCTTAAGCAGTTACATTAGCTACTTTCCAGCCTTCGGGGACACTTCCTTCCTCCAGTGATTCCTGAAAGATCATCACTAATGCCTCCACAATCTCCTCATCTATCTCTTTTAGAACCCTGGAGTATAGTCCATCCGGTCCAGGTGACTTATCCACCTTCAGACCTTTCAGTTTCCCCAGAACTTTCTCCTTAGTAGTGGTCACTGTCCTCATCTCTGCCCCCTGGTTCTCCTGGAGCTCGGGGACCCACTGGTGTCTTCCGCCGTGAAGACTGATGCAAAGTAAATATTCAGTTCATCTGCCATTTCTTTGTTTCCTATTATTACTTCTCCAGCCACATTTTCCAGTGGTCCAATGTCTATTTTTGCCTCTTTCTTACCTTTTTATACATTGAAAAAAAACTCTTCCAACTTCCTTTATATTACTTAGCTAGCTTGCACTCATACTTCATCTTCTCCCCCTTATTGCTTTATTAGTTGTCCTCTGCTCGCTTTTAAAGGCTTCCCAATTCTCTGGCTTCCCACTAATCCTCACCACTTTGTAAGCTTTTTCTTCAGCTTTTATGCGGTCCTTGACTTTCCTCGTCAGCCATGGATGCCTTGTTCTCCCCTTAGCATGTTTCTTCCTCCTTGGGATGAATTTCTGTTGTGCCTTCCGAATAACCCCCAAAATCATCTGCCATTGCTGTTCCACTGTCTTTCCTGCTAGGCTCCTTTTCCAATCAACTCTGGCCAGCTCCTCCCTCATGTCTTTGCAGTTACCCTTATTTAATTGTAATACCGTTACATCAGATTGCAGCTTCTCCCTCTCAAACTGCAGGGTAAATTCTATCATATTGTGGTCACTGCTCCCTAAGGGTTCCTTCACCTTAAGTTCCCAAATCATGTCTGCCTGATTACACATCACCAAATCCAGAATTGCCTGTTCCCTAGTAGGCTCTGTCAGAAGCTGTTCCAAAAAACCATCTCTCAGACATTCCACAAATTACTTTTGTTGGGATCCACTGCCAACCTGATTTTCCCAGTCCACCTGCATATTGAAGTCCCCCATGATTATTGTATTATTGCCTTTTTTACATGCCTTTTCTATCTCCTAATTTATTTTCTGCCCCACATCCTGACTACTGCTAGGGGCCTGTACATAACTCCCGCCAGGGTCATTTTACCTTTGTGATTCCTCGACACTACCCGCAGAGATTCTATGCCTTCTGATCCTCTATCGCTCGTTGCTATCGATTTAACTTCATTCCTCACTAACAATGCAGCCCCACCCCTTTTGCCCATGTGCCTGTCCTTTCAATAGGACACATATCCTTGTATATTTAGATCAAAGCCCTGATCCTCTTGCAGCCACGTCTCTGTGATGCTCACAACATCGTACCGGCCAATTTCAATGTGCGCAACAAGCTCATTTACCTTGTTCCGTATGCTACGTGCATTTAGGTACAACACCCTCAATCCTGCATTGACCACCTCCCTTTTCACACTGGTCACCTTTTTTGCTCTGCCTGAGGATGATGTTGTTCTTTTATTTTGGTTCTCTATTTCCCCTTCAGTCATTACATCTTCTCAGCTCACATTCTGGTTCCTACCCCCCTGCCATGTTAGTTTAAATCCTCCTGAGTGAATTTAGCAAACCTCCCAGCCAGGATATCATTGCCCCTCCAGTTTAGATGTAACCCGTCCTTCTTGTTCAGGTCCCACCTGCCCCGGAAGAAATCCCAATGGCCCAAAAATCTGAAACCCTCCTTCCTACACCACCAGTTTAGCCACGTGTTTAGCTGCACTATCGTCCTATTTCTCGCCACACTGGCATGTGGCACAGGGAGTAATTCTGAGATTACAACCCTAGAGGACCTGCATTTTAGCTTACTGCCTAACTCCCTGAACTCCTTCTGCAGGACATCATCACTCTTCCTGCCTATGTCATTAGTACCTGTGTAATACGACCTTTGGCTGTTCACCCTCCCCCTTCAGGATGTTTTGTGTTCGTTCAGAGACACCCTTGACTCTGGCACTAAGGAGGCAACATACCATCCTGGAGTCTCTTTCCCATCCACAGAAGCGCCTATCTGTGCCCCTTATTATAGACATGATGTGGAGATGCCGGCGTTGGACTGGGGTGAGCACAGTAAGAAGTCTTACAACACCAGGTTAAAGTCCAACAGGTTTGTTTCAAACACGAGCTTTCGGAGCACGGCTCCTTCTTCAGGTGAATGAAGAATCCATGTACACTACATCTACACTACAGTGTATTATAGAGTCTCCTATACGGGCAGCACGGTAGCACAAGTGGTTAGCACTGTGGCTTCACAGCGCTAGTGTCCCAGGTTCCCTTCCCCACTGGGTCACTGTCTGCGCTGAGTCTGCATGTCCACCCCGTGTCTGCGTGGGTTTCCTCCACGTGCTCCGGTTTCCTCCCACAGTCCAAAGATGTGCAGGTTAGGTGGATTGACCATGCTAAATTTCCCTTAGTGTCAAAAAAGGTTAGGAGGCGTTACTGAGTTATGGGGATAGGGTGAAAATGAGGGCTTAAGTAGGGTGGTGTAGACTGGATGGGCCGAATGGCTTCCTTGTGCACTGTATGTTCTATGTTCTAACTGTCGCTCTTCTGCACTTTGCCCTCCTCTGCTGAGCAACAGAGTCAGTTGTGGTGCCACTGTTCTGGCTGCTCTTGTTGTCCCCTGACAGGCTATCCCTCCCAGCTCATTCTTGAACGAGTACTTTTCTTTAGTATTTACGAATGAGAGGGGCCATATTGTTGGAGAGGACAGTGTGAAACAGACTGGTAAGTTTGAGAAGATACTTGTCAGGAAGGAAGATGTGTTGGGCATTTTGAAAAACTTGAGGACAGACAAGTCCCCCGGGCCTGACGGGATATATCCAAAGATTCTATGGGAAGCTAGAGATTAAATTGCAGAGCCGTTGGCAATGATCTTTTCGTCCTCACTGTCAACAGGGGTGGTACTAGGGGATTGGAGAGTGGCAAATATCGTGCCCCTGTTCAAAAAAGGGAATAGGGATAACCCTGGGAATTACAGGCCAGTTAGTCTTACTTCGGTGGTAGGCAAAGTAATGGAAAGGGTACTGAGGGATAGGATTTCTGAGCATCTGGAAAGATACTGCTTGATTAGGGATAGTCAGCACGGATTTGTGAGGGGTAAGTCTTGCCTCACAAGTCTTATTGAATTCTTTGAGGAGGTGACCAACCACGTGGATGAAGGTAAAGCAGTGGATGTAGTGTACATGGATTTTAGTAAGGCATTTGATAAGGTTCCCCATGGTAGGCTTATGCAGAAAGTATGGAGGCATGGGATAGTGGGGAATTTGGCCAGTTGGATAACGAACTAGCTAACCGATAGAAGTCAGAGAGAGGAGGTGGATGGCAAATATTCAGCCTGGAGCCCAGTTACCAGTGGCGTACCACAGGGATCAGTTCTGGGTCCTCTGCTGCTTGTGATTTTCATTAATGACTTGGATGAGGGAGTTGAAGAGTGGGTCAGTAAATTTGCAGACAATACGAAGATTGGTGGAGTTATGGATAGTGAGGAGGACTGTTGCTGGCTGCAAAGAGACATAGATAGGATGCAGAGCTGGGCTGAGAAGTGGCAGATGGAGTTTAACGCTGAAAAGTGTGAGGTTGTCCATTTTGGAAGCACAAACGTGAATGCGGAATATATGGTTAACGGTAGAGTTCTTCGCAATATGGAGGAGCAGAGAGATCTTGGGGTCTATGTTCATAGATCTTTGAAAGTTGCCACTTAAGTGCATAGAGCTGTGCAGAAGGCTATGGTGTGCTCGCATTCATTCGCAAAGGGATTGAATTTAAGAGCCGTGAGGTAATGATGCAGCTGTACAAAACCTTGGTAAGGCCATATTTGGAGTACTGTGTGCAATTCTGGTCGCCTCATTTTAGGAAGGATATCAGAAACCACATGGTGCAAGAACTGGGCGATTTGTAGAGTTCTTTGAGGAGGTAACAATGAAGTTAGACAAAAGAGAACCATTGGACGTGATTTATTTAGATTTCCAGAAGGCCTTTGACAAGGTGCCGTATAGGAGACTGTTAAATAAGTTAAAACCCATGGTGTTAAGGGTGAGATCCTGGCGTGGATAGAGGATTGACTGACTGGCAGAAGGCAGAGAGTGGGGATAAAGGATTTTTTTTCAGGATGGCAGCCGGTGACTAGTGGTGTGCCTAAATTTGCGGATGGTACACAGATCTGTAGAGGGACAGGTAGTATTGAGGAGGCAGGGGGGCTGCATGAGGACTTGGACTGGCGAGGAGAGTGGGCAAAGAAGTGGCAGATGGAATACAATGTGGAAAAATGGAAAGTTATGCACTTTGGAAGGAGGAATGGAGACATAGACTATTTTTTAATGGAAAATACTCAGGAAATCAGAAGCACAAAGGGACTTGGGAGTCCTGGTTCAAGATTCTCTTAAGGTTAACATGCAGGTTCAGTCGGCAGTTAGGAAGACAAATGCAATGTTGACATTCATGTTGAGAGGGCTAGAATACAAGAGTGGGGATGTACTTGTGTGGCTGTATAACGTTCTGGTCAGATCCCATTTTGAGTATGGAGCAGTTTTAGGCCCCATATCTAAGTAAGGATGTGCTGGCCTTGGAAGGGGTCCAGTGGAGGTTCACAAGAATGATCCCTGGAATGAAGAGCTTGTCATATGAGGAACGGTTGAGGACTCTGGGTCCGTACTCGTTGGAGTTTAGAAGGATGAGGGTGGGATCTTATTCAAACTTACAGGATACTGCGAGGCCTGGATAGAGTGGACGTGGAGAGGATGTTTCCACTTGTAGGAAAAACTAGAAGCAGAGGACACAATCTCAGATTAAAGGGACGATCCTTTAAAACAGAGATGAGGAACAATTTCTTCAGCCAGTGGGTGGTGAATCTGTAGAACTCTTTGCCACAGAAGGCTGTGGATGCCAAATCACTGAGTGTTTTTAAGACAGAGATAGATAGGTTCTTGATTAATAAGGGGATCAGGGGTTATGGGGAGAAGGCAGGAGAACACAGCACAACCTTTATACTGAGGTACCAAGTTGAAAATCTCTCTCTTTAAAAATTGACCTTAATAATGGAATGGAACTTTTTTGATTTTCTTCATCGATTTCCTGTCAGTCTTAAATGTAATTGCAAATTTAATGTTGCACACATAGTTGGCGGGATTCTCCACCGGCGGGATTCTCAGTTTTGCCAGCACCCGGGGGTTTCCCAACAGCGTGGGGCTGCCCAAAATGGGAAACCCCATTGACCCACCGGCGTAATGGAGAATCCTGCCGGCAGGGCAAGGCAGAAATGTGGCGCAGCGGGGCGGAGAATCCAAACCATAGCAGCAGTAAAATTAATCATGCAGGTATTTCATCAGATACACTGGAATCCATTCTCTTACCTATAACACCGGTCAGTCAGGGGAGTGATGACAAGTCTTCCTGTGTTCCCCAAATATTCATAACCGTAAGGCACTGTGGTTGTAATCATTCGAACAATAATATTCCTCTTTTCCCAGTAATAACGCAACTGTGCAATCCAATTAAAGTCTGTTGTAGTATTAATTCCAAGGTTGATCAACTTTGCAACCACATCGCGAGCTGACAGAGAGAATGAAAATGGTGCACACTATTTATTTATGAGCAGAGTTATTGTTTATAGAGGATATGATTGGGCTGCAGCGGAGCAGCGAAGACAGCCAGTCCTTAACCTCTAGAATGGAAAAACCCTCAAAGTTAATGCAGACCTAATAATAATAATAATAATAATAATAATCTTTATTGGCACATGTCGGCTTACATTAACACTGCAATGAAGTTACTGTGAAAATCCCCTAGTTGCCACATTCCGGCGCCTGTTCGGGTACACAGGTAGAATTCAGAATGTCCATATTACCTAACAGCATGTCTTTCGAGACTTGTGGGAGAAAACCGGAGCACCCGGAGGAAACCCACACAGACAGAGGAGCACCCGGCTTGGGTCACACAGACAGTGACCCAAACCGGGAATCTAACCAGGGACCCTGGCACTGTGAAGCAACAGTGCTAACCATACGGCCACATCATCTTGGATAACTTTCTGGGGAAGATGAGGAGGTATCAAACATGCAACTTCCCCTACCTTCCTTGACCTCAGGACCATTAATGCCACTATCCATTGGGTTAATTACCATCTCGTAGTATCAGGTAACTATGGAGATTGGGTTGATGATCAGGTGAGCCGAGCAAATCCCGTTTGTGACATAGCAGGTGGAATATTGAGACAGAGCTGGTGGGAGACGATGCTCTATCTCACATCAGGTCTGTATCATAGAACATAGAACAGTACAGCACAGTACAGGCCCTTCAGTCCACGATGTTGTGCCGACCATTTATCCTCATCTAAGATCAACCGAACCTACATCCCTTCAATTTACTGCTGTCCATGTGCCTGTTTAAGAGTCGCTTAAATGTCTCTAATGATTCTGACTCCACTACCTCTGCTGGCAGTGCATTCCACACACCCACCACTCTGTGTAAATAACCGACCTCTGATATGTCCCCTATACCTTCCTCCAATCACCTTAAAATTATGTCCCCTCGTGACAGCCATTTCCACCCTGGGGAAAAGTCTCTGGCTATCCACGCTAGCCATGCCTCTCATCACCTTGTACACCTCTATCAAGTCACCTCTCTGCCTTCTTCGCTCCAGTGAGAAAAGCCCTAGATCCCTCAACCTTTCTTCATAAGATATGCCCTTCAGTCCAGGCAGCATCCTAGTTAATCTCCTCTGTACCCCGTCCCAAGCATCCACATCCTTCCGATAATGAGGCGACCAGAACTGGACACAATATTCCAAGAGTGATCTAACTAGGGTTTTATAAAGCTGCTGCAAAACTTTGCGGCTCTTAAACTCAATCCCCCTGTTAATGAAAGTCAACACACCATATGCCTTCTTAACAACCCTATCAACCTGGGTGGCAACATTGGGGGATCTATGTACGTGGGCCCCAAGATCCCTCATTTCCTCCACACTTCCAAGAATCCTGCCTTTAACCCCGTGTTCAGCATTCAAATTTGACCTTCCAAAGTGAATCACTTCACATTCATCAAGGTTGAACTCCATCTGCCACTTCTCAGCCCAGCTCTGCATCCTGTCAATGTCCTGTTGTAATCTGCAACAACATTATCTACAACGCCACCAACCTTCATGTCATCAGCAAACTTACTAACCCACCCTTCCACTTCCTCATCCAAGTCATTTATAAAAACCACAAAGAGAAGAGGTCCCAGAACAGATCCTTGCGGGACACCACTGGTCACCGACCTCCAGGCGGAATACTTTCCATCCACTATCACTCGCTGCCTTCTTTCGGCCAGCCAATCCTGTATCCAGACAGCCAAATTTCCCTGTATCCCATGCCCCCTAACTTTCTGAATAAGCCTACCATGAGGAACCTTATCAAATGCCTTACTGAAATCCATATACACCACACCCACTGCCCGATCTTCATCAATGTGTCTCGTCACATCCTCAAAGAATTCAATGAGGTTTGTGAGGCATGTCCTGCCCCTCACAAAGCCATGCTGACTATCTTTAATCAAACTGGTTTTCTAAATACTCAGAAATCCTATCTCTCAAATTTCCAATATTTTGCTCACCACAAACTTAAGACTGATGTCTGTAATTCTCCGGGATTTCCCTATTCCCTTTCTCGAACAGGGGAACAACGTTTGCCTCCCTCCAATCATCCGGTACTACTCCAGTGGAGAGTGAGGACGCAAAGATCATCGCCAACGGCACTGCAATCTCCTCCCTCGCTTCCCATAGTAACCTTGGGTATATCCCGTCAGACTCAGGGGACTTAGCTATCCTGATGCTTTTCAAAATTTCCATCACATCCTTCTTAATATCAACCTGCTCGAGTCTATTAACCTGGTTCACACTGTTCTCATGGGCAACAAGGTCCCTCTCTCTAGTGAATACTGAAGCAAAATATTCATTTAGGGCCTCCCCCATCTCCTGAGACTCAAGGGACAAGTTCCCTCCACTATCCCTGATCGGCCCTACTCTCACTCTGATCATCATCAGAGTGCCACCATCAGAAAGAAGTATCACCCAGGGCAGCACGGTGGCACAGTGCGTTAGCCCTGCTGCCTAGCGGCACCGAGGTCCCAGGTTCAATCCTGGCTCTGGGTCACTGCCCGTGTGGAGTTTGCACATTCTCCCCATGTTTGCGTGGGTCTCGCCCTCACAACCCAAACAATATTGAAGGTATGTGGATTGGCCACACTAAATTACCCGTTAATTGGAAAAAAAGGAATTGGGCACTCTAAATTTTTTTTTTTTTAAAAGGTCTGTATCGTCAAGGAGATTTTAGCCCGTAGAAACAGAGCAGTGATGGGAGACTGTTAAATAATTTGAGAGTCCATGGTGGTAACAGTAAGATCCTGGCATGGATAGAGGATTGGCTCGGTCCAAGATCGCATGAAACTGCAGGGTGTGGTGAACTCAGCCCAACGCATCACACAAGCTTGCCACCCTCACATTGATTCTGTCTATACCTCCCACTGCCTCAGGAATGCAGACAACATTATCAGAGACCCCTCCTACCCAGGCTTTGCCTTCTTCCAGACCCTTCCATCAGACAGAAGATACAGACGTCTGAAGACCCGCATATCCAGACATAGGAACAGCTTCTTCCCCACAGCAACTAGACGCCTCACCGACTCTCCCTCGGTCTGATCTGTTCCCTGTAAGAACACTATTTACGACGCCCTATGCTGCTCTTGCTCATGTATTTGCTTTGTTTGGCCCCTTGTTCCTCACTGTAACCAATCACTGTTTGTCGATGTACCATTTGTTAATGTACTCTGTCGATTTTTTTTTTGTCTATGTGCGTACTGTGTATGTTCCCTTTGCCACAGAAGAATCACTGGACTTCAGTACATGTGACAATAAATCAAATCAAATCAGGATTGGCGACTGAACATTCCAGGATTTAGATACTTCAGGCAGAATAGAGGGGATGCAAAAGGGGTGGGGGAGTTGCATTATTGGTTTACAAAGAACAAGAACAAAGAAAATTACAGCACAGGAACAAGCCCTTCGGCCCTCCCAGCCTGCGCCGATCCAGATCCTTTATCTAAACCTGTTGCCTATTTTCCAAGGATCTACTTCCCTCTGTTCCCCGCACGTTCATATATCTGTCCAGATGCATCTTAAATGATGCTATCATGCCCGCCTCTACCACCTCCGCTGGGAAAGCGTTCCAGGCACCCACCACCCTCTGCGTAAAAAACTTTCCACGTACATCTCCCTTATACTTTCCCCCTCTCACCTTGAAATCGTGACCCCTTGTAATTCCCACTCTTGGAAAAAGCTTGTTGCTATCCACCCTGTCCATACCTCTCATAATTTTGTAGACCTCAATCAGGTCCCCCCTCAACCTCTGTCCCTTTGAAAAGCATTGTTTAGGAGAATATCACAGTTGTGCTGAGGGAGGACATCTTGGAGGGTTCAGACAGCGAGGCAATCTGGGTAGAGCTCAGGATCAGGAAAGGTGCTGTCACAATGTTGGGAGTTTAATACAGACCTCCGAACATCCAGTGGGAGAGAAAGAAGCAGATATGCAGACAGATCTTGGAAAGATGCATAAACAATAGGGTTGTTGTGGTGCGTGATTTTAACTTTCCCTATATTGACTGGGACACACATACTGCTCGGGCATGGATGGAGCAGAATTTTTAAGGAGTGTCCAGGAGGGTTTCTTGAAACAATATGTAAATAGCCCAACTCGGGAAGAGGCCATATTAGACCTGTTGCTGGGAAATGAGCCCGGCCAGGTGATTGAAACTTCAGACAGAGATCATTTCGGGAACAGTGATCATAATTCTGTAAGTTTTAAGCTGCTTATGGAAAAGGACAAGAGTGGTCCTCAGGTGATGGTGTTAGACTGGGGGAAGGTTAATTACAACAGCATTAGGCAGGATCTGGAGAGTGTTGACTGGACGAGGCTGTTTGAGGGGAAATCAACATCCGGGATGTGGGAAGCTTTCAAATGTCAGTTGATTAGAGTTCAGGACCGGCATGTACCTGCGAGGATGAAAGATAAGGGTGGCAAGTATAGGGAACCCTGGATAACGAGGGATATTATGAACTTTGTCAAAAAGGAAGCATTCATAAGGTCTAAAAGGCAGATGAAGCCCTTGAAGAATATAAAGCAAGTAGGAAGGAACTTAAGGTAGGAGTTAGGAAGGCTAAAAGGGGATCATGAAATGTCATTGGCAAACCAGATTAAGGAAAATCCAAAGGCTTTTTATCCATATTTAAAGAGCAAGAGGGTAGCCAGAGAAAGGGTTGGTCCATTCAATGATATTGGAGGGAATCTATGTATGAAACCAGATGAAATGGGAGAGATACTAAATGAATAGGGGTAAATAAATAAATGGGGGCAGCACTGTAGCATTGTGGATAGCACAATTGCTTCACAGCTCCAGGGTCCCAGGTTCAATTACCGGCTTGGGTCACTGTCTGTGCAGAGTCTGCATGTTCTCCCCGTGTCTGCGTGTGTTTCCTCCGGGTGCTCCGGTTTCCTCCCACAGTCCAAAAATGTGCAGATTAGGTGGATTGGCCATGCTAAATTGCCCTTAGTGTCCAAAATTGCCCTTAGTGTTGGGTGGAGTTACTGAGTTATGGGGATAGGGTGGAGGTGTGGGGATGGGTGGGGTGGTCTTTCCAAGAGCCGGTGTAGACTCGATGGGCCGAATTGCCTCCTTCTGCACTGTAAATTCTATGAATACTGTATCTCGGTATTCACCAAAGAGAAAGACTTGGTGGATGAGGAGTATAGGGTAGAGTGTGCAGATATTCTGAGTGATATTGATATTAATAAAGAGGAGGTGTTGGGCATCTTAAAAAGCATTAAGGGAGATAAGTTCCCAGGGCCTGATGGGATCTATCCCAGAATACTGAGGGAGGCAAGGGGGGAAATTGCTGGGGCCTTGACAGTATTCTTTATAACTTCATTGGCTACAGGTGACGTTCCAGAGGACTGGAGAGTAGCCAATGTCGTTCCATTGTTTACGAAGGGCAGCAGGAATAATCCAGGAACTAATAGGCCGGTGAGCCTTATGTCAGTGGTAGGGAAATTATTGGAAAAGATTCTTAGAGATAGGATTTACTCACATTTGGAAACAAATTAAATTTCTAGTGATGGACAGCATGGTTTTGTGAAGGGGAGGTTGTGCTCACTAATTTGATCAAGTTTTTCGAGGAAGTGACAAAGATGATAGATGAGGGAAAGGCAGTAGACGTTTTCATGGACTTCAGTAAAGCCTTTGACAAGGTACCTCATGGCAGACTGGTACAATAGATGAAGACTATTGAGGATGTTTGAGGACTCGTCTACTGAGGTAGTATGGGCCGAGGTTAGGAACAGGAGAGGAGAGGTCACCCTGTTGGGAGTTGTCAATAGACCTCCGAATAGTTCCAGAGATGTAGAGGAAAGGATTGCAAAGATGATTCTCGACAGGAGCGAGAGTAACAGGGTAGTTGTTATGGGGGACTTTAACTTTCCAAATATTGACTGGAAATACTATAGTTCGAGTACTATAGATGGGTCAGTTTTTGTGCAGTGTGTGCAGGAGGGTTTTCTGACACAGTATGTAGACAGGCCAACAGGCCTGCGAGGCCACATTGGATTTGATACTGGGTAATGAACCCGGCCAGGTGTTAGATTTAGATGTAGGTGAGCACTTTGGTGATAGTGATCACAATTCGGTTATGTTTACTTTAGCAATGGGCAGGGATAGGTATATACCGCAAGGCAAGAATTATAGCTGGGGGGGAAAGGCAATTATGATGCTATTCGGCAAGATTTAGGATGTATAGGATGGGGAAGGAAACTGCAGGGGATGGGTACAATCGAAATGTGGAGCTTTTTCAAGCAACAGCTACTGCGTGTCCTTGATAAGTATGTACCTGTCAGGCAGGGAGGAAGTTGTCGAGCAAGGAAGAGGAAGAAGGCTTATGTTAGGATGAGACATGAAGGCTTAGTTAGGGCACTTGAGAGTTACAAGTTAGCCAGGAAGGACTTAAAGGGAGAGTTAAGAAGAGCGAGGAGAGGACACGAAAAGTCGTTGGTGGATAGAATTAAGGAAAACCCTAAGGTATATCAGGAACAAAGGAATGACTAGAGTAAGATTAGGGCCAATCATGGATAGTAGTGGAAAGTTGTGTGTGGAATCAGAGGAGATAGGGGAAACGTTAAATGGATATTTTTCGTCAGTATTTACGCTGGAGAAAGACAATGTTGTCGAGGAGAACACTCAGGTTCAGTCGACCAGGCTAGATGGAATTGAGGTTCACAAGGAGGAGGTGTTAGCAATTTTGGAAAGTGTAAAAATAGATAATAGGGCAGCACGGTAGCATGGTGGTTAGCATAAATGCTTCACAGCTCCAGGGTCCCAGGTTCGATTCCCGGCTGGGTCACTGTCTGTGCGGAGTCTGCACATCCTCCCCGTGTGTGCGTGGGTTTCCTCCGGGTGCTCCGGTTTCCTCCCACAGTCCAAAGATGTGCGGGTTAGGTGGATTGGCCATGCTAAATTGCCCGTAGTGTCCTAAAAAGTAAGGTTAAGAGGGGGGTTGTTGGGTTACGGGTATAGGGTGGATACATGGGTTTGAGTAGAGTGATCATGGCTCGGCACAACATCGAGGGCCGAAGGGCCAGTTCTGTGCTGTACTGTTCTATGTTCTATGTTCTATAAGACCCCTGGGCCAGATGGGATTTATCCTAGAATTATCTGGGAAGCCAGGGCGGAGATTGCAGAGCCTTTGTCCTTGATCTTTATGTCGTCTTTGTTGACAGGAATAGTGCCGGAAGACTGGAGGATAGCAAATGTTGTCCCCTTGTTCAAGAAGGGGAGTAGAGACAACCCTGGTAATTATAGACCTGTGAGCCTTACTTCGATTGTGGGTAAAATGTTGGAAAAGGTTATAAGAGATAGGGTTTATAATCATCTTGAAAAGAACAAGTTGATTAGCGATACTCAACACGGTTTTGTGAAGGGTAGGTCATGCCTCACAAACCTTATTGAGTTTTTTGAGGAGGTGACCAAACAGGTGGATGAGGGTAAAGTGGTTGATGTGGTGTATATGGATTTCAGTAAGGTGTTTGATAAGGTTCCCCACGGTAGGCTATTGCAGAAAATACGGAAGTATGGGATTGAAGGTGATTTAGCGGTTTGGATCAGTAATTGGCTAGCTGAAAGAAGACAGAGGGTGGTGGTTGATGGCAAATGTTCATCCTGGAGTTCAGTTACTAGTGGTGTACCGCAAGGATCTATTTTGGGGCCACTGCTGTTTGTCATTTTTATAAATGACCTGGAAGAGGGTGTAGAAGGATGGGTTAGTAAATTTGCAGATGACACGAAGGTCGGTGGAGTTGTGGATAGTCTGAAGGATGTTATAGGTTACAGAGGGACATAGATAAGCTGCAGAGCTGGGCTGAGAGGTGGCAGATGGAGTTTAATGCGGAAACGTGTGAGGTGGTTCACTTTGGAAGGAGTAACAGGAATGCAGAGTACTGAGCTAATGGCAAGATAACGCCGACCTGTGAAACCATCTGAAGCCTATCTGACCTACACTATTCCATTTTCATCCATATGTCTATCCAGTGACCACTTAAATGCCCTTAAAGTTGGCGAGTCTACTACTGTTGCAGGTAGGGCGTTCCGCAACCCTCCCTCCTGCACCATCCCTGTAGCCACGTGGTCAACTCCTCTCTCTCCTTATTTCTCACTTCGCTAGCACGTGGCACGGGTAACAACCCAGAGATAACACCTCTGTTTGTTCTAGCTCTCAGCTTCCACCCTAGCTCCCTGAATTTCTGTCTCAAATCCCCATCTCTCTTCCTACCTATGTCGTTGGTACCTATGTGGACCACGACTTGGGGCTGCTCCCCCTCCCCCTTAAGGATCCCAAAAACACGATCAGATACATCCTGCACCCAAAGCCTTTGGAACGCCTCCAATTGGCTATGCAATCATTGGAATGCCGCTGACATCCACTCCTGAATATCGCGGCTCTGGCCCATCATCTTCATCAGCTCTGGGAGAATCTTGTCCAGAGGTTCGGCATTTGACTGGGATCTAGCTGATAGAACATAGAACATAGAACAGTACAGCACAGAACAGGCCCTTCGGCCCTCGATGTTGTGCCGAGCAATGATCACCCTACTTTAACCGGTATACCCGTAACCCAACAATCCCCCCATTAACCTTACACTACGGGCAATTTAGCATGGCCAATCCACCTAACCCGCACATCTTTGGACTGTGGGAGGAAACCGGAGCACCCGGAGGAAACCCACGCACACACGGGGAGGACGTGCAGACTCCACACGGACAGTGACCCAGCTGGGAATCGAACCTGGGACCCTGGAGCTGTGAAGCATTGATGCTAACCACCATGCTGAGTACTGGGATCCAGTAGACCTCCGACTGTTGTCTCCCTTGGATGTTGCTGCCTGCACCTGATGTGCTTCACGAACTGTGTGGTGCTCATCAGTTTGTGCCCAGAAGCCTGTCCACTAATATCATCTACTGAGGTGTGTGTCTCTGCGTTGGTGGAAGGTGGGTGCGAACGTTGTGAGGCCTCAATGGTGGCTTCCTCAGAGCTCTCCTCCAAGGTCTCTTGGGTGGCGAGGGTGAATGACTCCAGATCGCCCGGCCTCATCAGACAGAGACTCTGCGGGACTATGGACCCGTGCTCAATGTGAGGGGAGGATCAATAAAGCAAATTACTGCGGATGCTGGAATTTGAAACCCCCCCCCCCCGAGAAAATATTGGACAATCTCAGCAGGTCTGACAGCATCTGTGGAGAGAGAAGGGAGCTAACGTTTCAAGTCTGGATGACTCTTTGTCAAAACTGGAGGAACTGGAAATAGGGTCAGATTTATACTGCTGTGCAGTGGGGGTGGGGGGGGGGGGGGGCGCTATGGAGCGGTAGGGCTGGATAGAGGACCAGTGAAAGGTGGAGACTGACAAAGAGGTGGACAGAAAGGCAAAGGGAATGTAAATAGAACAAAGAAAAGTACAGCAGAGGAACAGGCCCTTCGGCCCTCCAAGCCTGTGCCGACCATGCTGCCCGTCTAAACTAAAATCTCCTACACTTCCGGGGTCCGTATCCCTCTATACCCATCCTATTCATATATTTATCAAGATGCCCCTTAAACATCACTATCATCTCTGCTTCCATGGTGCCTCCTCCGGCAGCGGGTTCCAAGCACCCACTACCCTCTGTGTAAGAAACTTGCCTCGTACATCTCCTCTAAACCTTGCCCCTCACACCTTAAACCTATGCCCCGTAGTAATTGACCGCTCTACCCTGGGCAAAAGTCTCTGACTATCCGCCGTGTCTATGCCCCTCATAATTTTGTAGACCTCTATCAGGTCGCCTCTTAACCTCCTTCGTTCCAGTGAGAACAAACCGAGTTTATTCAACCTCTCCTCATAGCTAATGCCCTCCGTACCAGGCAACATCCTGGTAAATCTCTTCTGCACCCTCTCTAAAGCCTCCACATCCTTCTGGTAGTGTGGCCACCAGAATTGAACACCAATTGAACTCCAAGTGTGGCCTAACAAAGGTTCTATACAACATGACTTGCCAATTTTTATACTCAATGCATCGGCCAATGAAGGCAAGCATGCCACATGCCTTCTTGACTACCTTCTCCACCTGTGTTGTCCTTTCAGTGACCTGTGGACCTGTACACCTAGATCGCTGTGACTGTCAATACTCTTGAGGGTTCTACCATTCACTGTATATTCCCTACCTGCATTAGACCTTCCAAAATGCATTCCCTCACATTTGTCCAGATTAAACTCCATCTGCCATCTCTCCGCCCACGTCTTCAAACGATCTAAATCCTGTTGTATTCTCTGACAGTCCTCATCACTATCTGCAATTCCACCAAACTTTCTGTCGTCTGCAAACTTACTAATCAGACCAGTTACATTTTCCTCCAAATCATTTATATATACTACGAACAGCAAAGGTTCCAGCACTGATCCCTGCGGAACACCACTAGTCACAGCCCTCCAATCAGAAAAGCACCCTTCCATTGCTACTCTCTGCCTTCTATGACCTAGCCAGTTCTGTATCCATCTTGCCAGCTCACCTCTAATCCCGTGTGACTTCACCTTTTGTACCAGTCTGCCATGAGGGACCTTGCCAAAGGCCTTACCAAAGCCATATAGACAACATCCACTGCCCTACCTGCATCAACCATCTTTGTTACCTCCTCGAAAAACTCTATCAAGTTAGTGTGACACGACCTCCCCTTCACAAAACCGTGCTGTCCCTCACTATTACGTCCGTTTGCTTCCAAATGGGAGTAGATCCTGTCTCGAAGAATTCTCTCCAGTAATTTCCCTGCCACTGACATAAGGCTCACTGGCCTGACGTTACCTGGATTATCCTTGCTACCCTTCTTAAACAAAGAAGGCGGCGGCGGCCCCTCTTCTCTCCCCCCCCCCCCCCCACGCGGGCCAGGAGCGGTGCGGCGGCGGCGGCCCCTCTTCTCTCCCCCCCCCCCCCACGCGGGCCAGGAGCGGTGCGGCGGCGGCGGCCCCTCTTCTCTCCCCCCCCCCCCCCCCACGCGGGCCAGGAGCGGTGCGGCGGCGGCGGCCCCTCTTCTCTTCCCCCCCCCCCCCCCCCAGCCAGCAGCGGGGACCCCCCCCCCCCCCCAGCCAACAGCGGGGACCCCCCCCCCCAGCCAGCAGCGGGGACCCCCCCCCCCCCCCCCCAGCCAGCAGCGGGGACACAACCCCCCCCCCCAAGCCAGCAGCGGGGACACAACCCCCCCCCCCCCCCCAGCCAGCAGCGGGGACACAACCCCCCCCCCCCCCCCAGCCAGCAGCGGGGACACAACCCCCCCCCCCCCCCAGCCAGCAGCGGGGACACAACCCCCCCCCCCCCAGCCAGCAGCGGGGACCCCCCCCCCCCCAACCAGCAGCGACCACCGGCCCACTCGCCCCTCCCCCCCCCCCCCCCCAACTGCTGTGACCACCACGTGGCAAAGACAAAGGGACTCTCTCTCCTGGTTGAGTGGGGAAAAAAGAAAAAAGAGACTTGTATTTCTGTTCTTCCCAAAAGAAAACTGGTAAAGAGAAAAGGGGTAGGGGAAATAAATTTAAAAAAAAAAAATATATATATATATATATATATATACATATATAGATATATAATAATAAATAAAATAAAAATAGGGTGCGGAAAAGGGGGAAAAAGAAGAACAAGGAGAGAAGAAAAGATGAAGGGGAAGGGGGAGAAAAAAGTGCCAGAAAGGAGCCAAGAGAAAGGGGGCACCGGAAGTAGACTGGGCAAAGGGAAAGCCAGCTCGGGCGAACGAGTCAACACGCGAAGCGGCGGGAAGGATGCTTCGCCGCATCCAGAAGAGCTGGACGGGCGGGCAACCTCTCCCCTGGGGTTAGAGGGGGGCGTGAATTGGAAGGAAGCCTTTGCCGAGGTGGTGAGGGAGCAGCTGCAGGCATTCAAGGCAGAGTTAAAAGCAGACGCAGAGGCCGCAGCACAGGCAGCAGTGACCAGGGCCATGTCAGGGGTGCAGCAGGTTCTGACCAGATTGGAGAAGAAAGTGGATGCCCAAGGGAAGATACTGGAAGCCCAAGGGAAGATACTGGAAGCCCAGGGGGCAACCATTAAAGAGCTGGAGAAGGCAGCGACTGACGCGAGCGACCGGGTCATATCCCTGGAGAGGGGAATGGTGAAACTGAGTGCAACACAGGGGAGCCTGAAGGGCAGGGTAGACGACCAGGAGATCAGCTCGAGAAGGCAAAATATCAAGATAGTGGGCCTGCCAGAGGGGATAGAGGGTAGAAATCCCACAACATTCGTGGCTGCGATGCTGGGCTCCTTAGTGGGGCGGGAAACTTTTCCCACCCCACCGGAAATGGACAGAGCTCATCGGTCACTGCGCCCGAAGCCCAAGGAAGGGGAAAAACCGAGAGCAGTTATAGCCAGACTGCACCGGTACCGGGATAGGGAGACAATCCTGCGCTGGGCCAAGGAGAATAGAGCCTGCAATTGGGACGGGCACGCCATCCGAATCTACGAGGATTTTGGAGCGGACATAGCTAAGAGACGGGCGGAGTTCAACAGAGCGAAAGCAGCTCTCTATAAGAACAAAGTACGTTTTGGTATGCTGTACCCAGCAAAACTCTGGGTCACATACCAACACAAGGAATATTTCTTTACAGCCCCTGCCGAGGCGAATAGATTCGTCGAGGAGCACGGGCTGGAAAAACGCCATGGGAAGTAGGGACGAGGGGCCCATGGCAAGGAGACACGTCATGCCGACGGGGGGGTGGGGAGGGGCGAGGCAAAGCCAGCCCCCTCCCCCCTGGCAGAAACACCCAGAACGGAAAACAACCCAATGCCCTAGGGCCCGCTCCAGGTGGGAGGCCAGGCCCCGGCACGAGGGAACGGGAGTACTGGAGAGGGGAGAGGGGAAGCGGGACAGCAACCTCCGAGAGGGGAGCCACCGTGCTAGCAGGAAAGCTAGCGAAGGGGGCGCGCAACAGAGCAGGGCCGCAGCGCACCCCCAACAGGGGGGAAGGCGCCAGGCAGGGGAGGGGGGGGATCACCCATCAAAGGTGGGAGAGCAAATGGGGACAGGAATGGGGGAGAGAGGGGCAATGGAGGGGTACACAGGGGTATCCCCGAAAGGGATAGAGCGGGAGGGGGGGGGGGCACCCGGGGGGCGAGAGACCAGGGAGGGGAAACGCAGGGACGAAGGGACAAAAGAGGCCAGTAAGGGAATAGGGCCACAAAGTGCCACAGACAAGGGCTCGAAACAGGGAACTGCTGCAAGCACCCACCCAGTACGGTCTGTGGGTGAAGGGGCCCCCCGGAGTGCAGGGGACTACCCGCGTGGCGGACACAAAGTGGACGGCCATGGCGGGTGTCCCCGGGACAAGGGGGAACCCCGGAGCGCAGGGACCCGACCGCATGGGGAGAGCAGTGATAGTGGACATCCTGGACGGCCCCCTAACATAGGGAAACCCCAGAGGGCAGGGGCGCGTCCACCGGACAAATATGGTTAACCCCACAGGAGCAAGGGGGCAGAAGCCCCCCACCAGAATAGTCACCTGGAACGTAAGGGGACTTAACGGCCCAGTGAAGAGATCTAGAGTCCTCACCCACCTTAGAAACATGAGGGCCGACATAGTCTTCCTCCAAGAGACGCACTTGAGGGAGCAGGACCAACTGCGGGTAAGAAAGGGCTGGGTGGGACAAACCTATCATTCCTGTTATGGGGCAAGGGCCAGGGGGGTGGCGATCCTGATTGGCAAGAGGACAATGTTTAGGGCGACAAAGACGGTTACGGACCCAGGGGGACGGTATGTCATGGTCAGCGGGGCCCTGGATGGGGCGCCGGTAGTTCTAGTTAACGTGTACGCGCCCAACTGGGACGACACGAGCTTCATCCAAAAGACCATGGCAGAAATCCCGGACATAGCGACGCACCGACTAATCATGGGGGGGGACTTCAACTGTGTACAGGACCCAACGACGGACAGATCAAACCCCAGAACGGGGAAAACCTCAAACATGGCAAGGGAACTCAGCCACTATATGGAGCAGATGGGAGCAGTAGACCCCTGGAGGTTCGCCCACCCGGGGGAGAAATAATTCTCTTTCTTCTCCCCAGTACACAACGTGTACACCAGAATTGACTTCTTTGTGGTGGGGAAAACGGTGCTTCCAGAGATAGATAAGGTGGAATACTCCGCAATTGTGATATCAGACCACGCTCCACACTACATGGATGTGCGGCTAGAGACGGGAAGGGCCCAGCGCCCCAAATGGAGGTTGGACGGTGCCTTACTAGCTGACAAGGCCTTCAGCGAAAGGATAGCGCAGGCCATAGCGGAGTACACTGAGATCAACCAAAACGGGGAGGTCTCACCCTCCACGTTCTGGGAAGCGCTTAAGGCCGTACTAAGAGGGGAAATCATAGCCTACAAAGCGCAAAGAGATAGGGAGGAAAGGGTGGCTAGGCAGAAGCTGGTCGACTCCATACTGGAGGTAGACCATAAATACTCCGAGGCCCCGACTGTAGAACTCCTGGCGGAGAGAAAAGAATTACAAAGGAACTTTGACCTGCTCTCCACCAGGAAAGCAGTACACCAACTCCGCCAGGCACGCGGGGCCCTATACGAACACGGAGACAAAGCCAGCCGCCTGTTGGCCCACCAGCTGAGAAAGCAGGCAGCCAGCAGAGAAATTGCGCAAATCAGAGACACCAGAGGCACGTTGGAAACAGAACCAGAGAAGATTAACAAAACCTTCAAGGCCTTCTACCAAGAGCTGTACACCTCAGAGCCCCCAACGGGGAAGGCTGGGATGAACCGGTTTCTTGACGGACTGAACATACCAGTTGTGGGAGAGGGCAGAAAACGGGATCTGGAAGCACCACTAGCACTGGGAGAGATCATGGACAGCATTAGCTCCATGCAGGCGGGGAAGGCGCCGGGACCGGACGGATTCCCGGCGGACTTCTACAAAAAATTTGCGACAGCGCTGGCCCCGCACATGCGGGAGATGTTCACAGACTCGCTAGCTAGGGGCACGTTGCCACCCACGTTAGCACAGGCCTCAATCTCGCTGATACCTAAGAAAGACAAAGACCCAACGGAATGTGGGTCATACAGACCCATATCTCTGCTGAATGCAGACGCCAAAATACTGGCCAAAATCCTAGCCAAAAGGCTAGAAGACTGTGTACCTGAGGTGGTCACAGAGGACCAGACGGGCTTTGTCAAAGGTAGACAGCTGACCGCGAACATCAGGCGCCTGCTGAACGTGATAATGACCCCCTCCGGGGAGAGAACACAAGAGGTGATCGTCTCCCTGGACGCAGAAAAGGCCTTCGACAGAGTCGAATGGATATACCTCATAGAGGTACTGGAGCGGTTCGGGCTTGGAACAGGGTTCACAGCTTGGGTAAAGCTCCTGTACAACGCTCCCATGGCGAGTGTACAGACCAACAATACCAACTCCCAATACTTCCAGCTGCACAGGGGCACCAGACAAGGATGCCCACTGTCCCCGCTGCTGTTCGCACTAGCAATCGAACCGCTAGCAATCGCGCTCAGGGCAGCAAAAAATTGGAGGGGGATCCGAAGGGGAGGTAGAGAGCACAGAGTCTCACTCTATGCGGATGATCTGCTCCTCTATATCTCGGACCCACAAAGCAGCATGGACGGAATCATCGCGCTCCTGAAAGAGTTTGGAGCCTTCTCGGGCTACAAACTCAACATGAGCAAAAGTGAGATCTTCCCATTACACCCGCAAGGGGGGGGGGGGCAGCACTAAAGGGGCTGCCGTTCAAACAAGCCCGACATAAATTCCGCTACCTGGGGATCCAAATAGCCCATGACTGGAAAGGGATCCACAAATGGAACCTCACCAGCCTGACGGAGGAAGTTAAAAAGGACCTGCAAAGATGGAACACACTCCCGCTCTCCCTCGCGGGGAGAGTTCAGACGATCAAAATGAACGTACTGCCCAGGTTCCTCTTCCTGTTTAGATCCATTCCGATCTACATCCCCAAGGCCTTTTTCAAAGCGCTGGACAAACTCATCATGGCGTTCGTCTGGGGGGGTAAAAATGCTAGGATCCCAAAGAAGGTCTTACAAAAAACAAAAACCAGGGGAGGGTTAGCCCTCCCGAATCTACAATTCTACCACTGGGCAGCAACAGCCGAGCGAGTAAGGGGATGGATCCAGGAGCCAGAAGCTGAGTGGGTGCGTGCGGAGGAGGCCTCCTGCATGGGAACCTCCCTCCGGGCCCTCGCCACAGCAGCACTCCCATCCCCACCCAAAAAACACTCCAGCAGCCCAGTGGTGACAGCCACCCTCCAATCCTGGAACCAACTGCGGCAGCAACTTGGCCTGACCAAAATGTCGAACAGGGCTCCCATCTGCAACAACCATAGGTTCAAACCAGCACTGACCGACGCCACCTTCAAAAGGTGGAGGCAGGACGGGGGGACACTGACAGTCAGGGACCTATACACGGACGACAGGATCGCAACACTGGACGAACTGACAGAGAAATTTCAGCTAGCTGGGGGGAACGAGCTACGGTACCTGCAGCTCAAAAACTTCCTACGAAAGGAGACAAGGACGTACCCACAACCGCCACGACAGACACTACTGGAAGACCTACTGGACGCAAGTATCCTAGAGAAAGGGAACTGTAGTGACATGTATGACCGACTGGTAGATAGGGACGACACCGTACTGGACGCAACAAGGAGGAAATGGGAGGACGACCTGGGGATGGAGATCGGGTGGGGACTCTGGAGCGAAGCACTGCATAGGGTCAACTCCACCTCCACGTGCGCAAGGCTCAGCCTGACGCAACTAAAAGTGGTACATAGAGCCCACTTAACAAGAACCCGTATGAGTAGGTTCTTCCCGGAGGTGGAAGACAGATGTGAACGGTGCCAAAGAGGCCCGGCCAACCACGCCCACATGTTCTGGTCCTGCCCCAGACTCGTGGAGTACTGGACAGCCTTCTTCGAGGTAATGTCCAAAGTGGTGGGAGTGAGGGTGGAGCCATGCCCGATAGTGGCGGTCTTCGGGGTTTCAGAACAGCCTGATCTATTCCTGGGGAGGAGGGCGGATGCCCTTGCCTTTGCCTCCCTGATCGCCCGCCGTAGAATCCTGTTTGGCTGGCGGTCAGCAGCACCGCCCAGAGCTGCGGACTGGCTGTCCGACCTCTCGGAATCTCTCCAAATGGAGAAAATCAAATTTGCCATCCGAGGGTCGGACGACGGCTTCCACAGAACGTGGGAGCCATTCATGCAACTGTTCCGGGACCTATTTGTGGCCAATGTACAAGAGGAAGAATAGTCGGGGGAAGGTAGCGGGAGGGGGGGGGGGGGGGCTACAGGTTCGTTACGGGGGTTCGATGGCTAGCTAAGGCCCAAAACCAAGCTAAATAAACATGTTGAGGGGGGGAGGGGGGGGGGGCGCAGTTACTACTACGAAGATGCTTACCTGTAAATATGTATGTTAATTTTTGCGTGTTTGTTTTTGTTTGTTTTTTTTTTTCTCTCTCCTAACAATTTGTAATTTGTTCAATATAAAATACGAAAACTGAATAAAAACATTTATAAAAAAAAAAATATTCCGCACAGGCTTTGTCTGTTCCCAGCCTTCTAGCCCTGACAAATGCCTTTTTCTTTTTGACGAGGCCTACAATATCTCTCGTTGTCCAAGGTTCCCGAAATTTGCACTATTTATCCTTCTTCCCAACAGGAACAATGCCGGTCCTGAATTCCTTTCAACTGACATCTGACAACTGACACTCCCAAATGGGAGTGATCAAAGCTAAGAAGGGTGCTGATTGTGGCGCATAAAGAGATTAGTGTGTGTTAATGGCAGAACAAAGGTGAGCAGTGTGTCAAAGGACAACTAGGAACTATGGCCCAAATGGGGTGGGGTGGGGGGAAGACATATTGATGGAAGAAATGAAAATAAATTAATCGAAATAAAAACGGGATGAAGGTGAAGGAGAGAGTCCACAGTCTAAAGTTGTTGAACTCACTGTTAAGTCTGGAAGGCTGTAACGTGCTTAATCAGAAGGTGAGTTGCTGTTCATCCAGTTTGTGTTGGGCTTCACTGGAACATTGCAAGTGACAGATGAAGTACAATGTAGAGAAGTATGAAGTAATCCATTTTGGTTGGGAAAATGTGGAAAGACCTCTGTGTATTTGTGCATAAATCGTTGAAGGTGACAGGGCATTTTGAGACAGCAGCCAATAAAGCAGATGGTATCCTAGCTTTTATTTAAAGGTGAATTGAGTACAAGAGTAAGGAGGTCATGTTGAACTTGTATAAGATGGGGAATCACGGTGGCGCAGTGGTTAGCACTTCTGCCTCACGGCACCGAGGTCCCAGGTTCGATCCCAGCTCTGGGTCACTGTTGTGTGGAGTTTGCACATTCCCCCCCGTTTATGCGTGGGTTTTGCCCCCACAACCCAAAAGGTAGGTGGATTGGCCATGCTAAATTGCCCCTTAAATGGAAAAAATGAATTGGGTACTCTAAATTTATTTTTAAAAAGAACTTGTGTAAGATGCTAGTTGGGCTTCATCTGGAGACCATATTCAGTTCTGTGCACCATACTTGAGGAGGGATGTGATGGCATTGGAGAGAGTACAGAGGAGATTGACAAGATAAAGAATTGTAGCCATGAGGATAGATTGGAGACATTTGGACTGTTTTCCTTGGAGAAAAGAAGGCTGAGAGGAGACTTGATAGAGGTATTCAAGAGCCTGAGGGTTATGGACAGGATAAATAGTGAGAAACCGTTCCCTGCCAAGTGTACATCAAACATTAGAGGGCACAGATTCAAAACAACGGTTTGGCAAGGTTGTGAGATGCACTGCCGCAATGAGTCAGCACATCCACCCTCTCCGTTCCCAACTCCAGGCTGTCACACACAGCTTATTAAAATCTATACCAATGCAGTGAAGATGCTTCACATTAATATCATCTCATTCAGCCAGTAATAAGCTGAAGTAGATATCTGATGAGAAGTCTGTCACAGGGCAGGAAATACAAACTGGAGGCTACACACAATCATTTCAATTTATTTTAGTTTCGGTGCAGGTAGTGTTCATAATTGAAGTTTACATTCATCAATCTGTATTGACATTCACACTTAAAAAGAATTAAACATGGATTTTAAATATATAATGACTCATCAGCCTGCTCTCTGCTCCGTATGCCTTCATTATCTTTGTTTGATTAATGAGCTACTTCAGTAGCTGCACCCACTGTGAAGTGAAATACAAATGGCTTCTCCATGCTCTGATTCACTTTCTGCCAACTTGTTCTGGAATCTCACCAGAGAATGGCATTTCAGTGCAACTGAGTGACAATGAAAGAGAGATGTCAGCCACACAACTTCTCCTCAGTCTCCTGCTCATTATGTGAAGGGATGACACTCTCACTTTCCTGCTAAGGAAGGAGATTCTGGTCCCAATATTTATGAGGAGGCAGTAAGGGCATGGGGGAGGGCAAAGCACCCGGCAAGGCCAGGGGCACAGGTACTACAATCCTAATGACAGAAACCATGATTCAGTTTATAGCTCCTCTTGCAGGAGGTATATTCAGCCTGGGATCTGCTCAGAGGGAAAGTCACTGGTGGGAGTTCACAACCAGGGTGAGGGACTGGGAGCAGCCAAAAGAATGGACATGCAGGGCAGAGCTCACTGGACATCTCAAAGCACTTTGCAACTAATGAACTATTGTCCTGTTGAAAAATAGGAGCAGATTTCCACACAGCAATCTCCCAAAAACAGCATTGATTTATATTGCAAGCCCTGAAGTGAGAGTTGAGCCAGAACCTTGTGACTCAGCACCGAGAGAGATACCTACTGGGCGAGAATGATACAAATTGAACGAGTGATACCAAGGGGGAAGAATGACACCAATTGGGCGAGAGTGATACCAAGTGAGTGAGAGGGATACCAACTAGGGAAGAGTGATACCAACTGGGCAAAAGTGATACCAACTGGGGAAGAAAGATACCAACTGAGTGAGAGTGATATCAACTGGGGAAGTGTGATTCCAACTGGGAAAGAGTAAAACTAACTGGGAATGAGGAATTCGAACTGAGAAGGAGCGAAACCAACTGGGGAAGATTGATACCATCTGGGGAAAAGTGATTCCAACTGGGAAGAGTGATACCTATTGGGGAAGAGGGATACTAACTGGGGAATAATGATACTAACTGGGAATGAAAAATACCAATTGGGCCAGAATGATACCAACTGAGTGAGAGTGATACCAACTGGGAAAGAGCGATATCAACTTGGGAATAATGATACCAATTTGGAGAGAGTGACACCAACTGGGTGAGAGTGATATCAACTGGGAAAGAGTGAAACTAACTGGGGAAGAACAAAACAAGCTGGGGAAGATTGAAACCAACTGGTGAAGAGTGAAACCATCTGGGGAAAAGTGAAACCAGCTCGGGAAAAGTGGTACCAACTGTGGACGAATGATATGAACTGGAGAACAGTGACAGCAGGTAGGCAAGAGTGAAACCAACTGGGATAAGATTTATACCAACTGGGGAAGATTGAAACCATCTGGGGAAAAGTGAAACCAGCTCGGGAAAAGTGGTACCAACTGGGGAAGAATGATATCAACTGGAGAACAGTGACAGCAGGTAGGCAAGAGTGAACTGGGATAAGATTTATACCAACTGGGGAAGAGTGATATCAATTGCGTGACATTGATGCCCACTGGAGAAGAGTGATAACATTGGGCGAGAGAGATAGCAATTGGATGAGAGTAACACCAATTGTGGTCGAGTGATACCAAATGAGGAAGAGTAATACCAAATGGACGAGAGTGATGCCAGCTGGGGAAGAGGCTGGCCAACTGGGGAAGGGCTGGTTTAGCACACTGGGCTAAATCGCTGGCTTTTAAAGCAAACCAAGGCAAGCCAGCAGCACGATTCAATTCCTGTACCAGCCTCCCCGAACAGGTGCCGGAATGTGGCGACTAGGGGCTTTTCACAGTAACTTAATTGAAGCCTACTCGTGACAATAACTGATTTTCATTTAATTTTCATTTTCATTTCAAGAGTGATACTAACAGTACAAGTGTGGTAACAAATGGGCAATAGTGATACTAACTGAGCAAGACTGTAACCAACTCAACAAGAGTGACACCAACTGGGGAAGACTGTTTTCAACTGGGAAGAATGGTACCAACTGGGGAAGGCTGCTTTCAACTGGGAAGAGTGGTACCAACTGGGAAAGAGTGATACCAACTGGGGGAGAGTGACACCAACTGGGGGAGAATGATACCAACTGGGGGAGAGTGACACCAACTGGGGGAGAGTGATACCAACTGGGGGAGAGTGACACCAACTGGGAAGAGTGGTACCAACTGGGGAAGAGTGATGCCAACTGGGGAAGACTGTTTTCAACTGGGAAGAGTGGTACCAACTGGGGAAGAGTGACACCAACTGGGAAAGAGTGATGCCAACTGGGAAATAGTGATGCCAACTGGGGAAGAGTGATTCCAACTGGGGAAGAGTGACACCAACTGGGGAAGAGTGATGCCAACTGGGGAAGAGTGATGCCAACTGGGGAAGACTGTTTTCAACTGGGAAAGAGTGACTCCAACTAGGGAAGAGTAACTCCAACTGGGGGAGAGTAATACCAACTGGGGGAGAGTGATTCCAACTAAGTGAGAGTGACTCCAACTGGGGAAGAGTAACTCCAACTGGGGGAGAGTAATACCCACTGGGGGAGAGTGATTCCACCTGAGTGAGAGTGACTCCAACTGGGGAACAGTAACTCCAACTGGGGGAGAGCGATTCCAACTGAGTGAGAGTGACTCCAACTGGGGAAGAGTAACTCCAACTGGGGGAAAGTAATACCAACTGGGGGAGAGCGATTCCAACTGAGTGAGAGTGACTCCAACTGGGGAAGAGTAACTCCAACTGGGGGAGAGTAATACCAACTGGGAAAGAGTGACACCAACTGGGGGAGAGTGACTCCAACTGGGGGAGAGTGACACCAACTGGGAAAGAGTGACACCAACTGGGGGAGAGTGACACCAACTAGGGAAGAGTGACACCAACTGGGGAAGAGTGACACCAACTGGGGGAGAGTGACACCAACTGGGGGAATGTGATACCAACTGGGGAAGAGTGATGCCAACTGGGGAAGAGTGATGCCAACTGGGGAAGAGTGACACCAACTGGGGGAGAGTGACACCAACTGGGGGAGAGTAACACCAACTGGGGAAGAGTGATACCAACTGGGGGAGAGTGACACCAACTGGGGGAGAGTGACACCAACTAGGGAAGAGTGACACCAACTGGGGGAGAGTGACACCAACTAGGGAAGAGTGACACCAACTAGGGAAGAGTGATACCAACTGGGGAAGAGTGACACCAACTGGGGAAGAGTGACACCAACTGGGGAAGAGTGACACCAACTGGGGGAGAGTGACACCAACTGGGGAAGAGTGGTACCAACTGGGGAAGAGTGACACTAACTGGGGAAGAGTGACATCAACTGGGGGAGAGTGACACCAACTGGGGGAGAGCGATTCCAACTGAGTGAGAGTGACTCCAACTGGGGAAGAGTAACTCCAACTGGGGGAAAGTAATACCAACTGGGGGAGAGCGATTCCAACTGAGTGAGAGTGACTCCAACTGGGGAAGAGTAACTCCAACTGGGGGAGAGTAATACCAACTGGGAAAGAGTGACACCAACTGGGGGAGAGTGACTCCAACTGGGGGAGAGTGACACCAACTGGGAAAGAGTGACACCAACTGGGGGAGAGTGACACCAACTAGGGAAGAGTGACACCAACTGGGGGAGAGTGACACCAACTGGGGGAGAGTGACACCAACTGGGGGAATGTGATACCAACTGGGGAAGAGTGATGCCAACTGGGGAAGAGTGACACCAACTGGGGGAGAGTGACACCAACTGGGGGAGAGTAACACCAACTGGGGAAGAGTGATACCAACTGGGGGAGAGTGACACCAACTGGGGGAGAGTGACACCAACTAGGGAAGAGTGACACCAACTGGGGGAGAGTGACACCAACTAGGGAAGAGTGACACCAACTAGGGAAGAGTGATACCAACTGGGGAAGAGTGACACCAACTGGGGAAGAGTGACACCAACTGGGGAAGAGTGACACCAACTGGGGGAGAGTGACACCAACTGGGGAAGAGTGGTACCAACTGGGGAAGAGTGACACTAACTGGGGGAGAGTGACACCAACTGGGCGAGAGCGATTCCAACTGAGTGAGAGTGACTCCAACTAGGGACGCGTGACTCAAAGTGGGGAAGCATGACTCCAACTGGAGAAGAGTGATGCCAACTGTGTGTGAGTGATACCAACTGAGCCAAGGTTGACATTTCTCAAAGTCAAGGTCTACCTCAGGGATCCATCATTGCTTATTTCCCTGTCGATGTATGATCAAAAGAACACCCTGAGTAACTGTGTGCAGTGTTTTGTGTCATTATCACACTAAATTGCTTCCAAATCGATTAGTTGTGTTAACTTGTCCACTCGATAAACACTTCAATCCCTCAGAACTGCAACACAATGCCGGTGTGCATTTCAATTAAATACAACCAACCAGTTCCTGCCGAATATATGCAGTTTTAATCAATCACTTTTTCATTGCATTTTTAATCAATGTTGATTAATTAATCAACAAAGTCCAGTTTCAAAATAGACCCCAACCTTTATTTTGAATACTGACTGTGCATGGGAACCTGTCACTAGCATGTCCGGCTCAGTTCAGTTACCATGGTTACCAATCCTTCAGCAGAATTACGTTAGTAAATTGATTTTCACACAATCTTTTGTTCATGATTAGACATGTCTGTTGTAATCAAGGTTAAATCTGGATTGAAAACTGCTTTAATATTACAAAGGTAATACTTTAAAATGTTGAGCTGATTCTAACTGACGCTAATACTGTAACAGTCTTTTAACAAAATAAAGAATATTGTGTCTGGTCCAACAATCTTTATCATCTGTGTTTTTACATCTGCAATCGGCAAAGAGCGTCAGTCAAACTTAGCAGCCTGGAGTTTCTGCTTTGGGGGCAATTCAAGATCCAGAGACAAATTACGTTGAAAGTTAGGCCAGTTTTTAAGAAGCACTTTTGCTCAGGTATCCACTCAAACTCATTTGCCCAACACCAAACTTCAAATCTTCCATGATCCAGTGAAATCAGGAAACACTCCGAATGTAATTTAAACACAATTTGTGTTTTCCTGATGATATTTAATAGTGATGACCTGTAGCAGGTTCATTAAACAGCTGAAAATGGGGCTATCACTCAAGTTATTTTCCATCAGTCCCTGCGAATCATTGAAAATGACTATAAGAACGAAGTATACTGCGCGAGTATAGCCCCCCAGGGGGGGATGCCTGAGCAGTGCCCTGGCACTGACCACGGCACTACCCTTTGGCATAGGTTACAGATCTGGCAGTGTGAAAATGTGCTAAGGGTCATTATGGGGGGCAGTGACGGGTTGGCCCTCTGGGGAGCTGGGGGGGGTGGGGGGGGGGGGGGGTGGGTCGAAGAGTGCTGAGGCCATTGAAAGGGGAAGTTTTGCAGGCATGGACGGAGAAGCTGGCAGTGATGGGAAAGTTGCAGGCACAAGCGGGGGGGTGGGTAGTGAGGGGGGAACTTGTAGGCATGGGCAGGGGAGCGGGCAGTGAGGGGGCAAGTTACAGGCACAGGCTGGGAAGTTGCAGGCACGGGCGGGGGGGGGAAGTGGTTAATGAGGGGGGGGAAGTTGCAGGCATGGGATGGGGAGTGGTCAGTGAGGGGGAACACCATTGACACTCCACGGTGGGCAGTGGGGCGGAGTCCCCAGTGATTGAGCGGGGGAGGGTTAACGCCGGTGATACCTCTGTGGTTGGTGGGGTGTGGGAGAGTTGATCTTCAGTTCTCATTGGGCGACCTTTAAAGGTGGCGCCCCGATCTTTGTTGAGCCGGGCTTGTTGGTTCAATTAGGCCCTGCCCCACCAGACTGATGGCATAAACCCCGCCCACGGTAGCATGGTGGGCAGCACGGTAGCATGGTGGGCAGCACGGTAGCATGGTGGGCAGCACGGTAGCATGGTTGGGCAGCACGGTAGCATGGTGGTTAGCATAAATGCTTCACAGCTCCAGGGTCCCAGGTTCGATTCCCGGCTGGGTCACTGTCTGTGCGGAGTCTGCACGTCCTCCCCGTGTGTGCGTGGGTTTCCTCCGGGTGCTCTGGTTTCCTCCCACAGTCCAAAGATGTGCGGGTTAGGTGGATTGGCCATGCTAAATTGCCCGAAGTGTCCTAAAAAGTAAGGTTGGGGGGGGGTTGTTGGGTTACGGGTATAGGGTGGATACGTGGGTTTGAGTAGGGTGATCATTGCTCGGCACAACATCGAGGGCCGAAGGGCCTGTTCTGTGCTGTACTGTTCTATGTTCTATGTTCACTCATTTGTTTTACTCAGAGAGGCTCAAGATCTGGCGTGAACACTTGGGCGGGATTCTACAATCGCCGAAATCCCCGAATGCTCCGCCGCCTCAAAAACGTCGTATTCGGGGAGTAAGCCGCAGACATATGAATGGCCTCAGGACATCACCTGAAGCCCTCCCCCGATGCTCCACCCCTGATGGGCCGAGTCCCCGATGGCATGGGACACGTGTGCTCACACCGTTCGGGGACCTCGCATGGCATCTGCCAACTGAGTTCAGTGCCGCCACAGTCGAGGGGAAGCCGTTTTGCTGGTAAGGGGGGGCTTCGTCGAGGGCTGGGGGGACTGGTGGGAGGTGGCGAGGCTAGTCACAGGGGGTGCTGTATTTAGCAGGCTGGACCCACACGCAACCGGCACCATGTTGCATGGCGCAGCCGCTGCAGGCCTCTATCGTGTGCATGCGCAACCACAGACCCGGCCATTCTCCGGCCGTATCCGCTGCGTGACTGCCAGTCCCACCGGACGGAGGATTGGTGCGGGGGCCACAGCCACTTTCTGGTCAAAAGACCAGACGATCCTGCGGCTTTGAGAATCCAGCCCCTTATCTGTGCAGCCTGAGAGCTACACGGCGGGTTTCAGTCAGAGTCTGACACTTTGGGGAAAATTTGGTAAGAATCCGGCCAATGGTTTTGTTTTTCAGCATTGGAGCTGATGTTACTACGGGTAGTTCTTCGTGTGAAATGTTTTTAGAAGTTTTTGCCGATCAATGTTCATAGAACATAGAAAATACAGAACAGAACAGGCCCTTCGGCCCACAATGTTGTGCCGAATTTTTGTCCTAGATTAAGAACAAATTAATCCACACCCCATCATTCTACCGTAACCCATGTACCTATCCAATAGCAGCTTGAATGTCCCTAATGTTTCCGACTCAACTACTTCCACAGGCAGTGCATTCCATGCCCCCACTACTCTCTGGGTAAAGAACCTACCTCTGACATCCCCCCTATATGTTCCACCATTCACCTTAAATTTATGTCCCCTTGTAATGGTTTGTTCTACATCCACTACTTTACCTTCATCCACGTGCTTGGTCACCTCCTCAAAGAATTCAATAAGACTTCTATCGGTTAGCCAGTTCATTATCCAACTGGCCAAATTCCCACTATCCCATACCTCCTTACTTTCTGCATAAGCCTACCATGGGGAATCTTATCAAATGCCGTACTAAAATCCATGTACACTACATCCACTGCTTTGCCTTCATCCACGTGCTTGGTCCCCTCCTCAAAGAATTCAATAAGACTTGTGAGGCAAGACCTACCCCTCACAAATCAGTGCTCACTATCCCTAATCAAGCAGTGTTTTTCCAGATGCTCAGAAATCCTCTCCCTCAGTACCCTTTCCATTACTTTGCCTACCACCGAAGTAAGACAAACTGGCCTGTAATTCCCAGGGTTATCCCTATTCCATTTTTTGAACAGGGGTACGACATTCACCATTCTCCAATCCCCTGGTACCACCCCTGTTGACAGTGAGGACGAAAAGATCATTGCCAACAGCTCTGCAATTTCATCTCTTGCTTCCCATAGAATCCTTGGATATATCCCGTCAGGCCCGGGAGACTTGTCTATCCTCAAGTTTTTCAAATTGCCCAACACATTTTCATTCCGAACAAGTATCTCCTCAAGCTTATCAGTCTATTTCACATTGTCCTCTCCAACAATATGGCCCCTCTTATTCGTAAATACTGAAAAAAAGTACTCGTTCAAGACCTCCTATCTCTTCAGACTCTGTACACAATCTCCCGCTACTGTCCTTGATCGGACCTACCCTTGCTCTAGTCATTCTCATATTTCTCACATGTAAAAGGCCTTGGGGTTTTCCTTGATCCTACCGCCAAAGATTTTTCATGCCCTCTCTTAGCTCTCCTAATCCCTTTCTTCAGTTCCCTCCTGGCTATCTTGTATCCCTCCAGCACCCTGTCTGAACCTTGTTTCCTCAGCCTTACATAAGTCTCCTTCTTCCTCTTAACAAGACATTCAACCTCTCATGTCAACCATGGTTCCCTCACTCGACCATCTCTTCCCTGCCTGACAGGGACGTACATATCAAGGACACGTAGTATCTGTTCCTTGAACAAGTTCCACATTTCAATTGTGTCCTTCCCTGACAGCCTTTGTTCCCAACTTATGCACTTCAGTTCTTGTCTGACAGCAACGTATTTACCCTTCCCCCAATTGTAAACCTTGCCCTGTTGCACGCACCTATCCCTCTCCATTACTAAAGTGAAAGTCACAGAATTGTGGTCACTATCTCCAAAATGCTCCCCTATGAACAAATCTATCACTTGTCCTGGTTCATTACGAAGTCCCAAATCCAATATGGCCTCCCCTCTGGTCGGACAATCTACATCCTGTGTTAGAAAAGCTTCCTGGACACACTGCACAAACACTACCCCATCCAAACTATTTGATCCAAAGAGTTTCCACTCAATGTTTGGGAAGTTGAAGTCACCCATGACTACTACCCTGTGACTTCTGCACCTTTGCAAAATCTGTTTCCCAATCTGTTCCTCCACATCTCTGCTGCTATTGGGGGGGCCTATAGAAAACTCCCAACAAGGTGACTGCTCCTTTCCTATTTCTGACTTCAACTTCTGACCTCAGTAGGCAGATCCTCCTCGAACTGCCTTTCTGCAGCTGTTATACTATCTCTAATTAACAATACCACCCCCCACCTCACTTCTTTTACCACCCTCCCTAATCTTATTGAAACATCTATAACCAGGAACCTCCAACAACCATTTCTGCCCCTCTTCTATCCAAGTTTCCGTGATGGCCACAACATCGTAGTCCCAAGTACCGATTCATGCCTTAAGTTCACCCACCTTATTCCTGATGCTTCTTGCGTTGAAGTATACACACTTCAACCCATCTCCGTGCCTGCAAGTACTCTCCTTTGTCAGTGTTACCTTCCCCACTGCCTCACTACACGCTTTGACGTCCTGAACATCGGCTACCTTAGTTGCTGAACTACAAATCCGGTTCCCATTCCCCAGCCAAATTAGTTTAAACCCTCCTGAAGAGTCCTAGATAACCTCTCTCCCAGGATATTGGTGCCCCTCTGGTTCAGATGTAACCCGTCCTGCTTGTACAGGTCCCACCTTCCCCAGAATGTGCTCCAATTATCCAAATACCTGAAGCCTTCCCTCCTTTAACATTCCTGCAGCCACATGTTCAACTGCACTCTCTCCCTATTCCTAGCCTCGCTATCACGTGGCACTGGCAACAAACCAGAGATGACAACTCTGTCTGTCCAGGCTTTTAACTTCCAGCCTAACTCCCTAAACTCGTTTATTACAGCCACACCCCTTTTCCTCCCTCTGTCGTTGGTACCAATGTGCACCACGACTTCTGGCTGCTCACCCTCCCCCTTAGCAAAGGCAGTTTAGCAAAGAGAGGAGTTCAGAAGGAGGGGAAACAGAAAGAAATCATTCATCAAAAGATGAGGCAAAGCCAGTAAAGGTCACTGGTTCTATCAATTTCAAAGGATTCTACGGTTCTGCCAGATTCTTACTTCTACTCAGCAGTAGAATTCTGCTGTTATGTAGGTGTCTCTCTTTCATCCAGTCTAAGTGCTCGGGATATTAAAGTTGTAAGGGAATTAGTGAAGTGGAATTCAAGAAAGGAAATCTTTCACCTACCGTGAACATCGATGGTGATGAGTGCAGCCAGAGTTATTCTCGCCATTTTGGTAAGCTTACCCCGTACCAGGGTGACAATATCTTCAATTTGTTTATTACTTTTCTCCAGGAAGTCACGCAGTCCATTCTTCTTCTGAGTGATGGCCTGTAAGGAAAACAAGGCTGAAGGATGCTGCAAATTGTTTGCTTATTTGCATCAAGCTGGAGAGATTGACTATTTCATTTGTCAGTTTCGATTTGTTTCACAGTAATTGATGTTATTGGTTCCAAACTAAAAACTCATGAAATGAACAGCGCAGACAGACATCTTCAATGTGAGTCTGGGTAATTTACCAGGCCCTCTACTTTATCTTTCACGGATGATTAGGAATATTCTCTTTCAATTGTCGGCTATTTGAATATATTTCTGGCTTCTGCTAATAAAACAGCAGGAACCGAGCCAATGACATCAAGTGTAAATGATCAAAATCACATCAGCCTCATCCATCACTCTTTTGTTTCATTGACTTTGACATCTCCTTATTTAGAAACGTCCATTTGGTACATTCTTTTTATATTAAATTGAAAATAATTGGATGGCGTGAAGTAATTTAATTAAGGAAATTTCTAACTTTTTATACCGGGTTTGTGTATCACTGGAAGTAGGAGGACCACATTCGCAGCTGTAACACACAACTGTTGTGTAGCTCTCAATATAAACAGTTTCAGCAACAATACCAATCTCTGGTGCCACAAAGGGCATTTGATATATCCTTTATATAGTTAACATATTATTTTGAATATGTTTGTGGATATGGACTCCACTGGTGAAGGAACAGTGATATTGATCCAGTGACAGTAATTTCCATCCAATGGTGATATTGATCCAGTGACACTGGGCAGCACGGTAGCACAGTGGTTAGCATAAATACTTCACAGCTCCAGGGTCCCAGGTTCGATTCCCGGCTGGGTCACTGTCTGTGTGGAGTCTGCACGTCCTCCCCGTGTGTGCGTGGGTTTCCTCCGGGTGCTCCGGTTTCCTCCCACAGTCCAAAGATGTGCGGGTTAGGTGGATTGGCCATGATAAATTGCCCGTAGTGTCCTAATAGTAAGGTTAAGGGGGGGGTTGTTGGGTTACGGGTATAGGGTGGATACGTGGGTTTGAGTAGGGTGATCATTTGTTCGGCACAACATCGAGGGCCGGAGGGCCTGTTCTGTGCTGTACTGTTCTATGTTCTATGATTCATCAGACTGAAGTTAAAGTTCGCTGAACAGTGCATTTAGCACCGAGAAACGTCCCGTTATCCAATGGCACTTTCCCGTTTCTTTTGGCTTCAGCTCACCAGCAGGAAAGGCTTCTCGCAGATCAGGGTGTCATTTTGTTTGGCGGCCCCAATCTCCAACCCTCCCCCATTTTCCTCTCCCCCCTCCAGTCCCGACCCCTGGCAGTGCCAGCCAGGGTGGCACTGCCAGGGTGCCCCGGTGGCATTGCAAAGATGGCAGTGCCAGAGTTCCCAGGTGCCAGGGAGAGTTTCAGGGTGTCACCCTGCCTGCCCCTGACTGGATGGGGGTCTCCAATGTCCTGGGAGACACCCCCAGGTGTTGTTATGCCTGGTCCAGTTTGTGTGGACCAATACTAAACGGTGTCCTGGCAAGGTTTACAAGGTGCGGCCGTTGAGTCCCGGGCACCTGGTGAATCCAGCGTGTGGGCTCATATTCAGATTTGGATCTCCCCAGTGAGGGCAAGATCCACATCGTGCCGGGGGGGGGGGGGGGGGGGGGGGGGGGGGGGACGAGTCAGGTGACTCATGATCGGCACGGAGCCCAATTTTGGGCTCTTCCAGGATTCACCCATTCAGCCCGGCTCCGTGCCAGGCGTGACAGTGTATGCTTTAACACGTCAGAAGAAGTAAAGAACATTTCAAAATGGGTAAGAAGTCTCACAACACCTGCTTAAAGTCAAACAGGTTTGTTTGGAATCACTAGCTTTTGGAGCGTAGCTCCTTCATCAGGTGAGTGAACTGCACTCCGAAACCTAGTGATTCCAAACAAACATTTGGACTTTAACCTGGTGTTGTTGACTTCTTACTGTGCTCACCCCGCCCCAATCCACATCATTTGAAAATGAGACAACACAGGCCATTCGACCAAACCATGCCAGTGAAGTTATCCTTCACTGAACTCTCCTCCAATCTCTCCTAATCTAAATTATTGTAATGCTCTTGTCTTCTCTGTCATAGGCTTGTCTAGCTTTCTCTGAAATGCATTGATCTATTTGCTTCAACCACTCTCTGTGGCAGTGAGTTCCACCTTCTCACCACTCTCTGGGTGAAGGTGGTTCTTCTGAATTTCTGATTGGATTTCTGGGTGACTGTCTTATATTGACGGCCTCAAGTTTTGCTCTTCCCCATAAGAGGAAATATTCTTGCCCTGTCCACGCTAACAAAACCTTTCAGATTTTCAAATGTTTCTACTGGATCACCCCTCAGCCTTCTTTTTTCAAGGGAAAAGTGTGCCAATTCCCACATATTTCTGTGATCAGGGTTTAAAATCCTTGGGGTGGAATCGATCTGGTGTTGGAACCTTGTCAGCCTTTTGTGCCATTAATTTCCTCCATTACAATTATTTTGCTCATGTGAAACTTGGTGACTCCCTGATTCAATATTCATTTTCTTGGGATGTTCAGCATGCTGATCTCTTCCATCACTGTAAATACAGGCGCAAAGTAATTGGTCAACATGTTCTCCATTTCCTTACTCTCACTGACCACATCCCCATCATCTGTTCAATGGGCCCATTTCCTCCTGGCCTCATTTACAGAGCATTACTCTGGGTCTTTGGTCTACTAGTCTGGTGAAAATACCACTACGCTACTGCCCCCTCCCCCCCCCCCCCCCCCTCCAAAGAACAGAACAGAATAGAACCATGGTGCAAGAGGGAGGGATTCAAATTCCTGGGGCATTGGGACCGGTTCTGGGGGAGGTGGGACCAGTACAAACCGGTCTGCACCTGGGCAGGACTGGAACCGATGTTTTCTAGAGCTGTTGGGGAGGGTTTAAACTAATGTGGCAGGGGGATGGGAACCGATGCAGGAAGTTGGAAGGTAGTAAAACAGGGACAGAAGCAAAAGGAAGTAAGGGGAAAAGTGCAAGGCAGAGAAGACATAGTCAAAAATCTAAAAGGGCGACAGTACCAGGTACAGTGACTGAGGGGAGCTCAGTGAATAGGCCCAGTAATAACAAAAGGAATAAAACTGGAGATGTTAAGATTCAAAACAGAGGTAAAAAATCAACATAAGTGTACTTTACCTGAATGCTCGTAGTATTCGGAATAAAGTAAATGAGTTGATGGCACAAATCATCGTAAATGACTATGATTTAGTGGCCATTACTGAAACATGGTTAAAGGATGGTCACGACTGGGAGTTAAATATCCGAGGGTATCAAACTATTCGGAAGGACAGAGTGAATGGTAAGGGAGGTGGTGTTGCTCTGTTATTTAAGGATGACATCCGGGCAATAGTAAAGGATGACATCGGTGCTATGGAGGATAAGGTTGAATCCATTTGGGTGGAAATCAGGAATAGTAAGGCGAAAAAGTCACTGATAGGAGTAGTCTATCGGCCACCAAATAGTAACGATATGGTGGGGCAGGCAATAAACAAAGAAATAACTGATGCATGTAGAAATGGTACAGCAGTTATCATGGGGGATTTTAATCTACATGTCGATTGGTTTAACCAGGTCGGTCAAGGCAACCTTGAGGAGGAGTTTATAGAATGTATCCGCGATAGTTTCCTAGAACAGTATGTAATGGAACCTACGAGGGAACAAGCGGTCCTAGATCTTGTCCTCTGTAATGAGACAGGATTGATTCATGATCTCATAGTTAGGGATCCTCTCGGAAGGAGCGATCACAATATGGTGGAATTTAAAATACAGATGGAGGGTGAGAAAGTAAAATCAAATACTAGTATTTTGTGTTTAAACAAAGGAGATTACAAGTGGATGAGAGAAGAACTAGCTAAGGTAGACTGGGAGCTAAGACTTTATGGTGGAACAGTTGAGGAACAGTGGACAACCTTCCAAGTGATTTTTCACAGTGCTCAGCAAAGGTTTATACCAACAAAAAGGAAGGACGGAAGAAAGAGGGAAAATCGACCGTGGATATCTAAGGAAATAAGGGAGAGTATCAAATTGAAGGAAAAAGCATATAAAGTGGCAAAGATTGGTGGGAGGCTAGAGGACTGGGAAATCTTTAGGGAGCAACAGAAAGCTACTAAAAAAGCTATAAAGAAGAGTAAGATAGAGTATGAGAGTAAACTTGCTCAGAATATAAAAACAGACAGTAAAAGTTTTTACAAATATATAAGACAAAAAAGAGTGGCTAAGGTAAATATTGGTCCTTTAGAGGATGAGAAGGGAGTTTTAATAATGGGAAATGAGGAAATGGCTGAGGAACTGAACAGGTTTTTTGGGTCGGTCTTCACAGTGGAAGACACAAATAACATGCCAGCGACTGATAGAAATGAGGCTATGACAGGTGAGGACCTTGAGAGGATTGTTATCACTAAGGAGGGAGTGATGGGCAAGCTAATGGGGCTAAAGGTAGACAAGTCTCCTGGCCCTGATGGAATACATCCCAGAGTGCTAAAAGAGATGGCTAGGGAAATTGCAGATGCACTAGTGATAATTTACCGAAATTCACTAGATTCTGAGGTGGTCCCGGTGGATTGGAAATTAGCAAACGTGACGCCACTGTTTAAAAAAGGAGGTAGGCAGAAAGCAGGAAATTATAGGCCAGTGAGCTTAACTTCGTTAGTAGGGAAGATGCTGGAATCTATCTTCAAGGAAGAAATTGCAAGGCATCTGGATAGAAATTGTCCCATTGGGCAGACGCAGCATGGGTTCGTAAAAGGCAGGTCATGCCTAAGTAATTTAGTGGAATTTTTTGATGACATTACCAGTGCAGTAGATAACGGGGAGCCGATGGATGTGGTATATCTGGATTTCCAGAAAGCCTTTGACAAGGTGCCACACAAAAGGTTGCTGCATAAGATAAAGATGCATGGCATTAAGGGTAAAGTAGTAGCATGGATAGAGGATTGGTTAATTAATAGAAAGCAAAGAGTTGGGATAAATGGGTGTTTCTCTGGTTGGCAATCAGTAGCTAGTGGTGTCCCTCAGGGATCCGTGTTGGGCCCACAATTGTTCACAATTTACATAGATGATTTGGAGTTGGGGACCAAGGGCAATGTGTCCAAGTTTGCAGATGACACTAAGATGAGTGGTAAAGCGAAAAGTGCAGAGGATACTGGAAGTCTGCAGAGGGATTTGGATAGGTTAAGTGAATGGGCGAGGGTCTGGCAGATGGAATACAATGTTGACAAATGTGAGGTTATCCATTTTGGTAGGAATAACAGCAAACGGGATTATTATTTAAACGATAAAATATTAAAGCATGCCGCTGTTCAGAGAGACTTGGGTGTGCTAGTGCATGAGTCACAGAAGGTTGGTTTACAAGTGCAACAGGTGATTAAGAAGGCAAATGGAATTTTGTCCTTCATTGCTAGAGGGAGGGAGTTTAAGACTAGGGCGGTTATGTTGCAATTGTATAAGGTGTTAGTGCGGCCACACCTGGAGTATTGTGTTCAGTTTTGGTCTCCTTACTTGAGAAAGGACGTACTGGCGCTGGAGGGTGAGCAGAGGAGATTCACTAGGTTAATCCCAGAGCTGAAGGGGTTGGATTATGAGGAGAGGTTCAGTAGACTGGGACTGTACTCGTTGGAATTGAGAAGGATGAGGGGGATCTTATAGAAACATTTAAAATTATGAAGGGAATAGATAGGATAGATGTGGGCAGGTTGTTTCCACTGGCGGGTGACAGCAGAACTAGGGGACATAGCCTCAAAATAAGGGGAAGTAGATTTAGGACTGAGTTTAGGAGGAACTTCTTCACCCAAAGGGTTGTGAATCTATGGAATTCCATGCCCAGTGAAGCAGTTGAGGCTCCTTCATTACATGTTTTTAAGGTAAAGATAGATAGTTTTTTGAAGAATAAAGGGATTAAGGGTTATGGTGTTCGGGCTGGAAAGTGGAGCTGTGTCCACAAATGATCAGCCATGATCTAATTGAATGGCGGAGCAGGCTCGAGGGGCCAGATGGCCTACTCCTGCTCCTTGTTCTTATGTTCTTATTAGAGTTCCCACAGTGTTTAAGGAGGCTATTCAGCCCATCGTGTCTGCACCGACCTTCCAAAGAAGACACTACTTCGGCCCATTCCCCCCGCCCTATCCCCGTAACCCCACATCGTGATCATGGCCAATTCACCTAACCCGCACATCTTTGGGCTGTGCGACGAAACCAGAGCATCCGGAGGAAACCCATGCGGGCACAGGGAGAATGTGCAAACTCCACACAGTCACCCAATGCCAGAATTTAACCCTGGTCCCTGGTACTGTGATGCAGCAGTGTTAAACACTAGGTGTTTATGCAATCTTCTCTTGAAAACAAAATCTCTCTGACTAGTCTGGGGGTTCAATCCTCTCAGTTCAGCCGACAAATTCTGCTTTGCTTTGTCTGCTGATGTAAGGCTATTTTTAATTGTGTTCCTTAACACATTTAGCAGATCTTGCATGCACAATCAGCTAGACTTCTTTTTCCTACTCAAACATGCCAGCTGAAGGTGGCATGCCAAGGACAACACGCAATCTGGGTGCTTGGCAAACCATGGGACCAAGAATATCACATTAACTGAGGGCTGAGAAATAAACAGGAAGGATTGAGAAGGAAGGTGATTTAGAGTGAGTGATTTCAACATTTAATCAGATACGGAAAGAGAACGATAAAAAGGTTGGATTGAGGGAAAGAGGAAAAAGACAAATGGGAAATAAGATCAACATTTCAAAATCAATCAACAAATCGCTGTCCAAAGGAATGAGATCTCCCAACATTCAAGTGTTTCATTTCTGAGTCATGAGTTTCATTATCATTAAATTAGTGGGAATCAACTTGTGCTGTTAATTAATTGCGCTACGACCAAAAAAGTACAACAGCGCCGATACTTTCTCAGGAAACTAAGGAAATTTGGCATGTCCATATTGACTCTTACGAACTTTTACAGATGCACCATAGAAATCATCCTATCACAGCCTGGAATGGCAGCTACACGGCCCAAGACCGTAAGAAACTACAGAGAGTCGTTAACACTGTCCAGTCGATAACACGAACCCACCTCCCATCAATTGACTCTGACTACACCTCCCACTGCCTTGGGAAAGCGGGCAGCATAATCAAAGACCCCTCCCACCCGGCTTTCACTCTTCCAACTTCTTCCATCAAACAGAAGATACAAAAGTCTGAACATGCACTAACAGATTCAAAACAGCTTCTTCCTGCTGTTACTAGACTCCTGAACAACCCACTTATGGACTGATCTGATCTCTTCATACATCTTCTCTACTGAGAATACTACACTCCATGTATTTACATTGTGTATTTATGTATGCCCTGTGGTTTTTTTCATGTATGGAATGATCTTCCTGGACTGTACCAGAACAATACTTTTCACTGTACTTTGGCATACGTGACAATAAACAAATGCAAATTATCAAATGTATCTTTCTGTGTAGTTAATGGAGAATTAATAGGCAAATTCCAGAAAATTTTAAAAGATAACGGGGATTTTGAAAGTGAGATGCTGTTTGTGTGATGTTTTGGAGATCCACAACTCAGTATATTTTTAAACCCTTTTGATTTGCTTGCAATTTGCATATTGATAAAGCATACCTTACACGAACATACATACAAACATGAGAAATAGGAGCAAAAGTAGAGCATTTGGTTCCTTGAGCTTGTTCTGTCATTCAATAAACTCATGGCTGATCAGTTTGTATTTCCAATTCCACATTCCCATCTATCCCTGGTAACCTTTGATTCCCTTGCCTAACAAGAATCTATCTCCACCTTAAAAATATTCAACGACCCCGCCTCCACTGCCTTCTGAGACAGAGAGTTCCAAAGTCTCACAACCCTCTGAGGAAAATCTCTCCTCATCTCTGCCCTAAAAGAATAATCCTGCATTTTAAAACTGTGCCCCTTAGTTCTGGAGTTGCCCACAAGAGGAAACATTCTTTCCACACCCACCTTGTCCAGACCATTCAGGATCTTATAGCCTTCAATCACATCACCCCTCACTCTTCTGAACTCCAGTGGAATCAAGCCCAGCCTTTCTAACCTTTCCTCATTAGACAACCTGCTCATTCCAGGTATGAATCTAGTAAACCTCGACTGAACCACCTCCAATGCATTAACATCCTTCTCTAAATAAGGAGAACAAAACTGCACATAGTATTGGAGATGTGGTCTCACCAATACCCTGCAAAACTGAAGTATAGCATCTTCACTTTTATATTTGATTCCTCTCGTAATAAAGGATGACATTCCATTAGCCTTGTTGTAACTGCTTACTAATGTTTTGGACTTATGCATGAGAACATCAAAATCCCTCTGAACCTCAAAATTCTGCACCAATCTCCGTTTAAATAATACTCTGCTTTTTTATTCATCTTGAATAACAGAACCTGCACTTTTCCCACTTGATACTCCATCTGCTAGTTTTTTGCCCACTCATTCAACTCAGCGACATCTATCTGCAACCTCCATATGTCCTCTTCACAACTTACTTTCCAACCTATCTTTGTGTCATCTGAAAATTTAGCTACCATGCCTTCACTCCCTTCATATAAGTCATTGATGTAAATTGGAAAAAGTTGAGACCCCAGCACAGACCCCAGTGGGACTTTACCTGTTACATCCTGCCAATCAAATACCTATTTATACATACTCTTTTCTGCCAACCAGCCAATCTTCAGCCATGCTCATATGTTACCCCCTAACATCATGAGCTTTTATTTTCCGCAATTACATTTGATGTGGCACCTTATCAAATGCCTTTTGGAAATCCAAGTCCAGTACATTTACAAGTTCCTCTTTATCCACGTGCATGTTATTCATACAATCATAGAATCCCTGAAGTGAAGAAGGAGGCCTATCGATTCTGCACCGACCCGCAGATAAAGCACCCTATCAGAGCTCACAGCCCCACCCAATCCCTGTAATCCCATTTAATCCTTTGGACACTAAGGGACAATTTAGCATGGCTAATCCACCTACCCTGCACATTTTTGGATTGTGGGAGGAAACTGGAGCACCCGGAGGAAACCCACGCAGACATGGGAAAAAGGTGCAAACTCCACACAGACAGTCATACAAGGCCAGAATTGAAGCCAGTTCCCTGAAGTTGTGAGGCAGCAGTGCTAATCACTGTGCCACCCTGTGTCACCTTTGAAAAAACTTGAATAAATTGATCAAACATGATTTCCCTGTCACAAAACTAAGCTGATTATTCCCAATTAGCTCGAGGTTTTCTAAATGCCCAACAATAAATTATTTAATTGTAACACCTTCCCCATGAAAGATGTCAAGCCAACTGGCTTATAGTTTCCTGTTTCCTACCTCCCTCTCTTCTTGAATAGAGGGGTTATATTTATCATTTCCAGTCTGATGGAACCGTTCCAGAATCTTGGATAGCATCATTTAAGATGCATCTGGACAGATATATGAACGGGCGGGGAACAGAGGGAAGTAGAACCTTGGAAAATAGGCAACAGGTTTAGATAAAGGATCTGGCGTAGGCTGGGAGGGCCGAAAGGCCTGTTCCTGTGCTGTAATTTTTTTGTTCTTTGTTCTAACATCCATTACCACATTAGCCACTTCTTTTACGCCCAGAGGATGAATTCCATCTGGACCTGTAGAATTGGCAGCCGCAGCTCCATCAGTTTACTCAGTAATGCTTCCCTAGTGATTCTAATTTCACCAAATTCCCCTCTCCTTTCCACCTCCTGATTTACAGCTTTTACTGGAATGTTTTTGTACCCTTTATAGTGAAGACAGAAACAAAATATTTTATCATTTCACCCACCATTTCCTTATTAACTATTATTAGCTCCCCAGTCTCACTCTCCAGAGGACAAACACTCACTGTACTTACTCTTTTCCTGTTTAAATACCTGTAGAAACTCTTGCTTTCAGTTTTTATATTTCTAGCTAGCTTCCTCTCATACTCTCTAATTTCCTTCACCTGATTAACCTTTTAGTCATTCTCTGCCATTCTTCTGACCAATCATCTGACCTTCAACTCATCTTTGCTCAGTTATATGCTTTTTCCTAAGTTTGAGGCTTTCTTTAACTTTAGTTAACCACAGATGGTGGGCCCTCCTCTTTGAAGTTTTCTTTGTAGCCGGAATATATTCAAGATATTCTGAAATATCCCTTTAAATGTCGGCCGTTGCTTCTCTATTGATCTATCTACAGTATTAGTCTAGTGTCACAGTTCAATTCAGCTAGCTCAGCTTTCATACCCACATGGTTGCCCTTATTTAAGTTTGAAATACCAAATTTAGACCACTCTTCTCCCTTTCAAACATAGAAACATTGAGAAATAGAAAATAGGAGCAGGAGGAGGCCATTCGGCCCTTTATGCTTTTCTCCTCATCTCTGTACTAAATGGTCTACCCCTACCTTTAGCCTGTGACTGATGGAAAATTCAATCATATTGTGGTTCTTGCTATCTAGGGGTGTCTTCATATTGAGGCCATTAATTAATCTTGTCGCATTACACACTACCAAGTCTTATATAATCTGCTCTCTTGTTGGTACCAGAATGTGCTGCTCTAAAAAACAGTCTTGAAAGAATTCTATGATATCTCCATCCAGGCTATTTCTGCCAATCTGATTTTTCCAGTTTATATGTAGATTAAAATCACCCATGATTATTGCTGTCCCTTTAACACTCACCAAAAATTTCTTCTTGTGTACTTTGTCCTACATTGTGGTTACCATAAGGGGGCCTGTAGACCACTCCCATTCATGATTTATTTCTCCTCCTATTCCTCATCTTCACCTAAACCAATTCTACATCCTGATCTCCTGAATCAAGGTCATCTCTAACTATTGCATCAACCCCATCCTTGAGTAGCAGTGCTACTCCTTCACCTTTACCTAGCTTCCTATTCTTCTTGAATGTCATATATCCCTCAATATTCAGGACCCAATACTTGTCATCCTGCTGCTGGTTCTCTGTAATATCTATCAGATCATATTTAATTACTTCACTGTGCCCTGTTGATTCATTTACTCTGTTATGAATGTTACATGCATTCAAACAGCCTTCAATGTTGTCTTTGTGTTTTCTTTGTAACATCTCACCCTGACCTTGTCTATTGGTGCATCTTAGGTTTTATCCCTTTTCCTTTCCTGCTCTTCTATTCTTAATGTTCTAAATGAGTTTCCAGCTACATTCTTTCCTTTGTGTATATCAAGATGATTGAGTGAACTTGCACATTCCTATGATGTTCCTCTGAACAAAATAAACCGTAACACTTGGTTAGTTAATTTGGATTCCATCATCTTCCTCCCAGAAGCAACCTTCAGATCCTTGAAGATACCCACGTGGACACGGTGAGAACGTGAAAACTCCACAGAGACAGTGACCTGCGGCCGGGATTGAACCCAAGTCCTCAGCGCCATGAGCCAGCAGTGTAAACCACTGTACCACCGTGCCGCCCATCTGAGAATCCTTCTTATTCTACTGGAATAAAATAAATCTGACTGAAAAACCTGTGAATAAAGAAGATTGGATTATTCTGCCTCTCAAAAAGTAGCTTTGCCTTTGCATCCTCCTCTGCTCATTATCCCAGTCGGTCAATTCTATAAACAGTTTCTGCCCTAACGCAGGATTTTAAGATGAGGGGTTATTGAATCTTTAATCATAAGCTTAGGTAGAGGCCTAACTCTCCATTTGAACAAAGAGCAGACTGAAGTTCCAATAATAAATCACCACATCTAAAAATCTACAGGGGCAACTGAGAGTTTGCTCTGTATTTGACTCATTACGTATTCATCAGAACTGTCATCCACACAGCAGGAATCTCACTCACTTTGAGATGGGGGGTTTTCATGCCGTAGATTTTAAAGGGCAAGTGGAGCTCAGTGAAAGAACAGCAGATGTTCAAAGGAGATTGGGCATGAAGAGAGGAAAAGCATCTTCACCCACTTTCTGCAAAAAGACACCTGCAGGTTGTGAAATTCAGATGCATAATTTAGCAGTGAAATGGGATGCTTTGTTTTTCATTTATAGGCCCCCAGAATAGCCTTCTTCTTAGTCTCTGAACTCCGTCACTGTAAGCTGTCTTCACTTTCCTTTACTGGAATTAGTAACTAGTTAACTAACAAAATAAATAAAATGAGACCAAGCTGGCAGGGTTGGTGCTGTGCTGTTATGACCATATGAGGGAGTTTTTGCCGATCTGGGCCCACCATATTTACAGGAAGTGTCTGCACCTTAAGAAACATCAGCTAGAGCCTGAGCTGCAGACCTTGTGAAGGGAAGTTACCTGGGCATTTTGTTCTGGGAGACAGTCATGTTCTTTAAATTAAGTGGTACTTTCAACTTGGCCAATCAATGGTCAGTGTCAGGAGAGTGTGATAAATGTAGGAAATTGTTATATACTATATTGTGGCAGTAATGTTATTAAAACCCTCGGTTTAAATACATACAACCAGTATGTCTACTAAAGCTGGAATCAAGGTGTCGTAAAAATGAGGGAATTATTGATTTGACGTATTTACTTGGCTAATAGAACATTGTTTTGATTGCAGATGATTCCTTGGGGTGTAGATAATTAATGAGGGAGAGGTTTTTAGTCCTAGCCTACAGGTCATGGGACAACTTGAGATAATAGTGAGCTACCGATGATGTAATTAATGGAAGGAGCCCGGTCTGTTTGTAATTTTGCCGTCTGCTAGAAGATTTTAAGTTGAACAGTAGTTTTTCATTGGATTTGAGTCTGATAAGACAGAAGGATTTTCAGGTTGTTCCTGAAAAGGTCTCTCTCCAAAGGTCAGCACAGATTAAGCAAGTAACTCTGATTGTCAACTTTATTGATGAATGCCATTTAGAACATAGAACAGTACAGCACAGAACAGGCCCTTCGGCCCTCGATGTTGTGCCGAGCCATGATCACCCTACTCAAACCCACGTATCCACCCTATACCCGTAACCCAACAACCCCCCACCCCTTAACCTTACTTTTTAGGACACTACGGGCAATTTAGCATGGCCAATCCACCTAACCCGCACATCTTTGGACTGTGGGAGGAAACCGGAGCACCCGGAGGAAACCCACGCACACACGGGGAGGACGTGCAGACTCCACACAGACAGTGACCCAGCCGGGAATTGAACCTGGGACCCTGGAGCTGTGAAGCATTTATGCTAACCACCATGCTACCGTGCTGCCCTAGCTTGAACTGTACTGGGTTGCATAATTGGAATATAGTGGCAGATTTAGATAGTATAATGACAGAGAAAGCCAGTAGTAGGAAACAAAGATTTATTTTGCCCACTTACAATAATCTGCCCAGGGCAGTAACTATTCACAATCCCAGTCCACGTTGGGACAACCAATTGCCTGTGACCTTCTTGGGCTCTCTTTTATAGTCAGTTCTGATGAGCCCCAGCTGGATGGCCTCCCCTACCTGAGAAGCTCATACTCCACAGCCCCATGGGAAGATCGATAATGCTTTTCTCGTGGGGGTTATGATACCCCTCCCCACCCACCTCAAAGTCCAAAGGTCCCCCCTCTGCCGTCATCAACTGAGGCCTCCCGCACCGCTTTGCCTGAAGCTGAGCTTCTGCCTGAGGTGGGTTTGGGTCAGGCGGTGTATATCAGTTCATTGACTGCCTTTTTCTGGCTGATATCCAGTGGGTTATCGCTGAAAGCCCGGTCCTGGACACGACATTGTCCACCTGCACAGATGCAACTGTGTCCATATCCCAGCCAAAGTCATCTTCGTCCTGCTGGTCCAGGCACTGGGATTTTGATGGTTGGGTTCCCTGGCTGAAGGGTGGTTCTCAACAAGGAGGAGGCGTTAATATCATCAGTTTGGTGTGTAGCGCGGGCTTCCGCTTCTTGAGGTGGTCCACATGTTTCCATTGGACTCTTCCTTGAATTTTAACTTTACAGGAGACCAGCCCCGTTCTCTCAAGCATGATTCCAGGGGGCCAAAGTGCCCTGTCTCCAAAGTTGCAGGTATAGTCTGTGATCCTGATTGAAACTACTGCCCTACATAGAACATTACAGCGCAGTACAGGCCCTTCGGCCCTCGATGTTGCGCCGACCTGTGAAACCACTCTAAAGCCCATCTACACTATTCCCTTATCATCCATGTTTATCCAATGATCATTTAAATGCCCTTAATGTTGGCGAGTCCACTACTGTTGCAGGCAGGGCATTCCACGCCCTTACTACTCTCTGAGTAAAGAACCTACCTCTGACATCTGTCCTATATCTATCTCCCCTCAATTAAAGCTATGGCCCCTCGTGCTAGCCATCACCATCCGTATTTTGGTGACGCTTGTGATGAACATGTCATTCAAGTAAACAACCACCTTTGGCAGACCCTTAAGAATATTCTCCACCACATGCTGGAGAATGGACAGGGCAGGTGAGATCCCAAATGGGAGACGGGTGGAGTCAAACTCCCCTCTATGGGTGTTTATAGTCGCAAATTCCTGGATACATGTGCAGCCCCACCTGTAAATAGGTGTGGCTCAGGTTGAGCTTCGTAAAGGAACAATGACCAGCCAGTTTTGCGTACAAATCTTCCCTTCTGGGGATTGGGTACTGGTCCATGCATGAGGTTCTGTTTACAATGAACTTGTAATCGTTGAAGAATCGGACAAATTTGTCGGCTTAATTGCCGGCACCACAGGTGTGGCCCACTCCGCAAACTGTACTGGGCATATGATTCCCAGATCCTCAGGTGCTGTGGTTCCGTGTCAACATTAGCGAGCAATGCCTAGGGAATAGGCCACGCACTAAAATATCTGGGATGAGCCTCAGGGTCTACATATATATGAGCATGGCCCCTTTTATTCTAATGGAACACATTTGCCCAGGTCATCATATAAACCCCTGGTGCCGGAACATTGGTTGCCCAGTTCCTCGTTAGTATAGTGGTTAGTATCCCCGCCTGTCACGTGGGAGACCGGGGTTCAATTCCCCGATGGGGAGTTTGTACATCTGCAGAAAAAGGACGAGAATCCTGAGAGCAGCATGGTGGCCCTGCTGCCTCACGGCGCCGAGATCCCAGGTTCGATCCTGGCTCTGGGTCACTGTCCGTGTGGCGTTTGCACATTCTCTCCGTGTCTGCGTGGGTTTCACCTCCGCAATGAAAGATGTGCAGGTTAGGTGGATTGGCCACGCTAAATTGCCCCTTAATTGGAAAAAATGAATTGTGTACTCTAAATTTATGGGGCAGCACGGTAGCATTGTGGATAACACAATTGCTTCACAGCTCCAGGATCCCAGGTTCGATTCTGGCTTGGGTCACTGTCTGTGTGGAGTCTGCTCATTCTCCCTGTGCGGGCGTGGGTTTCCTCCGGGTGCTCCGGTTTCCTTCCACAGTCCAAAGATGTGCAGGTTAGGTGGATTGGCCATGATAAATTGCCCTTAGTGTTGGGTGGGGTTATGGGGATAGGGTGGAGGTGTTGACCTTGGGTAGGGTGTTCTTTCCAAGAGCCGGTGCAGACTCGATGGGCCGAATGGCCTCCTTCTGCCCTGTAAATTCCGTAAAAGATGGAACAAAGTAGTGATGTGGCTAAGAATTGTTGGAAAGGAAGGAGCAAATATTTTGGCATTGCACAAATAAGATTCATGGAAAATAATTGACTAAAAAAACAACATTAAAGATTCTTTATCTGAATGTGTCAAGCATTCACAAATGCATGAGTTAATTAGTGATATGATTAGAGATAACTTGGTTAGATCAAGAACTGCTGTGAGCTCAGACCGGCGAGGCCGTCACCAGTATAAAACGTTAATTGGTCCACTTAACGAGACCCCATGGACTTCATGCCACAAATGATGATCCCGCCGGCTGTTTCACCAGGATCGCACTCGGCCAGCCCTGCTAACAAGGGAGAGCTGCGCTTAAACCGTTCCTGCACAGCCAACCCCACACAGCTCAGCCATGCCACCAAGGAGACCAGCTCCACGATTCGAGGATGCCGACTGGGGCAGATTGTTGGACACGAGAGAGGCCAGACGGGATGCCTTGTTCCTCCGAGGGTCTCGGAGGGCCAGCCACAGAGCAGCCAGTGCCACCGGGGAGGAAGTGGCAGCAGCCGTCAACTCGGTGTGTGTGACCGGAAGGACCGGAGCTCAGTGCCATAATAAAATCAACAACCTCCATTGGGCTGCACGGGTGGGTTGGCACTGAATTGCCCCCTCACCCCAATAATGTGCCTGGCACCCATTCCATGCCCCAGCCCACCCATGTCCAGCAGTGCCGCCCATGCCACTCAACACACCTCGATGGGCGACATTAGTGGACAGGCATCTGGGGCACATTCTGTTGTTGATGCACATGAGCTCGAGGCAGGAACCCCCAGGTGAGGTCTGCTGAGTCCCAGGATCCAGCTGGGTCCCAGTCAGTTGCTGAGCCTCTGGAACAATTTAACCCGAAGCTGATGTAGATGATAGTTTGCGGCCGAGAGATTGAGGGGGCTGTCAGCGATACGCCAACAGTTCCATAGCAGATTGGAGGAGGAGTCCCAGATGCTACAGCCACAGGAGATGGTGCCAGCAATGTGTGGCACCAAGGCCATAACTGTGAGGGAGGCGACCACAGTAGAGAGCCAAGTGCACAACGTGGGCAGCATGAATGGAAGTATCCTAAGCATAGCTTAGTCGGTGACGGCCATGGCTGAGGGCCTCGACAACATCCTCTCTGACCCTCCAGGCTTGCTGGAAACTTGCTGCTGCTGCCTATACGCCATTCACCAGCTGATCCTGTGGGTCCTCCCTGGATTTGTCTGTCTGCCCCTCCTGGTCTGGCCCTCCTTGACCTCGTCTTCCTCTGCCTCCAGCACATCGGCCCGTAATTGTGCCAGGTTGTGGAGGACACAGCAGACCAAAATCAGGGCGACCCTCTGGGACACGTATCTTGAGGAGTCCAATGCACCACTCAATGACAGCCCAGGTGGCTGCATGTGCCTCATTGTATCGAGTCTCCGCATCAGTCACCCGCCTCCATACTGGCGTCATTAGTCAGGTCCTCAGCGGGTATTCCTTATCCCCAAGAGCCATCCTGGGGTGGTCCTCAGAGAGGCTGGGGATATCCGACTACCCCAGGATGTCGCTGTTGTGCACACATATGCATTATCTTCATGTGGTGGTTGCACAAGAGCTGGACGTTCAGGGAGTGAAACCCCTTCTTGTTGACGTAGGGCACTCCCAGATGGCCGGGTGAGTGCAAGGCGACATTCATGCCATCTATTAGCCCCTGGACCTGGGGCATCCAAGCGATGGCAGAGAATCCTGCTGCCCGGCCATCTTGTTGGGCCTGGTCCATATCAAAGTTTATATTGTTCACTGCCCTGGCAAACAGGCATCTATGACCTTGGGGAGGTAGTGGCGCAGTAATATTGTCGCTGGACTAGTAATCCAAAGATCTGGAGTAATGCTCTGGGGACCTGGAATTCAATCCTGCCATGGCAGATGGTGAAATTTGAATTCAATAAAAATATCTGGAATTAAAAGTCGAAAGGGTGACCGTGAAACCATTGTCGACTGTTTTTAAAAAGCCATCTGTTCACTCATGTCCTTTAAGGAAGGAAATCTGCCGTCCTTATCTGGTCTGGCCTACATGTGACTCCAGACCCACGGCAATGTGGTTGACTCTTAAATGCCCTCGGGGATGGGCAATAAAGGCTGGCCCAGCCAGCGACACCCACATCCCATGAACAAATTTTTTAAAAACGTCACGGTTGCACTTGTGGGCTGTGGCTTGTGAGATGTTGCACAAGTCCTCGCTCGAGCCATGGAATGATCCTGACGTAGAAGTTCTGGGCTGCGGGAACAGGTATCCTCTTCCATGTGGTGCCGCACCATCTCCTTGTGGAGGTGGAACATCCTGTGGCACATGGTGTCCGTCATCTGTTCGAAAGGCCAGCGACGCCTGTACACCTTGGGACATCGCCGGCTTCCCACTTTGGTTCCCTCCCTGGCTTGATGAGTGGCTGTCTCCTCAGGATGTGGGGCAGGGTCCTGCATATGGACTGCCACCTCGAGCCTGCTGCCTTCTCCAGTGTCTGGCCAGCTGGCCTGCCATCAGCACCGCAAGGGAAATCTCTGCGGGGCCCAAGATATAATCCAAAGCATGTAATACCTGTAAGCAATTAGAGAGGGTGAGAGACTGACAACCAACGGTGTCTCCACCCTGGCAACCTACATTCCTTCATTGCTTCCCCACTCCCCATTCCACTATTGCTCCCCCCATCCCCCCTTCCCCCACATCCCCTGCCATCCAATCCGTCCTGCTCACGCACCCCCGGCCTCAGTGAAGGCTCCTGCTCACTGGGCCCCACACCCTGTACCCTCGACACCCGCATGTAACGTTATTTGGACCGGGTGCTGGTCTCCTCTCCAGTTCACAGGCCCAACTTCTGGTCATTGAAATGTCCCTGGTACTGGGGCCCAGCCCCTGGGTGTTCGGATGTTTGCTGCTGCGTCTGTGGTGTTGCTTCCTGCAGTGTCCAGGTTTCATGGTCTGATTGGGATGCTCGGCAATAACTCCCACCTGCGACACAACGCGCCTACCCACGGCAATCCATTTAGGAGCTGTGAAGAGCTCACTTTACTTTGATTGCCAATTCCCTATTAGCAGTAGCCTTCAGCCACGTGGCCAGAGGCCGCCATGGTCAGTGGGAGTTATGGGTGATCGTGATGGGCTGGGGTTGCTCCAGGAACAGGAACAAACGGTCCAGTGTGTGGCATGGTGGACCCGTGAGTGCTGAGACACCCATCTCCACCCCCCAGCCGAGGTAATGGGCGGTGTGGTAAACCACTGTTACACCTATATTAGGTGATGTAAGGTAGGACCTGTACTACAGGTTCGCCAGTAGCCCCTGCCTGCTGGCTCCGCCCAGGAAGAGGAGTATAAATATGTGTGTCCTCTATTCAGCAGCTATTTCACCAGCTGCTGCAGGAGGCCACGCATCTTACTGCAATAAAGCCACAGTTGTACCCAATCTGAGTCTTTGCATAATTGATTGTGCATCAATTTATTGCAGTAAGATTTTCTACAAGATGGACCTCCAAATCAAACCAGATCGCCTGCAGCTGGACCCGCAATCGACCGACGCCAGAAGAGACTTTAATCACTGGCTAGCTTGCTTCGAGGCCTATATAAACTCAGCGACCATCCCACCGACGGAGGCTCAGAAGATACAGATCCTGTACTCAAGGTTGAGCCCCAGCGTGTTTCCGCTGATCCAGGACACCCGGACTTACGCGGACGCCATGGCGCTCCTCAAAGAGAACTATGTGCAGAAAGCTAACTCACTCTTCACCAGGCACATACTCGCCACTCGCTCCCAATTCCCTGGTGAGTCCATTGAAGACTTCTGGCGGGCCCTAATCCCACTCGTCTGGGACTGTGACTGTCAGGCCGTCATGGCCACCAAACTTTCTAATCTCCTCATGCGATGCTTTTGTAACGGGGATTGGGTCAGACCTCATACGCCAAAGACTGCGAGAAGGGGCCACGCTCGACCGAGAGGAGACTAACAGGCTTGCGCCCTCCATGACGGTCGCCTCACGTAACGCTCAGGCTACCCCTCCAGCCATGCGGCCCATCCCTCCTATCCCTTGTGGACCCCGCAAAGGGCCACCCACGCGCAGCCAGTGGGCACCGCCATCTTCACTCCCCAGGGCCACAGCCGCCATCTCCCCCCACTCAGTCCACGTGCAGCCCATGGGTGCCGCCATCTTGTTCAACTCCAGCAACATGCGGCCCATGGGCCCCCACAGGATCTTCAGTCGTCACCTTTCTGTCTTCCCCAAGGGGCATGGACACCGACGACATTCCACGAACGGGGCCCCCCCACGCTCTCCGTCTTCTGACACCAGTGACGATCAACCGCAGCTCACCTCGATGACGCTCGAGCAGTCCCGGCCACACAACCTTTGTTGTACTCAATCTGAGTCTTTGTACAATTGATCGTGCATCAGGTGGCCCACCTGACCAAGGCTGCCCCTCAGGGGGCTCCCCCATCCCTTTCCGTGCACTGGAACAGCAACACTCTAAACTAGAGATTGGGGGGGAAGGGAAAGTCAGGGAACCAAGAGGTGAAGGGATCAGTGGGAAGCGTAGCTGCTTAGGATTACAAAAAATCACGAAAAGACAGAGCTCAGGAGAGGTTACGATAGTCCCCATCTAACAAAATATGACACAGTGTATGGAAAGGCTCAGTAAACCAAGGTCCACCACACTAAGAAAACAAAAAGGGACAGTCAATAGGGAATTAAAGGTGCTATATTTAAATGCCCGCAGTGTACGGAACAAGATAGATGAGCTTGTGGCCCAGATTGTGACTGGCAGGTATGATGTGGTAGGCATCACAGAGACGTGGTTGCAGGGGGTTCAGGACTGGCAGTTAAACATCCAGGGATTTACAACCTATCGAAAAGACAGAGAGGTGGGTAGAGGAGGCGGGGTTGCCTTGTTAATTAGAAATGAAATTAAATCAATAGCACTAAACGACATAGGGTCAGACGATGTGGAGTCTGTGTGGGTAGAGTTGAGGAACCACAAAGGCAAAAAAACCATAATGGGAGTTATGTACAGGCCTCCTGACAGTGGTCAGGACCAGGGGCACAAAATGCACCACGAAATAGAAAGGGCATGTCAGAAAGGCAAGGTCACAGTGATCATGGGGGACTTCAATATGCAGGTGGACTGGGTAAATAATGTTGCCAGTGGACCCAAAGAAAGGGAATTCATTGAATGTTTACAGGATGGCTTTTTGGAACAGCTTGTGATGGAGCCCACGAGGGAACAGGCTATTCTGGACTTAGTGTTATGTAATGCGCCAGAATTGATAAAAGATCTTAAAGTAAGGGAACACTTAGGAAGCAGTGATCATAATATGGTAGAATTCAGTCTGCAATTTGAAAGAAAGAAGGTAGAATCAGATGTAAAGGTTTTACAGTTAAATAAAGGTAATTACAGGCGCATGAGGGAGGAACTGACGAAAATCGACTGGAAGCAGAGCCTAGTGGGAAAGACAGTAGAACAGCAATGGCAGGAGTTTCTGGGAGTAATTGAGGACACAGTGCAGAGGTTCATCCCAAAGAAAAGAAAGGTTATCAGAGGGAGGATTAGGCAGCCATGGCTGACAAAGGAAGTCAGGGAATGCATCAAGGCAAAAGAGAGAGCCTATAATGTGGCAAAGAGTAGTGGGAAGTCAGAAGATTGGGAAGGCTACAAAAACAAACAGAGGATAACAAAGAGAGAAATAAGGAAGGAGAGGATCAAATATGAAGGTAGGCTAGCCAGTAACATTAGGAATGATAGTAAAAGTTTCTTTAAATACATTAAAAACAAACGGGAGGCAAAAGTAGACATTGGGCCGCTCCAAAATGACACTGGTAATCTAGTGATGGGAGACAAGGAAATAGCTGAGGAACTTAATAAGTACTTTGCGTCAGTCTTCACAGTAGAAGACATGAGTAATATCCCAACAATTCAGGAAAGTCAGGGGGCAGAGTTGAATATGGTTGCCATCACAAAGGAGAAGGTGCTAGAGAAACTAAAAGGTCTGAAAATTGATAAATCTCCGGGCCCAGATGGGCTACATCCTAGAGTTCTAAAGGAGATAGCTGAAGAAATAGTGGAGGCGTTAGTTATGATCTTTCAAAAGTCACTGGAATCAGGGAAAGTCCCAGAGGATTGGAAAATCGCTGTTGTAACCCCCCTGTTCAAGAAGGGAACAAGAAAAAAGATGGAAACTTATAGGCCAATTAGCCTAACCTCGGTTGTTGGCAAAATTCTAGAATCCATCGTTAAGGATGAGATTTCTAAATTCTTGGAAGTGCAGGGTCGGATTAGGACAAGTCAGCATGGATTTAGTAAGGGGAGGTCGTGCCTGACAAACCTGTTAGAGTTCTTTGAAGAGATAACAAATAGGTTAGACCAAGGAGAGCCAATGGATGTTATCTATCTTGACTTCCAAAAGGCCTTTGACAAGGTGCCTCACGGGAGACTGCTGAGTAAAATAAGGGCCCATGGTATTCGAGGCAAGGTACTAACATGGATTGACGATTGGCTGTCAGACAGAAGGCAGAGAGTTGGGATAAAAGGTTATTTTTCGGAATGGCAACCGGTGACAAGTGGTGTCCCGCAGGGTTCAGTGTTGGGGCCACAGCTGTTCTCTTTATATATTAACGATCTAGATGACGGGACTGGGGGCATTCTGGCCAAGTTTGCCGATGATACAAAAATAGGTGGAGGGGCAGGTAGTATTGAGGAGGTGGGGAGGCTGCAGAAAGATTTAGACAGTTTAGGAGAATGGTCCAAGAAGTGGCTGATGAAATTCAACGTGGGCAAGTGCGAGGTCTTGCACTTTGGAAAAAAGAATAGAGGCATGGACTATTTTCTAAACGGTGACAAAATTCATAATGCTAAAGTGCAAAGGGACTTGGGAGTCCTAGTCCAGGATTCTCTAAAGGTAAACTTGCAGGTTGAGTCCGTAATTAAGAAAGCAAATGTAATGTTGTCATTTATCTCAAGAGGCTTGGAATATAAAAGCAGGAATGTACTTCTGAGGCTTTATAAAGCACTAGTTAGGCCCCATTTAGAATACTGTGAGCAATTTTGGGCCCCATACCTCAGGAAGGACATACTGGCACTGGAGCGGGTCCAGCGGAGATTCACACGGATGATCCCAGGAATGGTAGGCCTAACATACGATGAACGTCTGAGGATCGTGGGATTATATTCATTGGAGTTTAGGAGGTTGAGGGGAGATCTAATAGAAACGTACAAGATAATGAATGGCTTGGATAGGATGGACGTAGGGAAGTTGTTTCCATTAGCAGGGGAGACTAGGACGCGGGGGCACAGCCTTAGAATAAAAGGGAGTCACTTTAGAACAGAGATGAGGAGAAATTTCTTCAGCCAGAGAGTGGTAGGTCTGTGGAATTCATTGCCACAGAGGGCGGTGGAGGCCGGGACATTGAGTGTCTTTAAGACAGAAATTGATAAATTCTTGATTTCTCGAGGAATTAAGGGCTATGGGGAGAGAGCGGGTAAATGGAGTTGAAATCAACCATGATTGAATGGTGGAGTGGACTCGATGGGCCGAATGGCCTTACTTCCACTCCTGCTGTACTGTTCTATGTTCTATGTCTTATGGTCTTATGGCCTATGCCCCTGGGCTCATTGCCCGGGAGTGAAGATGGTTACTCATCTCTTCGGGTCCTCACAGCAGCCATTCCACCAGCTTCAAGTTTTATAAAAAGGAGCACTAATCGGCGCCCATGTGACCAGTTACTGAGGAGGGCAGCACGGTAGCACAAGTGGATAGCACTGTGGCTTCACAGCGCCAGGGTTCCAGGTTCGATTCCCCGCTGGGTCACTGGTCTGTGTGGAGTTTGCACGTTCTCTACGTGTCTGCGTGGGTTTCCTCCGGGTTCTCCGGTTTCCTCCCACAGTCCAAAGACATGCAGGTTAGGTGGATTGGTCATGCTAAATTGTCCTTAGTGACCAAAACGGTTGGGACGGGTTATTGGGTTACAGGGATAGGGTGGAAGTGAGGGCTAGAGTGGGTCAGTGCAGACTCGATGGGCCGAACGGCTTCCTTCTGCACTGTATGTTCTATGTTCCATGAGGTGGTTAGATAGGGGGTTGCTCTTGTTAATTGTATGGAGATTGGCCTTAAGTGGTGATTATTGTTTTTTCGCCACGCTATGGCTTATTTTGCCAATGGTGAGGGGCCGGTTAGATCGCAACTGACTGGCCTCCCCGAACAGGCACCGGAATGTGGCGACTAGGGGCTTTTCTCAGTAACTTCATTGAAGCCTACTTGTGACCATAAGCAATTATTATTATTAAGAGAGTAGAGACTGGATATTGACCCTGTGAGAGGACAGAGACTGTTACTGACCCTGTGGGAGGGCAGAGACTGGATACTGACCCTGTGGGAGGGCAGAGACTGTTACTGACCCTGTGAGAGGGCAGAGACTGGATACTGACCCTGTGGGAGGGCTATACTGGGATACTGACCCTGTGAGAGGTCAGACACTGGTTACTGACCTTGTGGGAGGGCAGAGACTGTTACTGACCCTGTGGGAGGGCACAGACTGGATACTGACCCTGTGGGAGGGCAGAGACTGTTACTGACCCTGTGGGAGGGCAGGGACTGGTTACTGACCCTGTGGGAGGGCAGAGACTGGTTACTGACCCTGTGAGAGGGCAGAGACTGGTTACTGACCTTGTGGGAGGGCACAGACTGGATACTGACCCTGTGGGAGGGCAGAGACTGTTACTGACCCTGTGGGAGGGCAGAGACTGGATACTGACCCTGTGGGAGGGCTGAGACTGGATACTGACCCTGTGAGAGGACAGAGACTGGATACTGACATTGTGAGAGGGCAGAGACTGGATACTGACCCTGTGGGAGGGCAGAGACTGGATACTGACCCTGTGAGAGGGCAGAGACTGGATACTGACCCTGTGAGAGGTCAGACACTGGTTACTGACCTTGTGGGAGGGCACAGACTGGATACTGACCCTGTGGGAGGGCAGGGACTGTTACTGACCCTGTGGGAGGGCAGGGACTGGTTACTGACCCTGTGGGAGGGCAGGGACTGGTTACTGACCCTGTGAGAGGGCAGAGACTGGTTACTGACCCTGTGGGAGGGCAGAGACTGGATACTGACCCTGTGGGAGGGCAGAGACTGGATACTGACCCTGTCAGAGGGCAGAGACTGGTTACTGACCTTGTGGGAGGGCAGAGACTGGATACTGACCCTGTGGGAGGGCACAGACTGGATACTGACCCTGTGGGAGGGCAGAGACTGTTACTGACCCTGTGGGAGGGCAGAGACTGGATACTGACCCTGTGGGAGGGCACAGACTGGATACTGACCCTGTGGGAGGGCAGAGACTGTTACTGACCCTGTGGGAGGGCAGAGACTGGATACTGACCCTGTGAGAGGGCTATACTGGGATACTGACCCTGTGGGAGGGCACAGACTGGATACTGACCCTGTGGGAGGGCAGAGACTGTTACTGACCCTGTGGGAGGGCAGAGACTGGATACTGACCCTGTGAGAGGGCTATACTGGGATACTGACCCTGTGGGAGGGCAGAGACTGTTACTGACCCTGTGGGAGGGCTATACTGGGATACTGACCCTGTGGGAGGGCAGAGACTGTTACTGACCCTGTGAGAGGGCAGAGACTGGTTACTGGCCGTGTGGGAGGGCAGAGACTGGATACTGACCCTGTGGGAGGGCTGAGACTGGATACTGACTCTGTGAGAGGGCAGAGACTGGTTACTGACCCTGTGGGAGGGCAGAGACTGAATACTGACCCTGTGGGAGGGCAGAGACTGGATACTGACCCTGTGGGAGGGCAGAGACTGGATACTGACCCTGTGGGAGGGCACAGACTGGATACTGACCCGGTCTGAGGGCAGAGACTGGATACTGGCCCTGTGGGAGGACAGAGACTGTTACTGACCCTGTGGGAGGGCAGAGACTGGTTACTGACCCTGTGAGAGGGCAGAGACTGGATACTGACCCTGTGAGAGGGCAGAGACTGGTTACTGACCCTGTGGGAGGGCAGAGACTGTTACTGACCCTGTGGGAGGGCAGAGACTGGGTACTGACCCTGTGGGAGGGCAGAGACTGGTTACTGACCTTGTGGGAGGGCAGAGACTGTTACTGACCCTCTGGGAGGGCAGAGACTGGATACTGACCCTCTGGGAGAGCAGAGACTGGATACTGACCCTGTGGGAGGGCTGAGACTGGATACTGACATTGTGAGAGGGTAGAGTCTGGATACTGACCCTGTGAGAGGGCACAGACTGGATACTGACCCTGTGGGAGGGCAGAGACTGTTACTGACCCTGTGGGAGGGCAGGGACTGGATACTGACCCTGTGAGAAGGCAGAGACTGGATACTGACCCTGTGGGAGGACAGAGACTGGATACTGACCCTGTGGGAGGGCAGAGACTGGATACTGACCCTGTGGGAGGGCAGAGACTGGATACTGACCCTGTGGGAGGGCAGAGACTGGATACTGACCCTGTGGGAGGGCAGAGACTGGATACTGACCCTGTGGGAGGGCAGAGACTGGACACTGACCCTGTGGGAGGGCAGAGACTGGATACTGACCCTGTGGGAGGGCAGAGACTGGTTACTGACCCTGTGGGAGGGCAGGGACTGGTTACTGACCCTGTGAGAGGGCAGAGACTGTTACTGACCCTGTGAGAGGGCAGAGACTGGATACTGACCCTGTGGGAGGGCAGAGACTGGATACTGACCCTGTGAGAGGGCAGAGACTGGATACTGGCCCTGTGGGAGGACAGAGACTGGATACTGACCCTGTGGGAGGGCAGAGACTGGATACTGACCCTGTGGGAGGGCAGAGACTGGTTACTGACCCTGTGGGAGGGCTATACTGGGATACTGACCCTGTGAGAGGGCAGAGTCTGGATACTGGCCCTGTGGGAGGGCAGAGACTGGATACTGATCCTGTGGGAGGGCAGAGACTGGTTACTGACCCTGTGGGAGGGCAGAGACTGGATACTGACCCTGTGGGAGGGCAGAGACTGGATACTGACCCTGTGGGAGGGCAGAGACTGGATACTGACCCTGTGAGAGGGCAGAGACTGGATACTGACCCTGTGGGAGGGCACAGACTGGATACTGACCCTGTGAGAGGGCAGAGACTGGTTACTGACCCTGTGGGAGGGCAGAGACTGGATACTGACCCTGTGGGAGGGCAGAGACTGGTTACTGACCCTGTGGGAGGGCAGGGACTGGATACTGACCCTGTGGGAGGGCAGAGACTGGTTACTGACCCTGTGGGAGGGCAGAGACTGGATACTGACCCTGTGGGAGGGCAGAGACTGGATACTGACCCTGTGGGAGGGCAGAGACTGGTTACTGACCCTGTGGGAGGGCAGAGACTGGATACTGGCCCTGTGAGAGGGCAGAGACTGGACACTGACCCTGTGAGAGGGCAAAGACTGGTTACTGACCCTGTCTGAGGGCAGAGACTGGATACTGACCCTGTGGGAGGGCAGAGACTGGATACTGACCCTGTGAGAGGGCAGAGACTGGATACTGACCCTGTGGGAGGGCAGAGACTGTTACTGACCCTTTGAGAGGGCAGAGACTGGATACTGACCCTGTGTGAGGGCAGAGACTGGATACTGACCCTGTGGGAGGGCTGAGACTGGTTACTGACCCTGTGGGAGGGCAGAGACTGGATATTGACCCTGTGGGAGGGCAGAGACTGGATACTGACCCTGTGAGAGGGCAGAGACTGGATACTGACCCTGTGGGAGGGCAGAGACTGTTACTGACCCTTTGAGAGGGCAGAGACTGGATACTGTCCCTGTGTGAGAGCAGAGACTGGATACTGACCCTGTGGGAGGGCTGAGACTGGTCACTGACCCTGTGGGAGGGCAGAGACTGGATACTGACCCTGTGGGAGGGCAGGGACTGGTTACTGACCCTGTGGGAGGGCAGAGACTGGATACTGACCCTGTGAGAAGGCAGAGACTGGATACTGACCCTGTGAGAGGGCAGAGACTGGTTACTGACCCTGTCTGAGGGCAGAGACTGGATACTGACCCTGTGGGAGTCCAGAGACTGGATACTGACCCTGTGAGAGGGCAGAGACTGGATACTGACCCTGTGAGAGGGCAGAGACTAGTTACTGACCCTGTGGGAGGGCAGAGACTGGATACTGACCCTGTCTGAGGGCTATACTGGGATACTGACCTGTGAGACAGCCGCAGTCCAGTATACCATGCTGGAAGCCAACACAATCTGGCCAGGCCAGGTCAACACCCACTGTTCTCTCGAAGCCTCAGGGTAGGCCGTGATCGCTTGTAGCATTACTTCACCTAAGGACCTTTTCATTGCCTTTTCTACCTGTAAATTAAAGAGATGGTAAAGAGAATCAGTATCAGCATTTGCCTACAAACAGTTCTGAGTTTTATTAACACATGATTGGAAATTACAATACTCCAAAAGAATAATTTGAATAATTCCCTTCCAGCGCTGCTTGAGTGAGATTATGATTATTT